>NC_139697.1:19293355-19533355 GCF_964188405.1 Protomyctophum parallelum | reverse complement strand
CTAGACTCATGTTTTGGAGTTGAAAAAAACAAAAACAAACGCACTCTCAAACGGATGCAATGGATGCTCTGTATACTCGGGACAAACCATCGTACCACTCAGCAGTCCACAGTCAAGGTGACTTTCCTGTACCCACTGTAAACATTTCACTCCCCATTTGTCACATTCCAAGCGTGTCAAATCTTTGGTTGGCGGGGCGGAGCCGGTTCGAGACCGGATCAAAGGTGACGTCAGACGTCAGATGATGATGCACACAAGTCCACAATGGACTCCCACAACAACGCCTGCACCTTTATGCCTCTGCGTTGTCTGTCACAGCAGGCATTGTTGATTCCGTTGACTAAAAACTATGACAAAAGAAATGTTCGTTGACCACCTTTTTTTCACAGATGAAACTAAATGAAAACTAAATGAAAACTATAAGGTATATGGTGACTAAAACTAAGACTAAATATATTGACAATTTCGTCAACAAATAAAAGATAGACTAAAATGTTAGGGAGGGACTAGTAGGCCAAGAAGTAAAAGACACAAGTCATTTTACACTTGGTTAAGTGCCCTTGAGCAAGGCACTGAACCCCTACCATGAAATGTTCTATGAGCAGGGTGTGGCTGTAAACAAGCAGCTTAGTCCACTTCCCTGGGTAAACAAAGAAATTTGCTTTGCTTTGGTTGCATGCTGAAAATAGCCGATCTACAAGCTCACAGCGTGTCACACTCAGCAAGTGTAAAATCAGTCATTATGACGGCATCAAGGCCCGCCAAAATACACTTTAGTCGACTAAATCAACTGTAGGTTTAGTCGACTATAATCTTATGATATTTAGTCGACTATTTGGTTTCATTATACACTCTCAAGAGTTAGATTAAACATCTGCATTGTTTAATTTTATAAAGATGACTACACAATTAGAGAATGTAGATTTATTTCCATTTTCTTTGGTCAACCAGTTATCTCTACTACTGTACCACTTCAAAATCTTATCCAACAACAACATATTCTTTAGTTTTGGGTCTGAGCGGCTAAATGTCATCGAATGGTGGCAGGTGGTCCGTTGGCAAAATAAATAATGGACCTCGCGCGATGAAGCCTTGAATTCATGTAGATTCTTTGGTTTGTTTTGGTCGCTTTTCTGCAGCCAATATTTTGATGACCAGCTGAGTCTCCTACTGACCAGTTATCGAAGTATCAGCTGCAGGAATGCGACAAATTCAGGAAAATCTCCATGAATCCAAGCAGTGTTGATTTTGACATATTTTAGTTTTGGTCATAGTCTCTTGAATGGTTTTCATTTAGTTTTAGTGCATATTTTAGTCACCTGGAATGTTCTGGTGTTATAGTCTAGTTTTAGTCAACTAAATATCATGAGATTTTAGTCGACTAAATCTACAGTTGATTTAGTCGACTAAAATGTATTTTGTCGGGCCTTGATGCCGTCGCAATGACAGATCTTACACTTGATTTTACGAGCTTGTATGGATGTGCTATTTTCAGAATGCAACCAAGTGTAAAGTGTCTTTTACTTTATACTGGATCTCTTGTCAACTATAGTCCCTTCCTAACATTTTATTCTAGTTTTAATTTGTTGACCAAATTGTCAATATATATTTAGTCTTAGTTTTAGTCATCAAAGCTTCGTTTTCATTAAGTTTCCATTTAATTTTTCATCAGTGAAAAAGACAATTATCGTCATATAGTATTGGTCGACAAAATCAACACTGAATCCAAGGCTTCATGGGGGTGTGAAATGTACAGTAAATAACACTGGCGGTAAATAACCTTTTGGGTGACCTACTCCTTTAAACTAACGCTCAGTGTGTGGAGGGTGAGGACAGACAGACAGGCGATATATTTTGGTGTTGTGTTCAAGGGTTTGTTTGGCCCTCATGCATTGACATTGGCAACTTGCTGCTCCTTTCAGTTGTGTCCACACACACACACACACACAGACGTACGTGCGTGCGTGCGGGCACGCCTCCTTTCGGGGGCCGCCTAGCCGTGTTGGCACGCCATCTCCATGCAGTGACATTTAGCTTCATATACTTAACCCGGCTGACATGTATATTACTGTGCCAAGGATCTTGCAGATCAGGCGCGTGCAGAGAGAGAGTGCTAAGAGAGGCAGGGGCTGAAATCCTGTAAGAGGGCACTTTTGGACAACTAAATAGCAGATCTACAAGCTCACAACGCGTCGCGCTGCGACGCGTTGAGAGCTTGTAGATCAGCTATTTCCGAGGCGCAAACCCTGCACTCTACTGGAGATGCAGGTGTAACGACGTGGATTTTCGAAAACGAATTAGTTCAACGCAAAATGCTGCGTTCAAAGTTCAGGATACTTCGGAGGGGGGGGGAGAAGAAACAAGCAATTCTCCTGAATGCTGCCTTCCGGTATGACGACGCATGGAACGGAGAGGGAGAGCTTTCACCGTAGCAAAATGCTGCATTTGTGGTCTGGACTCAGGCTCAATTGCAATTCCAAGTGCACGTCCCTGTTGTTGCAGTTCTATACTGTCTATTTCCATCACGTGGGACAACCACGCTATGACCGCCCTGTATACCTATACGGCCCGAGGAGGGTATATAGATTTGGCATTGGAGGAGAAGATGATACGCGCGGGCGCATAAATACCGCCGCGGAGAGGTCAAATGTGCAGCGAGGAGCAGCAAAGTGTCACCCAGACAGACACGACGAGGCTGTGCTGTATGTAGACAGTATATGTAGGGGGGCGCCAAATTATTTTGGGGCTGACCCAAAGTTATTTTCAAAAAAAGAAACAAAAAAAATGTTTGTTTTTGAATGGCTGGAAAATGGAAATTTAGATAGTATAGTTATAGTACATAAATAAAGTTTCCTTAATGATTACACCTGGTCTCGGTATTTATCCATGATATATTTTCTCTATATTATTAAGGTTATTGTAGGTTATTGTTCTATGAAAGAAAAATGTAATTCATATCACAATGTTTAATCTACAACAATTTATAATCTGTTCTCAATAAAAACCTATTTGACAAAAAAAACGACAAAATCAACACATTTAACAAACAAAAACAAATTGTATTGGTGGTGGGGAGTGGGGGCGGGGCGGGGGTCGCGAGTCATGGCCAAAGCATTTCCGGGGGTGCCCAGCCAAAAACGTTGAGAACCCCCGCTGTAGACAGGGTGTCCAATGATACGCTCTCACACACACACACACACACACACACACACACACTGACCGCATACCACACACACTGGTATGTTGCTTCTTTAGGCCAACAGACTGACAGACGGGCAGGCACATATGCATGCGCGTGCTAGCATCTCGCTATCTCATGCTGGCCTGGCTGGCACACAAGTGCAACACGGACAGACACGCGCCCACACACTCACGCACGTGTGCTTTTGCACGCACACACACACACACACACACACACACACACACACACACAACTAAAGCTGCATACAAGCACAAAACTGAATTCCATAGCTGCACTCTTTATATATGCATGCATATATATTTGTAGACAGAGGTCATACTGCGAATAAAGACTTTTTTTTTTTTACAGTGTAACATATGCCTGCAATTCGAGCACTCTCAATCATCACCTTCTGCAATGCATGGTGCCATGTCCAGAGCCCCATGGTGCACCACTGTGTTCTCACCACTGGAGGCGCTGCAGCTTTGCACAAACCCAGAGCTCAGGGCAGGCAGCCTGCTGCTGCCTCTCAGTCAGCAGTGTGGTGGAACAAGTACTTAAATAAAAGTATCAATATACTGCGATGTAGAAATACTCTGTTTTAACGAGTTAAAGTCTGATAATTCTGGAGTAAAAGTACAAAAGTGTTGGTATCAAGATGTACTTAAAAAGTATAAAACTACTCATTATGCAGAATGTCCCATTTTAGACGTTTTCAAATGTACACACAATCTTTTGAAAATAGCAGATCCACTGGCTCACAGATCGGCTATGTTTAGTAAAAATAATCAAAATCTACAAAGTAACTATATATAGCTATAGCTATAGCTTTAGTATAGCTAAAGTTTTCAAATAATGGCTTTGGGAGTAAAAGTACAATATTTGTATGGTGTATGTAGAGGAATATGTGGTGGAGTAGAAGTAAAAAGTACCGAAAACTGAAAATACTTGCAGTAAAGAAAAAAATTGATATACCTAAAAAAGTACAGTACTTGAGTAAATGTACTCTCAGCCAGCCTTCTGTGTGGAGGAAGCGACGGCCGGGGCGGGAGGGGAGGGGAGGGGGAGGGATCTGACACCCAGTAAAGCTCAGACAGTAGACACCTCTTTAATCATCCACTTGGCCCTTTTTTTATTACAAAACAATTGATTCCACATGGTGCCCCGACACACTACACACTACACACACACACACACACACACACACATAATATTACACAGTGCATATAGGCCAGCAGATAACGCGAAAGAAGTGGCTGGGCGGTAATGACAAAAAGATGTTTGCCCCCCCCCAACAAAAAAAAACAACAACTGTGGTGTCAAGATGTGCCGTTAAAATAAACCTATTTATCAGCCCATTTAAAGAAAGCCATTCAAAATGAGAAAGAGTAGAACACGTCGTCCAACTCCCAAACGCACATCATCGCAGCGGAACTTTCGCGATATGCTTAACGGTCACATTAAAGTTTCTCTCCCTCTCCCCTTTGCAATCTCCCCCCCCCCCTTTTCTTTTTAAAGCAAATGTTTTCCTTTGAAGTGGAGAATGAGAAATTGTCCGCGTTTTCAATCCCAAAAGAAAGAAGCCAAACGAGATGCCAAAGCCATAGAGGACATTGTGTGTATATCCTGTCGCAACCTCAGACCTGTTTGTCCACTTCACAGTCCTGCGTGCGTGCGGAGGTCGCGACCCCTTCACGTGAACTCTGTTGTGCCAGATGAACCGCAAACTCAAACCCGCAGTGAAAAACGGGGCCAGAGAGAAGGAGAGTTGTTGGGAAAGAAAACCCTGCTTGCAGCAGCAGGTGACAAAGGTAAAGCCTCCTATAGCACGGTGGTTTTCAACCACTGGTTGAAAACCACTAGTGGGACCACTGGTGGGTTCCAGGTGGTCCCCAGCTACTGTAAATGTTAAGAGAGTTGGTAAACAAGGGACCCTTATTAGATCTTTAACTCTTGAGAGCGTAAGATGGACCCTTACGGGTTGTTGGCAAAAATCAAATCGATAACAAAATATTATTTATTTTTCATCAAAAGGTGGTCCGTTGATCAAATGCAGAATAGAATTTGGGCCTCGATATGAAAAGGGTTGAAAACCACTGTCCTAGCAGATCGGCTGATCTACAAGCTCACAACGCATCACATTTGTGACGCGTTGTGAGCTTGTAGATCTGCTATTTAC
Organism: Protomyctophum parallelum; assembly: GCF_964188405.1. Lineage (NCBI taxonomy): Eukaryota > Metazoa > Chordata > Actinopteri > Myctophiformes > Myctophidae > Protomyctophum > Protomyctophum parallelum. The sequence continues at coordinate 19,527,995 of NC_139697.1, read as the reverse complement.
TGCATGCGACACCAGGCAGCATGCAACTTAAGTATAAATCAGGCTTTAGGTAACATTCGATCTAAGAAGAAGAATTTCCCCGCGGGATAACAAAGGCACTTAGTGCATACAGTCTCTGGAAAGTACACAAATCAGCAAAACTACGCCACATCAAGGATTTTATTGGGTAGGCCCTAAAATTATATGATCCCCTGAATTATTTTGAGTACTTCGGATTCCGCCTTGTGGTTTCCTGTCTGATTGACTACAAATCAGTGACCGCAACATGACGTAAATTACCATCCGCTCCCGACCGGATCGCGCAGCAATTTAGTAACACTCCGAGGTGGATGGCCTGGTGACGCGAGGTTACATTTCATCTTTCTCTGCCTGGTGACGCGAGGTTACATTTCATCTTTCTCTGCCTGGTGACGCGAGGTTACATTTCATCTTTCTCTGTCAACAAGACGAGAGGTAACAGCGGCAGGGCTTCCATGTTGGATCTCGGAACGTCATGTCGATGACGCGTCAGTGTTGCCCAAATATGGAGGGACCTGGACCCAGGATCTGAGAATATGAATTCACAAAAACGTGAAGAATATTCACAAAGAATCCTGATATTCCTATGAAACGTATTTAGGAATTTACTTCCTTAGATTATATATAATGTAGACCCATATGCTACTGTATATAATGAAAAAAACTACATTAATAAGCCACTGCACAGCTAAATGGACTGGCTGGACGGGCTGAATAGACAGTGGCAGTTATAATGCGCACAATTTGTATACATCCACATGTGCGCGTGCATGCATGCGTCTATATCCGCAAGTGAAATTCATGCATTATGAGTGTCCACGTGCGTGCATGGCTATAGTGTGTGCCTGCCCGTGTGATTATCTGCATGTCCGTCCACATATCCCTTTGTTTCTGGGTGTCTACCTATATCTCGACGTGTATACCCAGCTGCCAATTGTCAGGTTTGGGAACGACACCACTCTTCCCCACCGCCACCCCACCCACCAGGGTCCCCTCATCTCCCATTCCCCTGTGTCCGTGGGTCCCTGCCAGTGTGTGATGTTGAGCGGGTGACCTTTTCTCCCAGCTAATCCACACCAAAAAGCCCTAATTACTGCTGCCTCTTCAGCAGCCGTCCCCCGGCCCGATAATCAATACAGCCGATCGGACCCCGCGGATCACCACGTCAGACGCCTGCACTCTATACGTGCAGCTCGTTCTCTGTGCGTGTGCGTGTGTGTGTGCGTGTGTGAGAGTGTGAGAGAGAGAGAGAGAGAGAGAGAGAGAGAGAGAGAGAGAGAGAGAGCATGCACATGCATGCATATGTGTGTATCAGTGTGTCTCTGTGTGTATGCATATAGAAACGAGAACAGAGAGACGATGGGGAGATATTTCAGAGAGGGGGAGAGAGAGAGAGAGAGAGAGAGAGTGTGTGGCGTGTGTGTGTGTGTGTGTGTGTGTGTGTGTGTGTGTGTGCACGATAAAGTAATAACCATGGGTATATACTGTATACAATCTACATTTTATGAGTGTCTTAACAACATGCTGGTATGCGGCGGATGGTGCAATGCAGCCGAGTAACAAGAGAAGCGAAAATGAGAACGACCAAATATAGAAGCGGTGCAAGATGACAACTGCATATTCACAGCTAAGATCATCTTTTTTGGAGGGGGGGGGTCCATTGTTCCAGCCCACACACTGTGTTCTAGGCCAGTGGTTCCCAAACTTTTTAGCCCGTGGCCCATGAGAAACATTGGACGTTCACCCCGGGACCCGAATGAGTGAAAATAGCCGATCTACAAGCTCACAACGTGGTGCGAAGCGGCGCGTTGTAAAGCTTGTAGATCGGCGATTTTCACTAATTTCGGTAATTTAAGGAATTTACCAGATTTTTCTTTTGTTTATTCGTGAAATTACTGAAAAGAATAATTGGAATTTGGATAATAATAATTCCTGAACATCTTCAGTAATGTATTTTGAAAACGTTTCGTAAAATTAACTAATAATTTTTTCACTAATTTCGGTAATTTATGGAATTTACCAGATTTTTCTTTTGTTTATTCGTGAAATTACTGGAAAAAAATTATCGGATTTGGATAATAATTCCTGAACATCTTCGGTAATGCATTTTGAAAACGTTTCGTAAAATTAACCAACAGGCCTGATTCAAAACAAAATGTAGGAAACCAAAAAAAATAAACAAAGGGTGTCCGTGACCCACAAATGGGCCCCAAACCCACAGTTTGGGAAACAAGTGTGGTGTGAAAAGTATACTCGCACTCTCTATACTTAAATAAAAGTATCAATACCGCAATGTAGAAGTACTCCGTTACAAATAAAAATTCTAAATTCAAAATGTACTTCAGTAAAAGTACAAAAGTATTGGTATTAAAATGTACCGGTACTTAACCCATTCAGGCCTGACGTCGAAATAATACGTTTTCTAAATCATGACAATTTTCTGAAAGATTTTAGGCACATTTTAACAATTTTTCAAAAATAGCAGACCTACAAGTTCATAGCTCGCCACCGAGTGGCGCGCTATGAACTTGTAGGTCTGCTATTTTTCAATAGCTAAATTATAACGTAATGTATGTAAACACCAAGTGTTCTGGACTTATAGTGTGCATGGGGGGACAGAGAAAGACTGCAAAGTACCCACGCTCCCTCCCTCCCTCCCTCCCTCCCTCCCTCCCTCCCTCCCCCCCCCCCCTCCCCTCCCTCCATTCTGGATGTTGTGACACCAGTTGACCTTATTGAGCCGCCCGTCGAATAAAGAGTCCCTGATTAGAATATCTTCCCTTTAACCTTTAGCGGAGTGACGTATCTCTGGAATGTGGAGACCCATACGGAAAATATATATACACACACACACACACACACACACACGCTTATATACGTGTATACGGTTATACAATACACGCGCAATATCTATTTAGTGTGTGTGTGTGTATATATATATATATATATATATATATATATATATATAGTGATGGGAGATTATTCGGCAAACACATCGGTATCGGCCGATTTTAGTTGTTTTTAGATTAAATCGGTTCGATTAATCAAACAGACCGATTAATTAATCGGTCTGTCTTTACAGATAAACACGCCCAAAGTAACAGCTTGAACAGAACTATACAAGCTCACAATATTACACATATATAAAGTTATTTAAGTTAAATCTGACTTGCCTAATAAGCCTGCAGGGCAGATACGCTGTTACATGTATTTTTCAGAATGGACAAAATTATAATTTTTCAATACAGAATTAGATCATATCGGTAATATCGGTTATCGGCCATAACAGCAATTAATTATACCGGCAATGTCTCATCGGCATATCCCTAATACACACACACACACACACTAAGATATATTTCTACGGTATTAAGATGAAAATGTGTCTTTCTTTACATGCGTTTTCAGAAAAATGTCGGTGCGCTCAGAGACGTAACAAAATATTGTGTTACGTTATCTCACAAAACTTTATCTCCTGGCTGCATTGCTCCGATGAGGACACGTCTTTAAAAAGTGATGTTCTCTTCTCGGTCGTGTGTACTTGAGAGAGTGCAGGTGTAAAGACTTCAGGGGGTTAGTATACACTTTATGAAAAGCTGACGGTGTAGAAATACTGTATGCCGCCCTGAGCTCATACTTGTATCATAGCATCTTCTCACCTACGCCCGCGTGCGTGCGTGCGTGCGTGCGTGCGTGCGTGCGTGCGTGCGTGCGTGCGTGCGTGCGTGCGTGCGTGCGTGCGTGCGTGCGTGCGTGCGTGCGTGCGTGCGTGCGTGCGTGCGTGCGTGCGTGCGTGCGTGCGTGCGTGCGTGCGTGCGTGCGTGCGTGCGTGCGTGCGTGCGTGCGTGCGTGCGTGCGTGCGTGCGTGTGTGTGCGCGTGCATGTGCGTGTGCGTGTGTGTGTGTGTGCGTGGGGTCCCGGGGCCGCAACACAAGGACACACTCAATGTTATTGAAGGTTAATTTTAGATGCAGCTGCATGATGAGAGACATGACTGGCAATTCTCTCTCTCTCTCTCACTCTCTCTAGCCCTCTTTCTCACTCTCTCCTCCCGTCTCTCTCTCCTCCCGTCTCTCTCTGACAGTCTTTGATTCCATCAGACAACTTAATGAAAAGCAACACGGAGGTAAAACATTGTCGCTTCCACAGCCGGGCTGCACCTGCAAGCGTGCGCGTATGCGTGTGTGTGTTTGTGTGTGTGTGTGTGTGTGTGCGTGTGTGCGTGCGTTGTGCGTGCATACCTGCCAGTGTCTCTTGTCTCTCACTCTCTCCTGCCCTCGGGTGAGCCAGCCAGCCAGCCAGCCAGCCAACATGATGCCGATGACAGTGCCGAAGTGATGAGAAGCCTGCATGTCCTTCGCTCCAGGGTGAGGTTTGGTCTATAGTCACAAAAGAGATACTTACTATGAATTTAAGCTATTAATTCCCACAGTCACACATGTATATAGTCAGACCTGCTGGAGAAAAAAAAGAAGCTTTTGTCAGTCTAGGGAGTTGAAGAAGTACGGGGGCCGGAAACGCAGTGGTGTGAAAAGTATACTCGCACTCTCTATACTTAAATAAAAGTATCAACACCGCAATGTAGAAGTACTCCGTTACAAGTAAAAATGTACTTCAGTAAAAGTACAAAAGTATTGGTATTAAAATGTACTTAAAGTACCAAAAGTAAAAGTAGGACTCATTATGCAAAATGTCTTATTTCAAGTTTTCAAATGTATACAAAATCTTTTGAAAATAGCAGATCTACAAGCTCACAATGCGACACATTGTGAGCTTGTAGATCGACTATTTTCAAATGGCCGAAATTATAGGGCGGAGGTGGTTAATGTATGTTTTGTAATAATAATCAAAATCTACAAAGTAACTAGTAACTAAAGCTTTCAAATAAATGTAGTGGAGTAAAAGAAAACAATATTTGCTACCGAGATGTAGAGATAGAAGTAAAAGTAGCCTACTGGAAATTGGAAGTACTCCAGTAAAGAAAACAAAATACCTTAAAATTGTACTGTACTTAAAGGAGCTATAACATAAAATTCTACTTTTTACATTTCTTTTGTGTTTTTGGGGCTCCCATGTGTGTTCCCCTCCCCACAAATAACCAATTTTGAACAATCATGCTTTCATATCATATAGGTGCTTTAATGGAAATTGCTCTCAGGAACAGCTCAACTGATTTTGGTCTCATCGTGATGTCATCAATGTCACCCTACTTTGTATAATTCCTCCATCTTCAGACTTCAGTACCAAATTTGCATTTCCACTTTGTTTACAATGTCCACCATTGTTGATTTTCCAAGCTGGCATGGAATGGAAACAAGCCTGGTTTTATCTAGCATCAGTATTATAATGACTCAAATATTAAATAATCTGCATATCAGCACCCCCACCACCTCAGGACATTGTGGTATTGCAGCTAAAACGGCTTTCAAAGTCCAGAAAGAAATGACAATGCCTGGTTATATCAGAGTGGTGATTGAGGCTCAAACCATTAGAAATAACTTTGATGGACATAGACAATATGATATTAAATATTAAAAGCAGTTTTAAAATGCATGTTATTTGCGCTTTAAGTAAATGTACTTTACACCAATGCTGAAATGGGTCGTGCGTCTCAAACGTCCGTGATAAGGATTTCTTTCAGCTTGGTTGTGAAGTAACTACAAAAAAGGACATCTGTTCAACTTAACCAACTTAATGGATCCAAGTCCAAAGCGGGGTTTGCCAATACGGATATCGTGACACTTTGAGCTTTCCCCACCATAAAACTAATGAGCCACCGCCCACCCCTCTGCAGAGAAAAAGAAAAGGTGTTTAAAGGAGAATTCCATGCTAGAATGCTTTCTTATCTTTCTTACCTTTCTTTGTAGTTGTTACGTCCCCATCAAAGAGGTCCAGGTGTTTTTTTGTGCAAAAACTCCTTATTGGCTATTTTCCCTACCATAAGCCCTCAATGAATTGCATTGCATTGAATGGGAATTGAATGGGGCTATGGGGCGTTATGCTAATTCGCTTATTTCCATCGAAAGAAGTAGTAAAGTGTGCCGCTTGGGATAATATTTACATTATGAAGAGAGGATATATACAAAGAAATTATAATTTTGAGCGATGGAAATAAGTGAATTAGCACAACACCCCATAGCCCCATTCAATTCCCATTTAATTCAATGCAATTCATTTAGGGCTTATGGTAGGGGAAATAGCCAATAAGGAGCTTTTGCACAAAATAACACCTGGACCTCTTTGGTGGGGACGTAACGACTACAAAGAAAGGTAAGAAAGCCTTTTAGTATGGAATTCTCCTTTAACAGCAGATATACTTTGGCTGTTCAGCTAATAATCACTAGGAAATAAATTTAAAAAATAAACACTTTGTGCCTGAAGGGCTTCATTAGGTTCTTTCAAGTATACCATTTTCCCTCACAAAACAAATCCCCAGATGAAAGAGGCACGAGTACACAAGTACGACGAACAGAGACTTTTTTTTTTCTCCCCCCCGTAGCTTTTATGGCCACGATCATTTTTTTCTCTCCTTAATGACCACCAGTGGTTTTTTATTTTGTCAGCTGCGTGTGCTCAGTTATCACAAAGCACTTGAGCATGCAAATAGAAATTATCTTTATCGTTATTGTTCTGGGGATTATTGTTATGAGTCAATCCGCCGTTGCCCTAAAACGGTGACCTGCAGCATCAGTCATGGTTAAACCTAGTGCCTCCGCGGCTCGTGACCCGGACAGGAATGGTCAATAGCTTTATGAGTATCGAGTGTGACGACATGGGCCCGTTGCCAATATGTATCCTCCTCACACACTCCAGCCTGACATAGTTTTCCCATTGCTTTTTTTTCTGCTGTGAAGTAACGCAGCAGAAATGGCGTGGTGTGCAATGTGGTTAACCACTTACACTTTTACACACACTTTTTTTTTTTAAAGCAACAAAAAAGTAACAGATCGAACATTTGTGAGATTTTTTTCTCAAACTATAGGGTCACCAGGTTGAAAGGGGGGGGGGGCAAAATTGTGTGTGTGTGTGTGTGTGTGTGTGTGTGTGTGTGTGTGTGTGTGTGTGTGTGTGTGTGTGTGTGTGTGCCTGTCTCAGCTTGGTCAGGTGCAAATGTATGTGTGCATATCGCTGACTCCGACTATTAGAGTATTTGTATAGTCACTTTTGGGACTATGTTTCTGTGTACTACGTACTATAACTGCATGTCCGTGTGCTAGTACTGAGTGTGCGTTTGTGTGTGTGTGTGTGTGTGTGTGTGTGTGTGTGTGTGTGTGTGTGTGTGTGTGTGTGTGTGTGTGTGTGTGTGTGTGTGTGTGTGTGTGTGTGTGTGTGTGTGTGTGTGTGTGTGTGTGTGTGTGTGTGTGTGTGCGTGCGCGCGTGCGTGCGTGCGTGCGCGTGGAGAAAAGGCGAGCCGTGTGATCCTATACACGAGGGCCGAGCGAAGACACGCAGGCCCGGAGAGAGCTGCCCCGGTCAGCCAGCCGTGCTGAGTGAGACGCCGTGGAAATGTTTAGCTTAAAGGAGGTGAAACAGAGTGTGAGAGGGGGGGGGGGGGGGGCTGCATGGGGGGTGAGGCCAAGGGATAGTATGGGACTGCTGTGGTGTGGTGGTGGTGGGGGGGGGGGGGGTCGAAAAAGCAAGAGACGGAGAGAGATAGAAAGAAAGACAGAGAGAGAGACAGAGAGAGATGAAGGGTAGAGGTTCAAGAAGGGAGGCACTGAGGAGGAGGGAGGCAGGGGGGGGGGGGGGCATGGGGTATCACACAGACAGCAGGACGGGGTCACATATAGAGGAGCTCGTGGAGAAGGGAGAGAGACTTAACGGATGAAAGAGAGTCCAACGAGAGGGGGGGGAAGAAGGAAAAATAAAGAGCGCGTGCAGAGGAGAAAAAAGGGGGAGAGGAGAAGAGAGAGGGAGGAAGGAGGAGACATTAAGGAGGAGAGAGAGAGGAGGAGGAGGTATATAGGGTCTTGTCAGTCAGTCGTCTCTCTCTCGCTGACACCTGAACCTCGGCTGACCGGGTCGTGACTGCCTCCCCGGCACAGGAGAGACCATGGGGGACGGGTGACCCGTGACCTCTCTCGACCCCCCTCATCACCACCGCTTATACCCCTACCCCCTGCCCCGCCTGTTCACACACCTCCCACAAGCACCCCCCGCCTCCTCGCCCACCTCCCACAACTCCCCCCCCCCCACACACACACACAGACACACACACACACCCCGCCCTGCCTGCCTCCTCGCCCACATCCCCGCCCGAATTTCTTCTCCCCCAACACTTCCCTAGCCGTCCGTGTGCCAGCAATATAGTCCTCTGCAGCTGCCTGGCGTGTCCGCATGCACACACACCAGGAGGAAGCGGCCATTTTGAAGGCTTCCTCGTCCTATAACGGTTTCCAGACCAAACAACGGTTTCATTTCACGTATTGTTTTTCCTGATATTTCATCTTGGATATGCCCTTGTTTGTATATATATACCCATCATCTTGAGGATATTATCCAATTTATTGCTATAGCCTAGATCATTGTTTTACCACTATTATTCAGGTTCATGGGTTCGACTTCGATCGCGGGCACCAACTAAGCGTATGAGTAGCACGGCTTGTTGTCGTGCGGTGCGTACTGGGAGCTGATGGTAGGTGTTGCTCTCCACCTCAGCATCCCATCTCCCGGAGGTCCAGCGCATTGAAACGGGGAGACTCCCGCACCCTGCATGACTGATACCGACAATAAGCCTCTCTTATTTACCGGTACTTACTTACTTACTTACTTACTTAACTTACTTAATTACTTTCACTATGGCATATTGGGATTTTGGACCGCTAAAGAAAGAAAATGTGGATCTTTGGAGAATGGACAACTTGAGCCTCATCTATACTTCATTACTATACAGTGGTAAATAATAGCCGATCACAACGCTCAACACATGGTGACACCATAGCGTCCAGCGGTGTAAAAATAGGCCATGGCTATTTCGGGGCGAATTGTCACCTGCCGTGTCCAAAATAGGGACACCGGCTTGACTGTGGTTAAACAACTCAGAGAGGGCGAAATGGCAGCGGTTTGGCTCCAGAATGAGTTCAGGGTTTTGGCCAGAACACAATATTGTTCTATAGTCATCAATGAGACAGAGTGAGGCAGCAAATAGCTAAGGGGGGGTGAATGGTTACATTTAATTGTGCCGGCAATGTGCTTGCTTGCACAATTCATCACCTATAGGTCAAAGGTTTTCCACCCTTTTCTTATCAAGTCCCATTAAGTCCCATTATATTTATTCGGCATTTGAGCCACGGATCACCATTCGAATGTGTTGTCGGCTGATCATTTGTACACAATTCCGTGCTGTATTGAAACGTTGATATTTTTTTATTTTTAAATGACATTCTGTAATTTTGTATAGGCTTCCTGTAAATTAAGTAATGCATGTTTAACAATAATGTAACTATTGAGTTAAAGATCTATAAGGGTCCATTTGGTTACCAACTCTCCACCTGGAACCCCCCCCCCCAAGGACCACTGGTGGTCTCCGGACCACTGGTTGAAATCCACTGACCTAGGTGACCAACACAGTAATAAGCTACGTCTAAAGGCAGTAATATTACAAACTGCTATCAACAGTGTCAACAAAGTGCTTAACCGAAGTGTCAAGTGTCTTATAGGAATGATGCCAAACAGAACAGCTTTTGTTGTAAACTAGGTTAAATGTTTTATTTAATGTGCAGGAGTCAGGTTGCTTACTTGCTTATGGTTGTCCATCGAATCCGACGATGGCGTCCACTTCTATCGGCGAGTTGTTTGGTGCTTGAAAAGCCCCATCCTGCTCCCACAATTCCTATGTCAGGTACTGTAGTAGGACATGGTGATGTAGTGGTATAGTGGCAACAGCAACCGTAGGCGTCTTCCTTTTGTTTCTCCTCTCCTGTGTCAGGTATAGAACAGTACACACAGTATAGTTAGTTACATTGTTTCTCCTCTCCTGTGTCAGGTATAGAACAGTAGAACAGTATAGTTAGTTACATTGAATTGTGAGGAGGAAAACATATCATTCTCAAAGCAGTTATCCTAGCCCATTAACCCATTCAGGCCTAAGGCCGATTCTAAAAACGCCTCTAAATCCTGACCTAAGGTTTCTGAAAAACTTCAAATATTGATATAGCAGAATCAAAGTTTTTACATTTTTGAATACTGTACATACTGTACAGAACCCAAATATGGGTTCCCGGCCTGAGGGGGTAAGGTACAAATAGGGAACCCCGCCCAGAATGGGTTAAGACCAGGGCGGATTATGCGTTGTTAATACATCTTTAAAACCAGGAAAGCATCTGTTTCATTTTGGATGTTGCTATACAGTAGCAACAGGATTTTATTTTTTTTATTATGAAAACTTAACGGGCAAGACACTTAGGCTATAAGTGTCTAATAACAACTTGCATGTGTGTATATCTGTTTGCGTGGTCCTTTGAGGGTGACATTTTTATAACCACTTTTAATCAGGAATAAAAATCGAATCTAAACATTTCAAAGGAATTACAAAATACAAAAAAAAAATTGCAGATCTACAAGCTCACAATGTTCCATGGTGTGAGGCATTACGAGCTGGTATAGAATAGATCATCCGCTATACATTTTCACTATTCATCGTACAAAGACACACATAGGGCTTCAGCACACACACACACACACACACACACACACACACACACACACACACACACCCCCCCCCCCCCCCCCCCCCCCCCCCCCCCAGAGAGTCGGAGCTAATCCCAGGTTTACATTGTTGGGACAACAGGGCTAATCCTGCTAACAGGGTGTTTATCTAGGGGCTGCGGCCGTCGAATTAGCAACACACACATTATTGACCCAGACACAGAGACAAAGAGAGAGACAGAGACACTTAGAGAGAGGTCCAAAAGGACAGCAGAATGGAGAAACAAGGGTGGGGGGGGGGTATAAAAATTAAAAAAAAGAAACGAAAAGAACAGAAAAGAAAAGAAAAGAAAAGGGCAGGATGAGAAGAGGAGAGGGACAGAGGTATAGAAGCAGAGAGAGAGGAAGAGGAAGGTATATGAGGAAGAGGGGGAGAGAAGGTCCACGCTGTCAGGTATGCAGATGCGAGCGTGATGACATCAATGCATGAGTGGACACAGGAAGTCCCCCAGGACCGCCCAGATCCACAGGCTGGCGCACACACACACACGCACACACACACACACACACACCAATGTGAACATAATCCTACATTAAGAAGAGCACACACGCGGACATAAACGGAACACTCTTCTTGTCAAGAGAATGGGGCAAAGATGGACTCTAAAGTCTAAACCTCAAAGAACAGTTGGCCAGCACAGTTATGGACAGACCAATATGAGATTAATATTATTGTTATTAGTTTCATAAAGTTATTACTGAATGGATGATTTAAAATAATTTAAAATAACGTCCCCACACACAGTGACCCCTGCGTGTCACTGTGTGTGTAATCTGTGCCCGCACGCACATTTTCCTTGGTATACTTCATGCCCACAATATAGGGCGCACGGCGCACGCGTACACACACACACACTCTAAATTCAGTGGCCAGCTGCCACTTCAGTATCGGCCCTCAATGTCTTAGCGCCGGCCGTCAGAATATTGCGCTGGCTGGCGTTAAACTTCCTTCCTGTTGAGACGGGAAGAGCGAGGGGGGTGGGAGGGGGGGGGGGGGTCGAAGAGGAAGGGGGGGGGGGGGGGAGCGAAGACTATCGGCGGCGGCTATAGCTTTTAGCATGCACGTCAGGGACCAGAGGGGGCTGGGCGGGGGCACTCCCCGCGAGCCAAATGCCAGTCTATATAGATCGCGGAAAGGGGGGGCGAGGGGTGGTGTGGAGGGGCTAAAGATCACATCATCGTCCGCCAGGACACGGGGGTGACACTAGCCCCGACAGTGGATGCAGAGGAGGAGGAGGAGAAGGGTGGAGGAGGGAGGGAGGAGGGGGGGGATGGTGGTGGTGGCGCTAGGTGGTGGTGGTGGTGGGTAGTGGCGGCGACCGAATGATCGCTGCCAGGACGAGCCATTATAGACAGCTGCTGTCATTATAGGCTGCGACACACATACGCGCGCGCGCGCACAGTCCTCGCACACCCGGGGACTGTGACGACGAGGTTATAGACAAGCGCTTGTCATTATGCCGGTCCCCACGGAGATCAAACGATAACGAGTGAGGAGGAGAGGGTGGGGGGGGGGGGGTTGAGGAGGAGCGAGGGGAGGGGTGGGGTGGGGTTGGGGGGGGGTTGAAGGTGTGGCGAGACCAGGGTGACCGGCATCCAGCCGCCGGCAGGTGAGAGGCGGGCGAGCGAGCATGCATGGGTTTTTGGAGAAGTTGGTTTCCAAAACTTTTAAGCCATGTTATGCATTTGGAGAAACTATACATTAGCTGTGAGCTTGTAGATCGGCTAGTTTTGATCATTCTGAAACTTCCCGAAGATTTGCCCGATGGTTAACACTTTGGTCACACATAATAGGCGAGCGCAATCATTCATGCAAAGTTGCAAACACGCACGCACACACACACACACACACACACACACACACACACACACACACACACACACACACACACACTAGCCTACCCCCCCCCCCCCTTAAAGGCAGAGTATCACATTGGCATGTACTTTGTCTCAGTTTAATTATTTCCTGTCCTTCACAGCACCTTCATGTCAAGGACCCCCAACTTGCTCACGGACCCCCATTTGAAAAGATATTCCAGGCACCCCCACAAGAGAAGATTTTTACGGCTCTAGCGGTGATTCTCAACCCATTTCATTTCAAGGACCCCCCCAGTTTGACATGTATTAGTCTACGCGCCCCCATTTAAATGGCATTTCTATCTCTGGGAACCCCAATTTATAACTCGGAGAGTGTACAAATAGAACCAAAAGGACCCGTACACTCTCAGAGTTTACAGACCGATATAGGGTCCATTTGGTTCCAAACCATCATTTAGCTGGGGACCCCGTGGAACTCCCTTAAGGACCCCTGGGGGTCCCCGGACCCCACTTTGGAAACCAATGCTTCACAAGACCTGGGTCAGACATTTGTGACTCGCTGGAAAAAACAATACGTACATACAAATTGAACTCCTTGGTCTGGGTTAAATGGTTAGTATGTTATTATACTAATATGAACAGTCATTTAGAACGTGGGAAATATTAATTGAACGTCAACACAGCACACACATTATTTACCCGGCCCTGAGTTATGTGGGCAATTGTGGTGCACATCTGTGAAAGTCACTCACAATGATTAATCATAGTATTGTTTTTTTGGCTTTTCTGCCTTTATTGATAGTATCAAGTGAAGATTGACAGGAAAGAGGGCGAGAGAGACGGGGGGGGGAGACATGCAGCAACGGTCGTCATGAACGGGACTCGGACACGCAACATGCTGTCAGGCCAGAGCCTATATGTGGCTAGCTCTGGTCCATAGCTCTAATGCGTTGCATGTAGAGCTATGTTACTCTCGACTTCTGCCGCTCGCAGGAATGCAGACCAGCCTCTCGTCTTTAGCGTAAATAAAAAGAAAGTTTTTGCTACTTACCAAAACAAAGGCGGGTTGTGTCATTAGAAAGCCTACTTTCCTTAGTGGGAGCACTCTGAGGCCCCCACCACACGTATAAACGGTACTTTTTGGCCAAAAGGGGATTTTGTTTCCACCGGAAAAGAAATACTTTGTTACTCCACTGTGCCTTCTACCGATATTGCCCAGATAATTGCCTCATAGAGAATATTATTACACTGGTGAAAAAAAAACCCTTTCTGGCCAAAAAGTACCATTTATACATGTGGTGGGGGCTCAGAGTGCTTCCACTAAGGAAAGTACACTTTCTAATGACACAACCCGTATTTGTTTTGGTGAGTAGCAAAACCGTTCTTTTTATTTACGCTAAAGACGAGAGGCTGGTCTGCATTCATGCAAGCGGCGGAAGTCGAGAGTAACATAGCTCTAAATGCAACGCATTAGAGCTATGGACCAGAGCTAATATGTGGCATGCGCCTGGACCACTAGGCCAGCGGGCGCCCACTATTAGTATTCTTATTAGTAGTAGCAACAGCAGTAGTATTTGTAGTAGTACCATTAAAAAAAAAACATATCTAATATAATTATTTTAGGCATATATTTGTTTGTAGCGCAGCCTTGACATGTAGATTTGTATCTTTTGAGATAGAAAAATAAAGCATCCTACAATACCAACACTACAGTGCAACATGGCGTCCACTGACCCAGACAATGTCATCTCCACATCCTCTTCATCTGCATCTTCTCCTGGCCCTGGCTGGGAGATATTCCTCATCCTCCATGTCAATGCATTCCTCCTCCTCCTCCTCATACCACTCCATTACGTTCTCTGGCTCATCTCGGGAGAACTGGTTTGACAACCTAAAATTACAGTCAAATTACCAGCCATTGTTATCGAGCCGCGGCAGCGTTGTACGTTGGATTAGGTTGTATTTACAACCTAATTACTTACACACAATGACAAAGTATTACATGATATTTAACTAGAGAATATTAACCCATTTTGACCCGAGATCAGATTCTAAAAATGTCTTCTATACGTCCTGACAGTTTTCTGAAAAAGCTATGTTTCTATGTCAGTCGTTCTTTGATTTTTCAAAAATAGCAGACCTACAAGCTCGTAGCGCGACACTCGGTGGCGCGCTATGAGCTTGTAGATCTGCTATTTTTCAATAGCTAAAGCATAACACGATGCTAACACCAAAAGGGGTTCCCGCCAAAAATGGGTTTATAGTGCAATTGAAAAATCACACACGTGTGAAGTGAGGGGCACTCTATAAATCATCATAATTATTATCATCTCATTATGGCCAATCATCGCAATTTTCATCGTGTCATGACGTAAAATAGACACAATGTCCATTTGATCAGACACTGTAAAACTGTCCATTCATTGTCAATGGGAATTTAATGTTTGTGGACAACTGGACACACAACAAAAGCTGGACATATAGGAGAGGCTAGCACCCCTCCAAAATATGTTTTGTTCACTCACGGATGCTCTTATGTGGAGTTGGTATCCATGCGCACTTTGTGCCATGCAGGGCGACGCAATCCTGCATCTGGAGCCAGATGTGGTGTTGGCTTAATGACATCAGTGCGAGATACAGATGCAGGGCACTCTATCCTCTCTGTGACAGTAGGTGCCAGAAACTATATTAAAAAGCACAGAACATACAAACATTATCAATAGTACATATGCAAAGGTTATGTAATTCTATTTGATGACAATTCCACGTAGAAGCTTTCAGCATAATACACTATAGTGCTGATGATGCTGATCCAATATAGAGGATAAGGTTAGGAGGATCTTATGAACATGACTAGAGTCAAAACCTGAGGTAGCCGATTTGTATAGAAATAACGGGTACATTTTCATTTGCGCGCACCATTTAGAAGACAAAATAAATCACATAGTTCTCAATTAAAGCATCTAGTGAGAAGCGGGCGCTGGTGTGGATGAAATGATTGACTGGGCAAATTAGCATCGCGGTGGGAAATTGTAAACCACCTCCCTCCGCCCAGAAACGTCGGGAGTATATAGCATGTTGAATGCTATGAAAACAATACAAATGCATCGATAACACGTAAACACTCACTCTGCTTACTTTAGCTCCATCATGGCACACGCTCGCGACTGTGAAGGTTGAGAACGTTGGATAACTGTGGCTGATGGAGCACGAGAAACGGCAACATTGACTGTGGGAACAACAGCATCCTCCTTCAGTCTCAGCTGTTTTCTTGAGGCCAGCTTTCCACTGGTCAGTGGTCATAGACTCATAGCCATCATAATCACTGGGGACAAAGTGGGCCCAACATATCGTCGAGACGCACAGGGTCCCCACTCCCCCTTGATCCAGTCCGCTCTTTTGATCCGAGCAAAGCGGTCCCACCTTGCGTCTTGCGAGCAATCTTCTCGTTTTTTTGGCCTAAAGTGCAAAGTAAAGTTACGCCATCACAGTTGGACAACTTGGAGTTACTGGCTGCTGCACCCCAGCACCCGCCAATAACGCAACACCTAGACATATTGTTAGGTTTTTAAAAAGCTTTTTTGGTACAATATAAATAAAATAATAGCACTAAACAACTACTAACTACACAACAACTCCGTCTCTGTCTCCCTCACTGAGCGACGTGCAATGCTAGCCAGTATTGCCAGGTTTTGGAAGAGAAACAAGCAACCAGTTCTATGAAAACAACCCCAAACGAAACGACTAGGATAGCAGGAGCCATTTGAAAATAGCAGATCTACAAGCTCACAATGCGAATGCGTCACAAATATGGTATGGCCTGATGTCCCCACCCTGACACTGTGGCACAAAATATGTTGATGGGTATCTATCCAGAGAACTCGTTAGTTTTCCAACTCCGCAGCGAAAAATCTTCATCAACGTCTTCATCGTTATGCGAACATGCTGTCTTCATCAGTGTAGTATGTCAAACCCACAGATGTTATGCAACCTGAAACTACCAATATTTACTAAGCAATTTAACAGAAAAAGACTCCCAAAGACGCTTATAGTAAGCGGACATGGCAACACTGATGCTAGTATGTTATGCTAGCCGACTAAACCGAGATAAACCGACTCAAGCCGAGCTGCTTTTTTTTTCTTTTTCTTTTTTTACTCAAGCCTCCAAGCCAAGCTGCCGAGACAGCTCTCCTGACGTCACGTGATGACGCGTTCAGTTGATTAATCCGAATGCAAGCCTGTTCCAGGCCTGTTCAGGGAGCTCAGCTCTGAACTCTGTGCCTGCCTGTCTTTTATTTTTTCTAAAACGTTTTTTTTTCCCTAGACATCTTTAGGTGGTCTTTGATAGATATGCATCATTCTTTTTTAAAGCTCTACATACAAGCTCTACATACAAATTAAGCTACATACACAGACCCCTTTTCCACCGGTTCAGTTCTTTTTGGTTTTTAGTCCATGAGCCAGAGCTCCAAAATTGGTGGGCAAACTATACCCTATATTAAATTGTTTATATGATCAATACAAGTAAATTAATACATGATAACCCTTCCACAGTAGTAGCTTTTTCATATTTTTTATTGTTTTGCATATTTTCCTAGATAATGCCTCATTTGCATATTTAAAAAATAATAATAATAATAATAATAATAATAAATTTGTAATACAATAAATCATTGTATTCTTGTAAGTAATCAATTGGGGACGTTTAATGGTGATAACAATCTAATATTGGTATGGTTTTGTCCACCCAATTCATAATTAACGTTTCAATTTTGTAGCTCTGGCTCATGGACTAAAAACCAAAAAGAACTGGGAACCAACTGGTGGAAAAGGGACCACAGTGCACACTGTATTGCTTGCCTGGATCATGATTCCTTCTGGCAAACTTCAGTGGCCATCACTCACACACTCACACTCACACTCACACTCACACTCACACTCACACTCACACTCACACTCACACTCACACTCACACTCACACTCACACTCACACTCACACACACACACACACACACACACACACACACACACACACACACACCTGTAGTCCCTGCCACTGCTGACCTGACCCCTAATGTTTGTTCTTGGGGAGTGTGTAGAGTAGACAACCGTGTGAAGTGAGGAGTTTCTTTACTCTATGGGAGTTTCACTGTAGGTAGGTGGAGGAATACAGCTATCCTTCCCACGTGACATCATGTCCAACCTTGAAGTCGATAACAACAAAGCGCAACGACAACAAAGATCGTTCTCCCAAACCTGCTTCCCAACTCTGAGTGTGAACCCGGCCGATCATGTTTGTGGGAGCACCCGGTCGAGCCAAAGGAACTGTGAAGGATTTAGAACCCCAGTCTCCACAGTGATGAGCAGGAACTTTACCCCTGCTGCTGTGTTGTTGACTGTATGTGTATAATTCTGAGTGCTAATTTAACTCTGAGCTATAATGTATAGCCTATTGCTCACAGCTCAGAGTTAATTAGCACTCAGAATTATACACATACAGTGGTGGAAAAAGGTAGGCTAAAAGTATCAATACTAGCTGCAATGTAGAACTACTCTGTCACAAGCAAAAGTCCGGAATTCAAAATTGACTTGAGTAAAAAGTACAGATCTGCTATTTTCAAATGGCCGAAGTGGTTAATGTATGTTTTCTAATCAAATCACCAAAGCAATTATAGTAACTAAAGTTTTCAAATAATTGTAGTGGACTAAAAGTACACATTTTGGCTCCGAGATGTAGTGCAGTAGAAGTAAATGTATTGGAAATGGGAAATACTAGAAGAAGTACAAATACCTCAAAAGTGTGCAGAGTACTTGAGTAAATGTACACCACTGGCACTCAGGATTATACACGGTGCATGTTCGTAAACACACGCCATAAGTCGAATAGGCCTAATTTTACTGAGTATTTTGCACCCTGTGTTCTTACGCCATAGACAGACAGTAATGGGTGTTGGAAGATTTACATGTCAGACTACTGCGTGCCTCGAGGGGACAAGGCAGCCTATCTTTGCATAGTTTCACTCTGTCTCATCCTCTCACTGAGTTATGTCCCCCGGGCGGTGAACAAATGAGAGGGCTTAGAGTTACTCCAAAGTCTCGCGTCTGTCACTGAGGCATCCCTGTCATTCTCTTTTGCGATAACAAGCTGTTGTATAACCGCTGAGTGTTTGGACAGTGCCTCTACTGTTGAATCTGTCACCCCGCAGCACCACAACACACCCATGTTTAACGCTGGCTACTGTGTAGTATAGTAGCCAGTGAACAGCAATCACACATTTATGTATACTATAGTGCTGACCAGGAGGGTTTCCAGCCTGCCAGCCAGGCAACACTGTTGAGACGAGGAGATCTGCCAATATCTTATTCAACAAAATGTGTAATCTATGACAGGGGTTCTCAACCCGTGGGTCGCGACCCCTCTGGGGCTCGCCAAATTATTTTGGGGGGTCCCCAAATTATTTAAAAAAATAAAAGTTTTTATTTTATTTTTTGCAACTGAATGGCTGCATGGAAAATGGAAATGAAGAGTTTACCTAATAGTACACATACACCTTCCCTAATGATTATCTGGTTTCAGTATTTATTTATGGTGTACTGTCTCTATTATTAAGGTTATTGTAGCAGTCAATTTATATTGGGGGTCGGGAGGGGGCGGGGCGGGGGTCCCGAGACACTGCCAAAGCATCTCCGGGGGTCCCCGGCCAAAAACGTTGAGAACCCCTCATCTATGACACCGTCCATCCGGCAACCCTTGGAATCTTCCTATAATGTTTCACCCCTGAACTCAGCACCATGGTCACCCACGGTGTAACGATTTCTTTAATTGCTATCACGAACATTAAAAGTAATATATATGACACAGCAGTGACAATAAAGGCCACATTTTCTTAATCGCGTGCCAAGTATCGCATGCCCAAAATAGACAATCTACGAGCTCACAACGCGTCGCGTTGCCACGCTTCATGGGCTTATAGATCGGCTATACTTTTGGCCTACAACACATCGTTACACAACTGCGTATAAATCAGGCTTTAGAAGTCGTAGCGCAGTATACTTTGCCATGGAGCACACAAATCCACAGTCGAGTCCGGACGGAGTGACCCCGGTGACAGCAGGAGCAGCAGCAAACCACCAGACGAGGTGAAGGTCCCAGTGTGTGCGTCAGTTAACTCAACAAATTGCTCCCTAATCTCTCACCAATTGTGTTTCCATTGGCCCTCTGTCACACTGCACGTGAGAGCCATTGCTCTTCCAGGCAGGCAGGGAGACTGACAGCCCTGAACACTGGAGCAGCTCTCAGGTAAAAACAGCTAGTGTCAGGTGAGTGTCAAACGATCTGACGATCTCTACCGCCGCCAACGTGTCCCCTCTAGGCAGAAGCAAACGGTCACAAAACTCTCCCTGACATGGAGACGTTTAATCTGAGGTGCTGAAACCCCACAGCCCCCTGCAGGGCCAGGGTGTGCGCGTGTGCGTGTGCGTGCGCTAGTAGGCTTGTATGTATGGTGTATGTATGGTGTGTGTGTGTGTGTGTGTGTGTGTGTGTGTGTGTGTGTGTGTGTGTGTGTGTGTGTGTGTGTGTGTGTGTGTGTGTGTGTGTGTGTGTGTGTGTGTGTGTGTGTGTGTGTGTGTGTGTGTGTATCTGTCTACTGTGTATGGAATCATAACAGACTCATAGTTATCTTATATATCCGTGAAAACACATTTGTATTCATAGAGGCGATTCGAAACAGTCTGTAAGTGTAAATCAGATTTGGGCAAATTGTAACTATACGACTTACAAATGTTCATGAGTTACAAATTTGACATTAAAGAGTTTCAAATTGTGCTTTACAAGTAGGCCTACAAATCTGCATTTACACAGACTGTTTGTTACGAATTGCCTCTATACGAATACAAATCTGCTTTTACGGATACAAATAATTATGAGCCTGTATCTGTTCATCATAAGTGAAAAGTGTGTTTGTGAAAGATGCCTGTGGCTGTGTGGTTCTCAGTGATATGCTAGCTATGATCTCCTCGGGGTAATTTTAACGCTTACATTTTCCACCTGTCAGCCTCACATCAAAGACTTGTCTTAGGCGCTACATGTACATCAACAAGAGCAAATTACAGTCTCATACTGAAACAAATGCTTTTCACTTGAAACCGTCGACTACTGTTTATTTTTCGGCCTGGGACATTTAATTTGGATATATTTTTGCAACTCAATTTTGCCTTTTGCTTTGCAACTGATTGGTGAAGAAATGCTAGTGTGTGTGATTATGGATTACAGTGCCCAGCCCATAAAAACAAGCCCCGTATACAGTGTAAAATACAAGTTTAGTAAATGTAGAGTAAGCTGCTACTCAACATTTTAACCTATATGTAGGGAGTTTTTGAGCAGTGTCAAACCACACCGATGAGTGACAGAGTGTGTATGTCTGTCTGTATGTCTGAGTACGAGGCCTCAACAGCTGTAATACCACTGGGTGCCCTCAAGTGGCACTGTTGAGCAGCCTAAAGGGCCATTCACTGAGCACTATAAAACTGTAGCCAGCCAGCGTTATTGTTGAGCAGCCTGCACCGCTCAGTTCACACGGGTGTGATTTCTTTTGTGACAATGTAACATCAAGCAAACTTTGATAAACAAAAAAACCTCCTCAGAGACAGCATGCAGTATTGCAGACATAGATATTTAAAAACAAAATAGATAGCGCCCTCATAGCCTCATTGTCAGTGTCGACGGGAGGGCGGAACAATTTACACTCTGGGGCGGAAGTGTGCCGGAAGTGTGGAAGGCACGCTACGCCACACTGCCACTCAAGTGACTATACTGGCCAATCACAGTGTATCTTTTCCGGGACTTGTCAGACCGGAACATCCGTTCTGTGACGCACGCGGAAGCTTGGCAAGCTTCTGCTTGGCAAGCTTCTGCTATGTTTCGCAAGGAATCTCAGGTAAGCTTGCCCCCTTTCGAGAACACACGTACACCCCAGCCGGAAGAGGCGTCTATGATTGTACATGTTTGTCAAAGTGATTAAGTAGCAGTAGTCCTTGTAGTTGTCAATATATATTGAACCACTTACAGTTTGAGACTGCAAAAAGTTACATATTATATAGCAACAGTAATACACTATCCAACAAACTGCATTTCTGTCTAGAGCGTGGCTAATAACGAATGCAGACCAAATAGCAGATATGTCAGCAAAGATTAGAAATAGGTGAAAAAAAATTAAATACCCGATCTACAAGTTCACAACGCTTTGCATCGGCTATTTCTGGCACATGATGTCGAAGTGCCATAGGCTTGGGATACAACGGAACCAATGAGGCAGTTGGACCAACCAATGAGCCAGTTGGACCAACCAATGAGCCAGTGGCGCTAATGAGGCCTAACAGAAGCCTTGCAGAATGTATACATCAACTGCATTTTCAAACAAGAAGTGACTCCGACTTAATGCAAATGTCACAATTAATGACTTACTTTAGTAAAATGCTATTCAAAAGAGGACATTTAACTTCAGCCGTCTCGAGGGCCACATATAGTGCCATAGTTATGTTGCACCAAGAGATCAAATACAACAGAATGTTTTTGACAATACAGTAGCCTTAGCCTATACACTGATCGTTCTGACCTGGCATGCTTAACTCCTATAGACCTTGTTTCCATCAACAACTATTCACCACCAAGTGGTCTGTCTGTCTGTCTGTCTGTCTGTCTGTCTGTCTGTCTGTCTGTCTGTCTGTCTGTCTGTCTGTCTGTCTGTCTGTCTGTCTGTCTGTCTGTCTGTCTGTCTGTCTGTCTGTCTGTCTGTCTGTCTGTCTGCCTGCCTGCCTGCCTGCCTGCCTGCCTGCCTGCCTGCCTGCCTGCCTGCCTGCCTGCCTGCCTGCCTGCCTGCCTGCCTGCCTGCCTGCTTGCCTGCCTGTGTCTTTGTCTCTCCCTGTCTCTTGAATGGTGCAAGCCGGGTCTCCACCCTTGCACCGTGTCAGTCTTGGTGTGTGCGAGGATGTGTGCGTGCGTGCGTGCGTGTTGCTGCGCCGTGTCTGGATGAGTCGGCTGTCCATCAGGTGTTGGTACTCACATTAGTCACGTAAAAACAAAGCATTCTGGGAAGCGATGATGGCTGACACAAAGAATATCCAGACGCCACTCAGCGCCACAGATACCCGATCCTTCTCTGTGTGTGTGTGTGTGTGTGTGTGTGTGTGTGTGTGTGTGTGTGTGTGTGTGTGTGTGTGTGTGTGTGTGTGTGTGCCTGTGTGTGTGTTTTGGGGGGGCACATATGTGTGTGTGGTGGTGCGGGGCTTTAGGGGGTGAGGGCGCCTCATTGGCTGCCAGGGTGGGGTCAACCCGAGGTCAGGGCGTGCGTGATGGATGGACTTTTCTGTCTCTACACCGCTGCCCTTCTCCTGGCCCTCTCTCTCCCTCTCTCTCCCTCTCTCTCCCTCTCTCTCCCTCTCTCTCTATAGCTCTCTTTCAATAGGCCTCAGACCGCAACAGCATTCTGGTTCCATACGCACCTCTATTAGTCTCTCTTTGTGCCCCTCTCTGCCCTGCCAAAGTGGGACCCGGTATAATACAACACAGACAAAAGGATGTCAACGACAAGCCAAGGAGAGGCTTATATATACACAGAAGACGTCTTTTGGAGGTGAGTTCCCGCTGGCCTGCATGCAGCAGTCACAGACGTATACAGCGTTTGTTCGAGCATTCTCTGCTGTTCCTCAGCGGCCTGTTCTTTTTCGGTATGCCTTTCTTTCTCTATAACATCTGCTCTCAACCTCAGTGCAAGTCCAGACCGCTATACGGACCCATTTTGACACTCTCGGGGGGTTTAAAGTCTGGATTTATTTTTACAGCGTGCCATTGTTCAACCAAAGTGTTTGCTATATACCACCGAAGAGCTGCACGTACAGCCCAAGAACATGATGTCATCTTCTCCCTGCTCCCTTTCCCCCCCCCCCCCCCCTTCCCCTGCACTCTCCTCTTCCTCCATCATACTGTCAATCCCTCCATCGGCTCCAGCCCTTCTATATCGGCGCACGGGGGACGAGCGTCTCGTCGATGGCGGAATTCATTTCGGTTGCCAATCACAGCGGGGGAGTGGTCAATGAGTGCAGCGGAGAGACGTGTCAATACCTCGACTAGCCTGATGAGTGACTCCTGTCTGTCCGAGGCCAGTGTCTTAATGTGCTTCATGCTCCTTTCTCTCTCTCTCTCTCTCTCTCTCTCTCTGTCTGTCTGTCTGTCTGTCTCTCCACACGGTCTAGACCTGCTAGACCTTATAGAACCAATTCATCTAGTTGGGGGGAGCTGAAAAGGTCTTCTTTGTTTTGTTGCTTCAACTTATGGGTGCAAAAGTGAATGTGTGCGTGTGTGTGGATGAACACACGTGTGTCTGAGTCAATCGTATAACTATATATAAGGCCTATTCATATAGGTGACCACCGGAAAGTACAACGTGACGCCACACCGCGGTGATAAGCGACTCACCGCTCACCCCAACACATCGCTTTGTTTTTTACTAACCACCGTTCCGGTGGTCACCTTATCACCTGAAACTGGAGTATGATTATGAATAGGCCTTTAACCACTTAAAACCCCTACTTTGTTGTACGTACGTTATGAATGATTGTCATATTTTGAAAAAACGTAATACAAATTACATTCATTATATATTTTAGGTGTGACGTGCTTGCGGTAGCCATTATCCGTTTGTACATAAACACAGACTTACTCTCATCTACATAAGCATATACTTGAGATACCATCACTGCTTTATCATTTAGTGTATGCCCACATTGCCCAGTGATATGAGATGCAACTGTTGAAGTACCTTGTAAAACATCATCATCATCGTCATCCTTCGACTGTCGTCGAGATCCTAGACGCCACACGTCTTTCCATCGGGTCCTGTCAGCCATTGCTGCTCCAAGTCTGTGGGGAGAAAAGGAAGTTGTTCTATTGTTTTGCTTTTTAACGTGCATGATTTTACAATGTAAGATTAGTTATATAACTATAATGTTCATGTAGATGAGAGTGGATGAGTACAAACAGATAAAGATTAAGCATGTCAAGCCTAAAATATACTAGTCTGTATCATAACGACAAATAGTGAAAATAGACTACTAGTGAGAATCAACTATTGTTAAACTATTTGATGAAAGCTCGCCTATTTTTGCCTAAATGCCCAAAAAAGGGATGCTAGGCTTCATGTGGCTAAAAAAAGAGCGATGTCCAGAAGCGTGATGTGATACGATATAATTGCACATGAGCTTAGACTGCATCTCCTGTGCACCCATGTCACAAAACGTATTACTTCAACTTCACTCTCCCTTAATGTCTGTGTATCATTATTCGGGTATGTTTTACTGGCTTTCTTAAAAGCAGAGAGTCATCAGTGCAGGTGCATGTAGATCTCCTAGTCACAGCCAGGGCCAGAGGACAGACGTTGTCATTGGGATGTGTTCATTTCCCCCACACCTATCATTCGAATAATGTCCCAGAAGAACACATTTGGGTGTCCTCCATTACAAGGAAGAAATGATGCTTACAAAAAAATTGCTCCAGTCAATAAATTGCTGTAACGGCAACACGAATGCCAAATGGATATTTGCCCGTGGGTGGTACGAGGCGATTCTTTAGTGCACGTTCTGAACTTTCTCCTTGTGCTTTTCTCTCTGCACAACATTGTACAAGGAAACTCTTATGGGTCCATTTTCACACTTCCAAGAGTTAGACTATAAGCACTTAAACCTTATACGTCATTGGTCGGACTCCCCTAAGGATCTATACTTGGGCCAATGCTTTTGAGTGAGAGCTTTTGAGTGAGAGCTTGCAGATCTGCTATATATTTGTTCACCTATATATTATGCAGAGCTACCAACCTGCACACATTTTGTGTACCAACCACGCAATTCTAGGCGTATAGACACCTAGAATTGCGTGGTTGGTACACAAAATATGTGCAGGTTGGTAGCTCAGTATTATGACATGCCCAAAAGAGGGATGCTGTAGTAGGGCATTGGATTTCAAATTAGGGTCTGGGGACCCCCAGGGGTACTTGAGGGGGTTCCTGGAGGTCCCAAATTAGAACCAAAAGGAACCAAATGGACCCTTATGGGTCTGTAACTGAGAGTGTATACAAATGGAACCAAATAGACCGGTTCCATTTGTACACTCTCAGAGTTAAATTAACAGTGATTTTACAATATAAATTGGGGTCCCAGAGATAGAATTGCCAATAAATCGGGGTCCGTATAGCCTATAATGCATGTGAAACTGGGG
Organism: Protomyctophum parallelum; assembly: GCF_964188405.1. Taxonomy (NCBI): domain Eukaryota; kingdom Metazoa; phylum Chordata; class Actinopteri; order Myctophiformes; family Myctophidae; genus Protomyctophum; species Protomyctophum parallelum. The sequence continues at coordinate 19,502,182 of NC_139697.1, read as the reverse complement.
ATCCATGAAATTAACATGTTTTGGAATCACTGCTATATGCCGTACAAATCCTCTCTTATCGGGGTCACTGGCATATTCTTTTCAAATGGGGGGGACTATAATAAATGTCAATTTGGGGGTTCTTGACATGAAATGGTTTAAGAACCACAACTGTATAGGATTCAAGTGACATGGCTGAGTTTTTACGGTGCTAGTTTCTTGCTTGGCTTCTTCTCTTCTCTATCTCTTCCTCCTCGTTTTCTCAGGGCTTCACGGTCCATTCCTCTGCCTTTCGGTACGCCTCTCCCTCTGCACTCATCCCTCTCTGAGAAAATGAAATGTACCGGGAGGGACTTTGGGAGCAGAGGCATCCATTTCACACTGCGGGGGTGACATCTGTTCAAGTCTCTCTTCCTCCTCTTGTGTGTGTGTGCCCGTGCATGCATGTGTGAACTTGTCTGTGTGCCCTGTGTCTACAAACGCTGTCTACATTTGCATGAATCTTCTGTTAGTATGCATTGGCTTTGGGACAAAAAAAAAGCAGTTGTATATGAATAGACATGTTTGAGAGAGAGAGAGAGAGAGAGATTGTGTGTGTGTGTGTGTGTGTGTGTGTGTGTGTGTGTGTGTGTGTGTGTGTGTGTGTGTGTGTGTGTGTGTGTGTGTGTGTGTGTGTGTGTGTGTGTGTGTAAACCTATACTGTACATGCCAATACAGAGGAAAATCTGGAGAGATAATTGTATGAGAGTGTCAAAATGGACCCTTACAGATAAGGGGATGTCCTTATCTGGTTGGTATTTTGGCTGGTGGAAGCTGCCCACTGACATCACGCTTTTCATTCACAGACATTCAACAGTCTGAACTCTGAATGTATTTTTAACCCATCATCAAAAACGAATTAGTGCGTTATCTTGCTGTAGTCCGACAACACATGCGAGCTATATGCAAAATAGCACTGGCACATGCAGAGACAAACACACCAAAAAAAAACAAATAAGCAGGATTACACACTCACATGTGCACGAGCGCGCGCACATGAACGCACACGCACACACACACACACACACACACACACACACACACACACACACACACACACACACACAAGCTTATATTATACTACACACACACAAGCTTATATTATACTATACTAGGACATCAACATTTTATGATGGTGATTTTTATGAATGACATTTTTACAATTTTTGGGCCCTTTGAACCCTATATACTCCTAAACGCCAAAAATAGCCGATGTACAAGCACGATGTGTCCTGCGATGCTCTGTGGGCTTGTAGATCTACTATTTTCAGTATAGCACTAAATAAGGCACAACTCTATAATCATATAACCCCTAAACCTAACCTTTATTGTTTAATCCTCATCTGAACCTTCTCCTATTTGTAGATTGTAGATTTTTTTTTGGTCATTAACAAGACATTGAAGGTGGTATATAACATTTTAGACAGAATAGCCAATTTTGCATCGAGGTGCCCACTGCCCTGCAGTCTTTCTTAGTGCCCACTCTTCTTAGTCCAGACCGAAGCTGCAGACCCCTGGAGGTTGAGAAACAGTGGCTTCTCTTTTTACGTAGAAATTAGATTGACCATTTAGTCATCATTTGCATCATTTTCATTATTTAAAAAAAATGTGTGTATATATATATATATATATATATATATATATTATTTTTATCCAGAAAAGCCTCACAAAAAGTCTATTTCTCAAATTATAGCTTATGTCCTTTTGGGGACATAAATTAGTAATACGTGCACACGCACACACGCACACCCACGGAAAGGAAATTAAGAAGGTTTGGAGGAGATGTAAATCACAGTTGTTTGGATATGTGTGCCACTTGGCTTCACAGTATAGACCACAAGCCACTCGCCTGCCATACTTACACGCACCTGTGAAACACTATCACATTTCACAACACCAATTCACGCCTAGAACAACAGAATTAAGAAACGCGCTGATGGAAAAAACAACCTCTGATCGTTGACCAAATTAATATGACGTCAAGTCACTGAAAGGGATTAGATGAAGTCAAGAATAATGGCAGCTTTTGTTTAAGATTTAACTGGGGTTAAAGATTCCGTCTTGTTCACAAATGTAACACTAATAATAATAATAATAATAATAATAATAATAATATAAAATATCAGCCTATAAATACTATAGGCATATAAAAACGAACCACCAGCTATAAGACGGGAGCCATGCATGAATTAATAAATGCACACACACACACACACACACACACACACACACACACACACACACACACACACACACACACACACACACACACACGATATAGCCCTGCTTTGAACATCTGCTGAATTGGAGATAACTTTAAAAAAAAATTATACCTCTATTAATCCCATTTTTATTATCATAATCTACACATCTATTATTGTCCCGTCTGATACTTCAACAATTCAAAGCACACTTAAAGCCAAGCTTTTATAATGCTATATAAGTCATATATCAAAGGACATATTTTATTTCGAAAATTGCTCTCAACTTTAAAACATTATTTATGCCATATATGCGTATAGCCTACGAATGCTTTGGCCTGTTTTATTAGTACCGCTATTATATATATATATATATATATATATATATATATATATATATATATATATATATATATATATATATATATATATATATATTAAAAAAAAGATTAGATTAGTATATTTGAAATTGAGATAAATGGTTTAGCGTCATGCCACAGGGAAAGGCCTAAAAGCTATTACAACTATAAATAACATGCGCAAATGTCATTAGACCTGCTGAGAAATATGGGCCTCCATTGCCGTGCGCGCAGCTCGGCCAGTCGACTATCAACATAGTTATAGGCCCTTATAGTTATTATGGTTTAAAGCTATTACAAGCACTCTGTCAAAACGCGGTGCATTCCATCCGAGCCGCAAACGACTGACTGGCACAAGATCTCGGTCTATTTGCGGCCCGCATACGTCAAACGGTCAAAGGACGCAGGCCTAAATGATGACTAAATGGTCAATCTAATTTCTACAAAAAAAAAAAAAAACTTTAAGAGAAGCCACTGTTTCTCAACATCTGGGGTCTGCAGCTTCGGTCTGCAGCTAAGGAAGGAGCTAAGAAGAGTGGGCACTATAAGAAAGACTGGGCAGTGGGCACCTCGATGCAAAATTGGCTATTCTGTCCAAAATGTTATATACCACCTTCAATGTCTTATTATTAATGACCAAAATGATTGGATGCAGGCTTTATAGCCATTTGTAGCAATGCCCCCAATCCTCTTCCTATATTACCAAACATACATTCTCTCAGAGTTGGATACACACTGAGTAGGCTATTATAGGCTACTGTAGATTGGGTTTCTGAAAATAAAAAAGACACCCGTGTGAAGTGAGGGGCGCTTATATATTAAAGTCTAACTCATGTTAATATGGTGATATAAAACAAACGGTGCCAACACAAACAATAAAGAGACAATAAAACGTAAATTGTCCCTTCATTGTCAATGGCGTTTTTAAAACAAACATTAAACCTGTATAGGAGGGGCTAAAGTGCTAAATTATATCAATTGGGGACTAGTCATATAGTCAACTATAGCCTGTCAATTGAATTGAAATAAAAAGGGTTGAAAATAACTGCTGTATAAACACCTCTCCCCCCTTCAGAGAGCGTTAAAATAGCTGACGTCAGACGCCTGTCATCGTTTGGTGGTGTTTAACCACGAGCCAAAGGGAACCAGCAACCGCCCCTGCATGCAGGCCAGAATCTGTCGGGTCGAACCCGTGAAAACGTCCTGCTATAAAGCTATAGACAGTTAGCATATAGGACTTTATACCCGTTTTACCTATACTGTTGGTGTTGTGTATGTGTCCTCCTGTGTGGTCTGTAAACTGCTGTTTAGGTTTGGGACTGCTGCTGCGACAACAACCCCTGCGGTGACCGACGCTTGACCCCACGGTTCCTAAATAGAAGGTCAGCTGGCGTTCCTAACCCAGTCCTCCCCTTCATGGTGCACGGGGCTCGGGCGCTATATATGCACTCCGTTTAGCCTTTCAGGGATCGATCGATTATGTATAGCTGCATATAGTGATACACATGACAATAAATATATATATACATCGTAAGCCTATAAAGCAGTATAGGACGCCATGCAGGCTTCAATAACATTACATAGCATTATGCAATTAGAGCCGCAGAAAAACATATTACAGTTTTTAAAACTCACGCAGCAATGTCATTCTCAACCAGTTAAACATCAGGCGCATATTTCAGAAATTAGCCAATATAAAATATGTATACCCATACCCCCACCACACACACACACACACACACACACACACACACACAATATATATATATATATATATATATATATATATATATAGCAAGTAACCTAATTTTCCTAATTTTTAAATTAAAATAAGCCTGTATATGGAAAGACTAATCTCGCATTGCTCATTATCCAAGGGAATTATTTTTGCTGTATATATTTATGAAACAAACCTGACACATTTTGTCAAAACTGCATAAGGGTAAAAGTGCCAATATGCCTGTTCAAAACGAAACCACCAGTAATCTTTTGGTCTCTTTAATTCAACATATAGGCTATTTGTGTGAGTCTCTAATTCCATTTAGACACGAATTAGTCTATACTTCTTTTGGGGGGAAAATGTACATTCGTTTTTAGACACTCACAAAAAAGTGGTAGCACTAGTAGGCCTATGTGTTATATATTCACCATGACAATTAAACACTTAAATCTATATATTTGTAAGACAATTGCCCAAAATATATTCACTGGAAGTTATGAAATGGCTTGGTGCCATTTTATGAAGTTGACTTTTCTTTTTTCTTTTCCTGTTTTCACAATGACGGCTAGGACATGTTTTTGACATCAGTCTTGAGTGGCGTGGCAAACCCAAACAGGACCTTTGAGCAAGACTACGTGTACCGTTTGACTATTTAGGCAAAAACTATTTATGCAGAAACAAATCTATTCAAAAATGAGGGCATCTTGTGGCTAGCCTATATAGGCTACACGTAGTTTCCAAGATACCCCGGCCGTCCCCAACCATGCAAATAATGTAACAAAAATATATAATACAATTACCATAAAAATGATAACGAGTAAAACATTAATGCAATAACTCACTCTCCTTTTCATGTCTTTGAGCCGGGAATTTGACCGTGTACTTGTTGCCTCGGCAGGCCTCCTCAAGTCCACAATAGCAGCTCGTGCAGGTGGATAAGGTGAACTTCGGTCATTAATCATGGCTCGATTTCAGCCTCGTGCTCCCTTTTATGGGAGCATGGACTCGCATCATGCACGCCAGGAATTAAAACATCAACGGAGACAGGAAACCAGTGCCTTTCTAAGAGGTTAAGAAAGCGGATACAGGCTATATTCTTTTTAAAAAGAAGATGGTTAACGCGACAAACCGTGGCATTGTGCATGTGGAGCCTCGGGGCCATTAAGGCATGCAGTGATAATATGCACACGCCATACTAGACACATACAAATTCGCAGGCAACTATACCGCTGCATGCATAATGGTATTTCATTTTATAATTTAGAATGTTTAAAGTATATATCATTCTAATGTTTCAATTAGATTTTAATGTTATTTATTCCCTTAAAATGCAAACGTAAATAATGGACTGGAGTGTTAGCCTATTGTATTGATTTATGTAGGACAGTCCTGCAAGTTTTCACTGCTGATCTTGTCATCGGCGGACGGCGGGGATGATGACACCATGTACCAACTTGGGGAGCTGAGGAGTCGACGCGCATAGCAGGACCAAAGCGGTCCCTGTCAATAGTCTAACCTCGATGTTTTAATCAATAGTTTCCTTTTGCCCCTTCAATAAGCCAAGGGCTCGATAAGGTTGTCATCACAAATGACGCTGACGCTCGCGCTCTCATCTCCTCCGTGGATAAACATGCCTTTATTATGCCAATAATAAAGGCCCCATGGGGACGGGAGCGCGCAGGACTGCATACATTGAGGGGTTGCTATAGTATGTAAAGGAAACTCATTCTGGCTGATCCTCAAATGAATTAACAAAAGGTTTGCCTTTGCGTAAAGCTTCGGAAGTTCGGACAAACGTTTTTTTTTTGAAAGACTGTCAACAATTCATTCAAAACTGAAAACGTCATGCCATTTATGTCCAAACTATATGAAAAATTGAATATGGAATCATGCTACACAGGTGATTCGTTTCGATCTCATTCCTCTCCCTTTCATTCTCGCTCTCCTCAGTGTACATACTGTGCATCAACAGACCTTAGACAAAAAACAAACAAAGAAAAAACAATTTCTTACAGGTAAAAGCACTTTAATACACTTTAATTGACCCGTAGACGTCGCTTTCGATAAAACACCTTGCATGATTAAATAGATAACAGCTAAAAAGCCTACACAGGTCACTACATCCAACCCAACCCCCAAACTGATAAAACTCAGCGTCCACCAATAACAACATGAAAGCTTTACGCATCATGCATATCTCACACAGACATTCAGACTGTCTCTCGCGACACACACACGCACGCAGAGGTACACAAGGGGTCACGGAAAGGAGGTAGGTATAAGGATCTAATCTAGGAATGCAGCTACCAACGATGAGTCGATGACTGATATTATACGAGGATTACTCGTTGATTGTGTGATATGCGTAAAACACGCGACATCCAGTGCAATAAAATTGCGGCCAATAAGTGGCCTTCATGCACAACTTTGGCACACGTGAGGTATTTGTTTCTTTGTGCAGGTCGTGAATTTGCAATGGCACATTCAGCAGCATTGGACAGGAAATATCGATACCCTCGCTCACTAATATAGACAGCCCTGCGACATTTAACGTCAACGTTAATAGGACGAAAATGGACACACATTTAGACAATGGCCGACAACTTTTGTCAGCTATATGGTATCCCTTTCCTATTCACAGAACACTATATAAAACAAAGCTATAGCCCCGGGAAAAAAATCGTTGTCCATGTTGTCATTGTCCACATGTGTCAAAGCCCCAAATAGTGCATTGGATGATCCCCAAATGTCCAATTTACGGTAGCTGTGAACCCATGTTATCCATCAATGACTTTATAACGTGGTCTTTGGCATTATACAGGCCTCCTGTGGTATACAAACGATTAAGTATCAGTTCGAGGTGTATGGATCAGCCCCGACAGAGGAGCCCGTAGAGGACGCGGGAGACGGCGTGGACGGGGCCGAGAGGGACTTCTCCGACGCCGCATCGTCCATTTTCTCTTGACCTCCATCTGCCGTCTCGGAGGCGCTGGGGACTTTGGCCGGCAGCAGCCCCTCCTTCTCCCGTTTCTTCTGTTTCATCCTCCGGTTCTGGAACCAGATCTTCACCTGAGTCTCGTTGAGCTGCAGCGCCGCGGCGATCTCCACGCGCCGCGCCCGGGTCAGGTACTTGTTGAAGTGGAACTCCTTCTCCAGTTCCGTCAGCTGCTTGGTGGTGAAATTGGTCCGCACCGTGTTTGGCTGACCACCATAGCCGTATTCCCCTGACCTCCCTGTGGATACAGTATACGTTATAGGCGGCTGTATGGCTATACTCCTAACTCCATCCGTCCATCGCACGACGAGTTGTTTGTATTTTCGGCAAGCGACACCATCGTACTAACTACTAAGCTTAATTTCTGTCGTGAATATGTGCCACTTTGGCGCACACATGGGCCTCAATTTGGCAAAACAACGGAACAATCTGAAGGCTTGGCAGTTGGCACACAACTTTTACGCACTATATTTGAGTCCTTTCTGAGGTCAGAAAGCATTACGCACAAGCGAGGCCCCACACAACCCCAAAGCCATGTTATACTATAGTTGCCCGCCGGTGTCGCACACCTAAATAGCTGCTCTTACAAGCTCACAGCACCTTGCAGCATAGGGGGTTCTAACTGAGCTTGTAGATCTGCTATATGTGCGCAACCAATCAGGCATCTCTCGAGGACGCCAATGTGCCACTATATGTGTTACACTAGTATGATAGCCCTGTCTACATCTACACTGCAGCTGCAGCCTACTTGAAAACAGTTTAAATAAAGATCTGCTTCATGCAGTCCAACAAGCACCCGCCGCAACAAAGTATAGTGTATGTGGCGTGCGTAATACTTAAATTGAATCGAAATGTTGCCTGTATATGCAGTAGCCTATATCACTCACAGACAGACAGACAGACATGTCATGTACCTTCAGACCAATAATGCTTGGTTTACAATTACCGAAGTTGAGCATCAATCCTGCACCTCTCATCATCACAGTGGCACCCTGCATGCACCCACCTGTTTTCGGAGGATTCCGCTTGACTTTCATCCAGTCGAAGGTCTGCGCCGACGACGCGCCTCCCTCGGACAGCGGGGAGCAGCACGCCTCCAGGTGGGCCGCGTGCAGCGGCGACAGCGGGTTCGAGCACCCGGGGAAGGGGGGCAGACTAGTCTGCTCGTGCCCGTAGGTGGCGTGAGCGTACGGGAGCTGGCCCAGGGGCGCGCCCCCGCCGTAACCCTGGCGGTGGTGTTGTTGATGATGATGATGAGAGACCACCGACGACGAGATGTTGCCCGAGTACATGAGCGGGCCGCACTGATGAGGGAAGCTCGCGCCCGTGTCTACTTCCTGGTTGAGGGCGTAATGGTTGTAGTTGGCACAGAAGCTCTGGGGTCCATAGCCGGGGCTACAGGTCGGGTGGGCCCCATAGGCGAGACCCAGGGAGCCCGCTGCAGCGGGAGACTGGTAAGAAGAACCCGTCTGGTGCTGGGGAGGAGGGGGAACGCTGCTGTCTGACGGGGAAGCCCGGCTGCTGCTGCTGCCATGCATGAAGCGGTCATCCGCCCCGCAGTTGTTCACGGTCACCGCGCACGACTGGAAAGTTGTAATCCCGACGTGGTCCGAGTGAAAAGCCCTGACAGAACACGAGCCACCGTCTCCGCTCATGACCGAGTAGTCTAAGAAACCGCTCATTGTAGCATTGTCTCTCAACGGCGGGACTGCAGGGACCCCGTCCGTTCACAGACCCCTCTGATGACACATGCACTCTCTCTCTATCTCTCCCTCTTTCTCTCTTCTCTTACCCTGAGTGACCGTGCCAACATTTACCTATACACTGTCCTTATCACCGGAGGGAGATGGGGGGGGGCACGGGCCGATATCAATGAAGGAGGGGTGTCACGTGGGGCCGGGTCGGCCAGTGGAGGCACTTGTCCCATATCCTCTTAGCGGTGACAGATCAGTGTTTGAGAGGGTATTTAAATTCCAAGCGCTCGTCGATCAAGGTGACGCGCGTCGCCACTAATGTATTGGCCGAGCAAACAATGAGCTGGGCAGGCAGACGACGCCGGACAGCTCCGGAGGTCGCATGCATGGAAAAGAGATGAGGAGGAGGAGAGTGGCAAACAAACACGGCGCCGTGTCATTCTTTCAGCTATAGCCTACTATTACAGGCTACTAGTCGCCTAGGAAAGATTCACGTTTCACCTTTACAACCTCTCCACGAGGACATCGACCTACTCTGACCCCAAGCCATGATGCAGGTACCGTATTTGTGGAAGAACAGCGATGCACAAATAGAGAATAGAGAGGTGTCATGTCGCGCGCGCGTGTGTGTGTGTGTGTGTGTGTGTGTGTGTGTGTGTGTGTGTGTGTGTGTGTGTGTGTGTGTGTGTGTGTGTGTGTGTGTGTGTGTGTGTGTGTGTGTGTGTGTGTGTGTGTGTGTGTGTGTGTGTGTGTGTGTGTGTGTGTGTGTGTGTGTGTGTGTTCGTGCAGGACATGAGGACAGGGCTGCAGTCATGTCATGCACGCGGTGGGTGTTATGATGCTTTCAAGAAGGGCAACAATAATTTTCACCCGCATGGATGACAGAGGTGTCGCATGCTCGTGTCTGTCACCGGCTATCAGCGCGTGCATGCATGCAACCGGGTCCAGCCGATCGAGGCACCTCTCGCGCCTCTCGCTCGAATATAGTGCACTGTAGCCTATAGTCACTCATTAAATTGACAATGCCTAACGAACGACGATGAACAGAGTAACAGACGTTTTATATATAGGCCTATACGGAAATCATTATAATGTCCATTGTCATTGTGAGTGTGGCCTCACCTCAGCAAAGGTATAACGGCTGATGGAATAAGGTCATCGGTGACATTATTACAAGACTATATACAAATCTATAAGATGTTATCATTAATTTGATCACTTATAAGGTCGTGCATGGGGTCTGCTCCTCCTACTCTGATTTGACTCCTACACGGTTTCATTATACGCGTGCACTGTTGTGCGATCAAGTTATGTGATAACGGCATACATAGGCCATGCAGTCTCCCATAATATGGGAGACCTATATTATAGGAGCCCAGGGCGAGGATGTGGGTTGATTATTGCGTTAAGTTCATCAAATAAAACTGCTGGGGAAATTAATGGCCATGAAAAGCACTGTTGAAAAGACAGAGCTATAAAGTGTGCGTGGGAGGGCTGGCTGGGAGTGGAGTGGACCCGCAGGCTCACAGATAGAGTGCACAGTGCACACAGAAAGACGAGGGGAGGGGAGGAGGCGACAAACGAGGCATGAACCCTGTGGGTGAACCGATGTGCGCCCCTAGTGGTCATATGTGTCCAGAAGTCTGAGTCTTATTTATTTATTTTTTAATACCGAGATGTAAACATCCGGGCACGAATGCCGGAAGACACATTTGTCCATGGGAATGTTCCCAGCTCCAACTGGAGAACTCTTTTTTTATAAATAGCCTATACCCTATAGGCTATTTAAACTAAGATTTAGAGACTCTCGTGTATTTTATCGATTTTGACATTTTCAATCTATATGAGTCTACGGCGGGTGGAGTCTATTTCCCTGAGGGGGGGAAACGGCACCATGTTGTCCCCTTAGAGCATCAAACATGTAAGAATGCAAAATATAAGGTGCTTGTCCCGATGCCCCAAATGTTATAGAGGCCTACGGGGTGTTTGTGCCATGTATTAGTCCGTAGTTTTCAATAAATAGGTGTTTTAATCCAGTTTGTGGCCGAACGCCATTTCCCCCTCGTTTACTTCTTGTTTAAATTGAGCGTAATTCCTGCTTTCACCGCTGCACCCCTCACTACCGCCAGACTGAATCGGTCACAAAACGAGCGATTAAAACACTTTTTGCAATTACATTTTAACGGTATGGTAAGTGGTTTTCTTTGAATAAAATAACTGTTAAAAAGCTCTATATTGTCATTGCTATAGAAGTATATAGACTCTATATACTTCTATAGCAATGACAATATAGCAATGACAAACACTCTATATTATAGAGTGTTTGTTCAGTAACAGTCTAACAGACTAACTGGCTGCTGGCACCAGGAGTCTCCATGTCTCTCCAGCTTTTTGTAAAGGGACACTTCACCCTTTTTGCAAAAATAAAATGTTAATGACGTTTAGAAGATTTGGAACACGTACCTGGGGTCTTTATGTGTGTAATATGTGGTTTTAGATTTTAGCAGTGTCCATAATGTCACAGACACGGCATGGGGCTCACTTCCTTCCTGGAGTACAATTCCCATAATGCACTGCTCCTCCTTGTGCATAGGGGGAGGGTTGTCTTACAGGCTGGGCACACCTGAACTTCCATGCGTGGGTGGAGCTTCATTTCCATCCACCAGCTGTCTAAAAACCCAGAAGAGACCCTGGCAGACAGCTTCCTTTGGCCGCGCATGGAATCTTAGGTGTGCCCAGACCCCTACTGAGACAACATGCATAGTCCAGGAAGGAAGTGAGACCAGTGTTTGTGACATCATGAACACTGCTAAAATCTAAAATATCTAAAAACACATATTACACACATAAAGACCCCCAGGAAAGTGTTCTAAATCTTCTAAACGTCATTAACATAGGCCTATATATTTTTTGCAAATAGGGTGAAGTGTCCCTTTAAACAGAAAATTGATTTTCAAGTTGGGATACCAACTTTATCCAATCAGAATATAGAACTAAGTCCTGCCCTATATGCGGGAGCTAACTATTTCCGTAGACAACGCCCTGGTAACGTCTGTCCCAACAGCCAGGAATCTTGGTGTTGTCCTGGACAGTCAGCTCTCGTTCAAAACTCACATCACAGCTGTCACTCGATCCTGTAGGTTCACACTCTATAACATACGACGAATTAGACCGTTCAGCCCAGCTCCTAATCCAGACAACAGTCTTGTCAAAACTCGACTATTGTAACTCCCTCCTTACTGGCCTACCAGCATGCGCACTTAAGCCTCTCCAGCTGATCCAAAATGCTGCAGCTCGCTTGGTCTTCAACCAGCCAAAATTCTCACATGTCTCCCCCCTGCTCCGCTCCCTCCACTGGCTCCCGGTCGCTGCCCGCACAGAATATAAAACTCTGATGCTGGCATTCAAAGCAACCAAAGGTATGGCTCCCCCATATCTTGCAAGTATGATTGAACCCTACAAACCCTCCCGCGCACTCAGATCAGCCAACGCAGGGAAGCTGGAAGTACCCTCACTAAAAACGCCGGGACAACGCTCCACACGTCCCAGACTCTTCTCCCTTCTGGCTCCAAAACTGTGGAATGCACTTCCCATTGCAGTCAGAACTGCAGCATCACTCCCAATCTTCCGCCGTAGTCTGAAAACCCACCTTTTCAGACTCCATCATGGCCCATAGCACTTACCCTACCCCCTTAGATAGCACTTCCGTAGACTTAGATAGCATTTGATACAGACTTATAGCATGTTATGTAGACAGCACTATAATTGCATTGTATATAGTCATAGCACGCCATAGTACATATGTATAGCATAGTAGTATATATGTATAGTTTCATTATATAGATATTCCACTATTACTTTCTTAGCTTACGCATGTTTCATGATGAATGCTTTTATGTGATGTATTCCCATGCTTTTGTTCTTGCTTAATGTAAATCGCTCTGGATTAAGAACGTCTGCTAAATGCCTAAATTGTAAATTGTAAATTGTAGAACGCAGTCCGGATACAGATTAAACAAGTGGAATTGTAGACTAAGTGATGATACAGAGAAACGAGCAGACAAAATTGGAACTGGAACACTATAAGGCCTGACTCACACTTGCACAACAGATTGATGTATGCTTGTTGTATGAGACTTGTTTACTGATGCAAGCTCTCAATTAATTTCCAATGGGAGTCACATGGTTTGACACAACATTTTTGTTGTATGAGGGGGAGGGGGGCAGTCGAAACACAGCCGAAAGCCGTACAACACAAATGTTGTGTCAAACCATGTGACTTCCATTGGAAATGCATTGGGGGCAATATGTCTATAGCATGCATCAATGTTGTATGCTAGATCGGAAGGTGTGAGTGAGGCCTAAACGTTAAGCTGATAAATGGCTACTATACGCTCTCCTGATTGGCTGAAAAAGTGTCTGAAAATGTATTTTCTGTTTATTAAAGAGCTGGAGAGACATTACTATCACACTATAGTGATTTAACCTTTTAACAAAAACAAAAACTTGGTTAACTCTGTGAACAAATCCATGTATATACACACTGAAGAGTTTAAATTAACCACATGAACCCAGCTTGCATTGCTATTCTGGCCTGGGCATGTCAGAACAGGTGAACATTGGCAAAAATAGGCGTATATCTGGCGAAAGAAACGCAGATCTACAAGCTCACAACGCATCACACCATGAAGTGTGAGCTTGTAGATTCTTGCTGTATTATCCTTTTGCATCTATTTGTATTTAATTATCTATCGTTCCTGTCTATGATTGTTCAATTTGTGTGCCATGTAGCTGGGGGTAGGGTAGGGGTTTTCAACAGGTGGTCCGTGGACCACTGGTGGTCCGTGGACCACTGGTGGTCCGTGGACCACTGGTGGTCCGTGGACCACTGGTGGTCCGTGGAAGTGTTGCATGTGGTCCCTGACCATGAATTTAGTAATGTATACAGGTTTTGTTGATTTCTTTTTTCTTTCCACTAAGAAACATCGAACTGAATGACCTGGTGACCTATGATCATTTACCGACAAGTTGGCGGTCAAGAAATTCAACCGAAAAAGAGAGTTAGAATCTCAAGAGGGGGAAGTGCACCGGATTGTTTGGTTGAGTCATTATCATTAGGAACATTTATTTGTAATCAATTGGTGGAGAAACAGTATATGCATACAAATGGGATGCATAGCACGTTTTTAAAAAGCACTAATCTTAGCCCATATTATGATCCCCACCCAACACAACAGTGGTTCCCAGGTTGATTCAAAGTCAGGGTGGTGGTCCCCAGGTTGATTCTAAGTCAGGGTGGTGGTCCCCAGGTTGATTCTAAGTCAGGGTTGTGCAGGTAGCCTGGTTAATAAACCAGACCGAATCAGCCGTTGGCAAAAATAAATTGCCTGCTGGCGGATTACGGTCTGGAGAGGCTCAATTGTACGCCCATTTCCTACACCAGAGAAATGGGGCGGCCAATCGGGACACGGTATGCAATATGGGCGGGCTTTGGTACAGTGACTTTCAATGCTTGAGACCTTTGACTGACAGTAGCTCTGACCAATTGCGTCAAAGAGAAAATGTTTCAAAATGAAATCCAAGCTGAGCCTCCCCAGACTAATATCCCGCGGTCCGTGCGATATTAGTCTGGTTTATTAACCAGGCTAGGGTGGTGGTCCCCAGGTTGATTCTAAGTCAGGGTGGTGGTCCTCAGGTTGATTCTAAGTCAGGGTGGTGGTCCCCAGGATGATTCTAAGTCAGTGTGGTGGTCCCCAGGTTGATTCTAAGTCAGGGTGGTGGTCCTCAGGTTGATTCTAAGTCAGGGTGGTGGTCCTCAGGTTGATTCTAAGTCAGGGTGGTGGTCCCCAGGTTGATTCTAAGTCAGGGTGGTGGTCCCCAGGTTGATTCTAAGGCAGGGTGGTGGTCCCCAGGTTGATTCTAAGTCAGGGTGGTGGTCCCTCGTTCACAATCAGTTGAAAACCCCTGCAGGGGAAACTTTTTTTAAATGGAGGGACATATAAGAACCCTGTTGGGAAGTTGAAATGTGCATTACAAACGGTTGTATACTGTGCAGCTGCCATGCTTGTCCAAACCTCCAGAGATGTGAACATAAAATAAAATAAAAACTTGACCACAAAAGTGTGAGCTTGTAGATCGGCTATTTTTGGAGAAGAGATTTGGTGTAGAGAGTAAAAATCAGGGGGCCAAGTATAGACCCCCAGGAGGACCCCAGTCAATATAAATGATGTCTAAGGAGCACTCAGCTCATCTTCATATAATTGGTCCTCATACTATAAGAAAGATGATACCCTTTCTGTGTCTCAGTCAGACATGCTGGGCTGTGGAACGCATTCCAGGCTAATGGAAAAAAAACTCTTTCTGGAAAGTTAGCATAGAAGCATTATTTGCATCAATACAAAATAAAACTGAAATCTTCTGTTTGAAATGAGCACTCATGATTTCTCAACTGAGCCAAACTCTGAGATGCAGAGCGAGTATCAAAAGTGTTATGCTTCAGTGAGGATCAGTTTATGAAGATAAGGTTGAAAATGGGCGAAATGCTCCTTTAACGGCACTTATAGTGTAGCTAACTTGTTTTCACTTTAATATATCAAAGGCAACTTGAAGCTAACTTGGCTTTCCCTCTCACTTGATGAAACACCTGCCTGCAGCAGCCTTAACGTGTAGGAGATGACACAGTGTGCATTTTGTCTATTTTTGTCTATCACATTCCTTATTGTGCAACCAATAAACCAGAGCTTAATGTGTACTTACACTTGGATTCACAGGTCTTCTTCGTCTGACAGACTTCCTACTACTACTTCACAGGAGTTACCGATTGTACTAATTAAGGTTCTGTTCCATTTTGTGTGGCAGAGCCTTTCCAATGAGCCAACATGCACAATAGCAGCTGGACTGAATGGAACACGACCTTAATTAGTATCATTGGTAACATTGACACCTGCATCAATATGGCTGCTGTGGAATTGGTCTAATCATCAATTGGGTGAACCTGGGTCCCCAGGCCACTATAGCAGCTATAGCACACACAATATTCACATCATGAATGACCCAATTTTAAATGAAAAGTTGCCTAAAGTTGGCATGTTTGTGTAGCCTGGTTATCTAATGTCTACTGTCCTTTCTTCTAATTTAGCTAGACAAGCCTACTCACGCTAATTAAGAACTTGGAGAAAGCAGAGATGATGCAAGATGCACTCAAACGCCCCACACCAGTGAAAAGCTATAGTCCTATGCCCATGTGATTCCCTCATTCCCCCTCCCCCCTCTCCGCAGCTGCCTCTGACTGCAACAGAGTGCGTGGGCGCACTGAGTCCCTTCCCTTGCTGTCGAAAGTTTGCCAGGGCTGGAGGAGCTCCTAGCTTCGGCCTTTGTGTGTGAACAACATGTGCGTAGAAAAGGCGCGTTGTCACGGAATGATTTTGTTACCGGCCCTCGGCTAGCCAGGCTAGCCTCTATAGTCCTTTGCATGGTTGTAGAGCTCGGAGTCCTGGACTAACTGTGCACCCCCGTGCGCGTGTACGCGCGCGCGCACACACGCACGCAAGCAGGTTCTTTCTTAAACAGATCACGCAGTCGATGGCCTAATTATGGCTCATGAGATTATTCAATCAAAGCAATCGTCATGACACATGCACAACATTGAGATTATGAACTTCAGGACAAGTTGCTGAATCGATCCAGAACTGGGTTGACTTTGCAACCGGTGGTTGTTTGCTGCTGTGAGTGTGCAGGCTATAGCCTTGAGTAAACTGCTCCACAGACCAATAACAGCGTTTACATAAATCAAACCGAGTGTAATGCAGTGGATCGAGATTATGTCATTTTGTATATTGTCTCAATTATGTTCCGTGAGATTTTATATACCGCAGTGTTGCAGGCTAATGTTGTGAAAATACAGAATTGACCTAACTTGACATTAAATCAAGTCAGACCGCGCTGTATGTTTCTGCACAGCAAGAGAGTTATTCCTAATAAATGTGAGTTTGTAAAATACTTGAAGCAGTCTGCTTCGAATTAGGCTACTCTTAACACAAGGGAAAGAGTGTATAGCTTTAGCCTGGGCAGGCCGCTACTACTGCCGTGTTAGCCGTGCCAGATCCTTGTTTAAACAAGCTATAAAAATGAATTATTGCCAAACGCACGTAGCCACTGCATTTTTTGCCTTGGAATCGGGTGTCCCGTATGAAAATGTAAGTGGTGTTTTATTTGCGCACACAGCGTCACCATTGCTCTCTTTAATGTCCGTCTCATTCATGCCACGGATTGATTTATGAGCACTCGAAGGCAAACATGGCTCCGGTATTTGCCTTCACATGCACACAGCGTTATAGAGAGACTGCTGCCATGATGTGAGGAGGATCATTGCTTGCTTATTTGTTATCTCTCTTACCCTTTACCTAACTTCTTTTTTTTTTTCTCTTTTTTTTTTTAAGCCACTTCAAGTTTTCCAAAGTGACTTTTGTTCAGCAAAATTGTAGGCTTTCTCTACCAATTTAAATAAAACAAAACGCAACATGGATTTGAAAAAACAAGTGTTGTTATTATTGGACTTATAAATACACTGTTAATTAAAGAGTATAGTTGAATTTTAAAGTTTATGGAAGAATTAAACGTCTGGGTTCATTTGGGTTGATGAGTGGGCCATAACGCCGTTATGGTTGTTATCAGTATACATACAGGCTTTTCACTTATCTAGCACGCTATGAAAGTTAAGCATTTAGTTCAGATTTAGCACAAATTCTAGAGTTAAAATTGTATTCCAATGTGATATTTTGAAAACCAAGCTGCACTAAATGGCAATTTATATTCATTGCCAACCTGTTGTCAGCATTTGCATAACGTCTTAACGACGCCCGAATTGCTTTATTTAGCATATTTTAAGAAATAAATAATTTATATTAAATAATATCTGTGAAAATACGAGAAATGACTCAGAAAACCAGAGAAACCGTTGTAGCAAGTTAAATGTATTCTAACAAAAATATTCAAGACATTGGAAGCTATACAAAAATAAAAACGACCAGATTCCATATAGGCCTACTGTGTAATTATTCATATACACTTATAATTTCCATTTCAAGAGATCAGTTTGTTATGGTAATTACAAGCCACGTTTGATAGGGACCATTTTAATGATTTAATTCCATTCTTACCTTGAATTAACCGTCAAGTCAGATAGCAATAGAATAAATGTGCCGAATATACAAATAACCACAAAATTAACATCAGAATTAAAACCACCGTATCCTGACTTTCATTGTCCCGAATTGAAAATGTGGGAAAAAGTATATTTTTTGATTGATTTCAATTAATAGTTCAGATGCTGTAGGTCGATTGTAGTTAGGGATTCTGAGAAAAAATAGAAGTTGTCCGCCGATATGTCCACGGGACTGTCCAGGGACTCTGACAAGCTAGGCGAGGCTGCATCGGAGAGCTGTAGGCAAGAATCCGAAGAGAATGCTTGGAAATCGTGTATAGAAACATCCAGGGTCGTGGGACTGTCACCATTGTCCGGGCCAGAGGCAGAGCCGGGCCCTATTGTTGACATGCAGCCCGGAACAGTAGGTGACGGGTTGGGGAAATGTTTCAGATTTTTGTCATTGCTGTTGAGCGGTGACACGGCAAAGCCCAGAGCCTCGCCATTGTGCGCGGCTGCATTCTGCAAATGCTGCTGCTGCGTGGAGCTCAGAGAGTTTTGCTGAAAGGAGCAGGTATCTCTTTCCAACAGGGCCCCGACGCTCACAGGGTTGCAGCCCTGCTCGAACATGGAGTCCTCCTCCTCGTCGTCCTCCATGTCGCTGTGGATGCCGTCCTCGGCGCCCGGCCCTTTGCCCTCCCCGCTGTGGTTCTCCTTGCTCTGGGTCTGACGCTTGTGCTTCATCCGGCGGTTCTGGAACCACACTTTAACCTGCCTCTCGGTGAGGTCCAGCAGGGCGGCTATCTCCACCCGCCTCGGTCTGCACAGATACTTGTTGAAGTGGAATTCCTTCTCCAGCTCCAGCAGCTGCGTGTTGGTGTACGCCGTCCTCAGTCGACGGGAACCCCCTCCTCCCCCACTGCTCTCCAGGATCTCAGGCGAGCCTGAAACAGCACCAGACAAACACCACGGGGTTAAGATTGGATATAATAAGCACATAGGAGTTACAAAATATTATCACGCACGAGACACGAATCCAGCTTTAGGCTATGACACACCAGAGAATGAATGCCCCCTCAACACACTGGGCACTGCAGCAAAATGGCCGCTGAAGCTAGACGCATGCAACAGCCCATATATAGCTTTTATATCCCCCCCCAAAAAAATCATTAGTGCATAATAAGGCTATGCTTGACACATCAAATAGCGTACCATATCAGCCCAGTTGAAACCAAAACACAGCTAAGAGCATGCTATAAAGCCAGTGAGGTCTAGAGTAGTGTGGGCTATACTAATGAATGCTCCAGCTGCCCTCCACGGCAACGGCACTCCATCACTCTTCATTACTGTCACACATCAAAACTCTGGCACGACTCGGTGAGGAAGGGCAGCGTGGAAATCAAATAAATCATTTTACATTACGAAAGTTTGGCCAAACTTTTTTTTTCCTTCGAGCATAACAAACCGATGTTCATATCTGACTCTGTTACTACTGTGTAATAAGGCTACAGTTTAGCTGCAGCGCACTTAATCACAATAGCATGTGTCCTTGCCTGGAAATGCCTCTGTTTTGTATAAATATAAATGGCCTGCTTTAAAAAAAAAAAGCCCAAATATACCTTTCGGGGAAAAGCACACGGGTCCATTGGAGATGGTGGTCGCTGTGGAAGTTGGCAGGTGATTCTTCTTGGAGGCTTTCTTCTCCCGCATCCAGGGGTATTCCGGGGGTAAGGAGGCTGTGGGCAGCGGGCTGCATCCATCGGGGCTGTGTCTAGGCCGGCTGTGCCGCGGATGGCTGCCCGGGTTGAGGCTGGGAATGGTCTGCTCAAAAGGAGGAGGAATCAGTGTCGGGCGTGAAAGCGTCGAGCTCTTGATTGATGAACTTTGAAATGAATCACCGACAGGGGGGAAAGATGTCAGGCACTCAGCAAGCGACGGCTGACTATTGATAAAACCGCTCTCTCGCTCGAATTCGTAATTCATCTCCGCTCCCTGAGAGCCGAGGAAAGTTTGCACGCGTATTTTTATAAACGTTGCGGCTCAGTGAGAAAGAGAGAGAAAAAATCATTAAAAAAAATCTCCTGGTGGCGTTTTTTTCTATTTCACTGATTACGGCCGTATGGGGACCGAGCTACTATTAAACTATTGAATTCATGGAGACAAGGTTGAAATTGGACCGAATTGCCTGTCACATGATTACTTCTGCCCAATGACAATTTGGGGTTTAATCAAAAGAAGCCACTGTCTCCCTGATTGATCCAAAAACTCTGGTGAAGAACGCCTCGCTCAGTGGGGACGGCTGTTTTTATTTACATCTTTGTCCGCTCAGTTTATCCTCCTCTCGCCTCCCAGTCCACTCCACTAAGCTACAGAATGTGTTTTTAGTATGGCTGACGCTCTCTATTACAGGGAAGTAGCATAGCCTACGGTGCACTCCTCTTTCTCGTATTGTTTGAGAATGTCAGTCGTGAACGCCCCCACCGTGCACACACATCACGCCAGTAGCCTAGCTTCATGCTATGCCTGCGGTCATTAGCCAAGTTACTTATTCATATAGGCGAGACTCGAGCTGATAAAAAAAAATGAAACACACACACACACACACACACACACACACACACACACACACACACACACACACACACACACAACCAGAAAACTGATGCTGAAAGCACTTGACAGAAGCAAAGCACAACAATCCAATGTGCTCTGTCGTTATTGTGACCCATGCATGCTCACTGTATGACTGTGCTGTTCAGGCGATGTACCATACACTAAAATATGTAACTAATGCATATGAATAAGCTTCACGACACACAGTGAGACGCAATATAGGCATCACTTGTGCAGTGCTGCATGTGGTTCCTGCAGAATATATATTGCCTTCAGCAGAAATGTTGCTAGTATGTGGGATATATGACACGAATGCATGGTGTAAAATGCAACGACCATTCTATAACCATAACATTCACATGTGAAGGAGATGATCAACATAATGACATTTAGGCTATATTTTCATATGGCCACTGACTGGCTAATAGGCTAGCATATATACACAGTCTTACATGGGGCTATATTTGAAAACAGCCTATATGTTAAGATATTAATATTGCTAATACACGCCAACACATGCACGCACGCACGCACGCACGCACGCACGCACGCACGCACACACACACACACACACACACACACACACACACACACACACACACACACACACACACACACACACACACACACACACACACACACACACACACACACACACACACAATGACACTGATTTGACCCATATGTGGCATATACTGCAGGTAGCACAGAGAGAGAGAGAGAGAGAGAGAGAGAGAGAGAGAGAGAGAGAGAGAGAGAGAGAGAGAGAGAGAGAGAGTGAGAGAGCACATCAGCACAACACAACACAAACACACGTGCGCACGATTCATCTTCCCACAATGATTTGTTCCAAGCTGCAATTAAACCATCACATTCTCATGGAATGAAAGACTCCAGCAACAGCAACATTCACCCCCACAAAAAAAAAGAATCACCCCAATTATCTCAATATGGTTAATCCAACGATTTTTTTTTTAGTTTAGGCAGGCAGAAGCTATTCGCGATTGATGAGTGGTCAGACAAAAAACATGTCTCTAGATTTAGTCATAGGTATTTTCAATTTAAAAAAAAGTGCAGTGCAATGAAACAAACCCCACTGTCATTATAATTGGTCATTTGCAACGGAGTTCTAACGCAGATGGAAATGCCTATTGACTGGGTCTTCCCCACAGTGTTTGGTTTCATTGCCTTCCAGAATAATCTGTGAAAGCCACATTTGGGATGTTTTTCGTCAAGCCAGTGCAGTGTGCATGTTGTATTTTCACCCCCCTAAAAAACTGGAATAGTGAGTGAGAGAGTGGTGGAAGAGAGAAGTGGTAGGCCTCGCTCAGTTTATTGCTTATACACCAAACAAAGAGTCCTGGAAGCCTGCGCGCGATCAATCTTACTCGCCAAAAGGTCTGACAGCTCGGTGCCCTCAGAACACATTTAAGGCTCCTAACTCTCCCCCGGATCAAATGCAGCCAGGAAGTAGAGAGAAACACTGGTCACTCAGATTATGGCCAGTTTCTGTTCGCAGTCGTAGCCGGGCTGTCGCTGGAGGGACGTGTTTTAAAAAGATAAATAAGAAGAGAGGGCGATTTCCTTAACGAGAGAGCGAAATTGCGCAAACGGTGAGTAGGGGCTGAGCGGCGCATATTCCATCGTTTGTTCTTCCTCATCATGGTCCCTGCATTTGAGCTTTTTAGGCAACACAATTATTTTCGTTTTGATAAACATACACATTTTTGAGGTGAGTGTGTGGTATAGGACAGGGCTGCTATAGGGCGGGAGAAAGATGGATGGCTTTTTGGAATTATGCACAGGCTTTGTGTGCAAGGAATGGAGTGGGTGGCAGTATTCTATGTGGAGCCCAGCCTGTCCACTTGTCTTTACAGGAGGATTGATTTAAGAGCACTTTCCCACGGATGGAAATGCAATGAAGGAAATAATAAGCTTTCTATTTCGGCTAAAAACGTTACATTTATGTGCTACCTGCAGTATGCCACATATGGGTCAAATCAGTGTCTCACATTGTGTGTGTGTGTGTGTGTGTGTGTGTGTGTGTGTGTGTGTGTGTGTGTGTGTGTGTGTGTGTGTGTGTGTGTGTGTGTGTGTGTGTGTGTGTGTGTGTGTGTGTGTGTGTGTGTGTGTGTGTGTGTGTGTGTGTGGCGCACGCGCGCGCACGCCTGTTTTTGGATCCAGAATTGCCCAGTAGTCTATACACACGAGCCTTTCTACACAGCCACACCACACCATGGTTCAATTGTTCTAGGTTCCCCTGCTAGCCATATGTCAGGGCTAGTAATGTCCATGCCCTGTAATATCAATCATATTCAGATGAAAACGATACACGGTTGCAGCACCATGCAGTGTTATCAAATAATACTGCTATCACTTAAAGATAATATATTTATATATATTATTATTATTATTATTATAATAATTATTATTATTATTCATATATATTATGACTCATATAGCTTTTACTCCCACGGCCTATTTGGGGGGATGTTAAATAAAATTGTTTATACCATGCCAAATTGGACGATAACAAAATGTACGCATTTTGAAATTTAAAAACGTATATTTAAAGAGGTGGGCCGCATTTCTTATCGGCAGCATGCGCTTTCGCAAAAGCAGCCTAGAGACATGGAAAAACATATTATACCTGCAATGTCTGCAGTTCTGGTGTGTTTATGCATTAGTGCATTATTGTGTATTTCATTTTACATCCGCAAAGAGGATCATGAAACAAATAAGCCCGTTATATGATTGCTGTGTGTAGCCTACATTCCATGGAAAGCGCCGGGAGTGAATTTGACTGACTGGATATATCAGATAATTATTTTTCGAACGATTTCTCATTTAGCTTGTTGTCTTCTTGCAGATCCACCAGAAGGCCCTTGTGACATTTTTATTATTATGGATGTGCCTATACGCGGATGAGAGGCAGGAAGGAGACCACTCGAGTGTTTTCAGACTGTCGAAAGGCGAGGATACAAAGCGCTGCAGCTTTTATTCAATTTTCTTCATGAATATTGTGGAAATGTATATTTTCTTTTCTTGCATGCAGGAACTGCATGTTTCGCCTATATGTGTACAATATTATTAAGAACAGTAACAAAAGCTTTATATTATTATTATGTCATAAATTACAATTAAATATATATTCTATAATAAATATTTTATTATATGGGGTTATAGGTAGCCTAATATAAACTATGTATTAGGGATAGCAAGAGGTAGCTACTGGATTATTTTTTTCTTATCGAGGAGACTGTAATGTTGTGATTTATTTCTCTTTGATGTGTTGTTATGTGTCTGGGGTGCGTCAAATTAAAGCTGGGAGGATGAACTATAATTATATTTCAATTCATTTATTAATTTCTTCCAACTGGAGTGGAGCAGCATGGAATGTATGACATTGAAAAAGAAACAAAAAAAATAGCTGTTTGTTTTTCTTCAATAAAGAAATTACGAACGTGTGTCCTTCTTTCCACCCTTATTGCATGACTGATTGATTTTACATTCGTTGAGAAAACAAATCACCTCCTCGAATGAGAATACGACGAATAAGAAGAAGAAAAATAAAAAATAAAATAAACAGAAACCGCAACAGCAACATCTAGCAGTGCCCATGCCGAGGAGCCGATAGCAGACACGGTACGGGCTGGAACGGGCCTATATATTCCATCAACGTTCACCCCGCATGCACGAAGCGAGCGGGGGTGTCAAATAATACTAAAGGGATTTTCATCTTTACACATAATAGAACGAAATAAATAACATCAGAAAAGTCCAACAGAATAACAACACAAGCAGCGGGGGAGGTCGTGTGTTTCAGCATCTATAAGAGACCCTCCTTCTGCAAAAACGTATACATCTCCTCGTTAATCCCGGCTTGTGGTTCTTTGAGGATCCATTCACAAGTGCAACAAAATGCAAATTGAAAATAACAAAATAACACACAATTCTTCAAATGTGGATAAATAAAAAATGACGAACAAATTCACATTGAAAAATAATACCATAATATTTGTTCATAATACCCTGTTTGATTTTCGATTTTTAAACGAGAGAAGAAGAAGGAGAAAAAAAAAAGATTAAATAGGTCTATGCATAATATTGTGCCCACCCACCCCACTCCCTCCTCCTCGCGCCTGGCGTCTGAGCCCAGATAAAGGTCTTTGTGGGACAATGACACGAGCAAATAGAGGAAAAAAATTCAAGCAAGAGTGATTATTTTCCTATACGCTACGTCACACACACCAAAAACTATAGAAAACATAAAGAAAAAGCAGAGAGAAAGGAGGAAGCCATTTAAGAAGGCGCAGAAACGAAGCGATAATGTTGGGACTGGAGATGTAAGACAATGGGCGGAGTGATCCGGGCTGCACCACCGCTACAGATGCGTCAATTTGGGCGCTTCCTGAATTCTTCCCTGAGAATAGTGCGGCGTAAGGTCTGTGTACGTCGGGTTCGGATCACACACTCCGTGGTGGTGGCTGTTGCCCATTGTGATTGCTCCATTGTAGTCCATGTTTGTGGACGGCGGGTGCGGGAGATGGGTCAGACCGAAAACGGAGGCCCCGGAGTTGGGCATGGAATCGATGTAGCCTCCGCCGACATACACGGGGCTGCCCTGCATGTGCGGCCCATAGTTGCCATTGCCCTGGAGAGGATGCGCGTCATACTCGGGCGTGGCCGAGTCGGTCCCAGGGTACCTCTTCTGGGAGGGCGGGCAGTTGTTGAGGGAGCTGTTCAAGGGAGGGGGATATGACGTGGCCATGCCGTATGCGTTTTGATGGGGTTTGTTGTAAGACGTCGGCGACTGTGATTCATAAGGGACACTGTTTACAAGAGAATGCATAGAGTTGAGGTATCCTCCGCCACCGGAGGCTGGGCCCACGGGACTCCGTGGAGACTGCCCCCCAGGAGAAGGCATCATGCCGACGCCCTTTTGATCTTTCTTGTACTTCATCCTGCGGTTCTGGAACCAGATTTTAATCTGCCTCTCGGTCAGGTTGAGGAGGTTCGCCATCTCCACCCTCCGGGGCCGGCAGAGGTAGCGGTTAAAATGAAACTCCTTCTCCAGTTCAACGAGCTGCGCGCTGGTATAAGCCGTCCGGGCCCGCTTAGACGCCGCCGACCCAGGAGGACTCTTGTCTCCGGGGCAGCTCTCCACTGTCAGGGGGGAAGAGGGAGACGGTGTCAATTAGCAGTGTTGGGCAATATTAGAGTACATATTATACCTAGGAAAAAGTAAAAAATATTATATCAGCCTATACTTGGAATCAAGACTAATACATATTAGGCTATATAATATTACATATTAGGCTACTTTTGTGCCCTGTCACCCGCAAAAAAGGGATGCACAACAACACAATGTGTTTAGTCAGCTTCTTTTAGAACTGAATCCAATTGTTTTGAATAATAATATTAAGAACAGTCACCAATCAGCCAAAAAGGCTATAAAATAAAATAGGTATAATATTACTGTTTTGGCAGAGTAATACCTTATACACTACTCGTTACTGGGAAAAGTAATAACATTACAGTAATATATTACTAGTAACTACACTGCCCAAAACTGTCAATTAGTAATCCATTAATGGCGAAACACGGGGAAGGGAAGGGGGAGACCGAGAGACACAGAAATGCAGTGTGAGACAGAGAGAAAGGGAACGAGAAGGGGTTAAAGGGATGGGAGGGAGTAGTGTGACAATGCACATAGACACAGTTGATAGCTAATCTCCCCATCAGTATTGGGACTGTGGCAGAGGGGGGCTGAAAGGAGAGCATGGTTTTACTGCAATAAATATGCCATGCACGCATGCACCCTCAGATACAAATAAAACTTTATCATTATTTCTCTATTTTCTCATTCTGTGTGCTGGAATCCTAACATTTTTTGAGAAATCAGCTTCCTATATTGCAGTGTGCACTGCACAGAGGGTATATCAACGGGTTGCCATAAGGCAATTAACAATCAATGCATACAAAGTGCTCCGCGCGTTGCGGCAAATGACAGAATGGAAAATAAAACTCGTAATCACGTTGTAGTAGGTCAATAACCGATCCAAGAACATGGCGACCCGAAAATATTTCTGCTAAAGCATTTTGATTGACCCTCATCTCTCCCTTTAGTCGCACGCGTAATGCAAACACAGGCATTATGTATTCCTAGGGGGTGCGTAAAGCCCGCTCTCTTTGCCCCCACCAATACGTCTCACCTTCCAGAGAGGCTGGGGATTGGCTGCAGTACAGCAAGGTGTGGGTCTGCTTACCACGCGTGGCAGGCTGCCAGCACCTAATAAATTTTACTACCGGTCGTCTGAACCCAGCGCGAACCAAATACAGCATGACATAACGTAACCCATTAGCTTGTTTCAGAGATGGAAGGAGAGCCCAACACCGGGAATAACGGACTTTGTACAAGGACAATTACTGATGATTGTGTCAATTAATGTGATTATGCATAACTGAATACCATTAAAACCTGGAGCTGGAGACATTGCGTAAAAGACACAGCCCAATTGCGTAAAATGCGCATATAGACAACCTATTCAATCACATATTGTGAGCGTTAATGGCTCTCCGAGAGTATGATAGTATCCAATATCATTTACAATACCTAATAAATATCTCTTCCGTAACTGCTATGATCATCGTGAATAATGGGTTCCCATGGTCTCATGCAGAGAGTGCCAGAATGGTGCCTCGTTGCTTTCCATTTTCAACTGTCATGGCGAAGTATAGCTACGTTGCAAAAAAACCCAAAACACACACAGGCACGCACGCACGCACACACACACGATAAGGCCATGTGAAATGATGTGATCATGCATAGCTGAACCTTAGATCAGTGGTTCTCAAAGTGGGGTGCTGGGACCTTCACCTTCAGGGTTTCTTTATGGGGGCTGGGGGGGGGGGGGGGGCATTTGTACACTCTCTCAGAGTTATGGAGGTCTTTGAAATAAATACATAAAAACCACTGCACCAGGCCTGTACTGGGGGGGGGGGGGGACACACAAAAAACAAAACACTGATAATGACCACGTGACCATGTGATTCGTATAGCCTATGGTTGAACCGTATATGGTTCCACAGTAAACAACCACCAACCCCCACCCAGAAGTTTCCCTCTTATCAAAACAGGAGGACAAACTGAAACAACTGTTTTGGGCTTGTTTGTTTGTTGTCTTGCAGGCGGACATCGTGTGATCATCAGAGGCGATGCACTGTTTACTGTAGCTGCAGGTCAAATGTAGGGCAGAGGAGGGACAGCAAATGGTGGGATTCATGAGGCAAATATAGACCCACAGAATAGTTCTCAAACACAATTTAAGACATGATATAAGGTCAAACATTTCCACCTTTACCAGCTCCCTTGGAAAATAAATAAATTAAATTAAATAATAAAAAAGGGACTTACACCCAATGGGACATGCTGGGTAATTAAAGGTTAAAAAAAAGAAGAGGTAATTGTGTTGTGTCATATACAGCATGCGTGCGTGGCGTGCGTGTTGATTTTGTGTGAGAGAGACAGAGCCCGCATGCATATGTTAAGTGCGTGCGTGTGCGTGCGTGCACGCCACCAGCAGTATAGCCATAGAAAAGGTATACCTGAGCTGGAACTACTGGTGGGTTTTCCCTTTGTGTTCTGACGGGACTCCTTCATCCAGGGGAAGATGTGCTTTCGCGTCGTGGAGGTCGGGGAACCGTTCTTATTGGCACTGGGCTGGTTGGGCCCGTTGCTCGCGTTTTGGGCGAGAGCACCGGGGGACTGTGGAGTGGGGGGTGGGCCTGACACTGGCACCTGCGGTTGATTGCTTTCGGGATGAACCGTGGACTGCGCCGCCTGAATAGCTGTGCTCCTGTCGCAGCTCTCCGCCATCTCCCCCGGCTTCTGCAGGGCCACGGAGCCGTCAGGAGACTGCAGGGAGCAGGCAGGTCGATGGTACTCACTTTCCACATGAGAGGCCCGGGGATATTGGACCTGATTGGCATCATAACTGAAGCCATTTGCGCTTTGATACGGGTAGCCACTGTAAATTGCAGAGCTGTCGTAGTAGGTTGCCTTTTGCATCTCGCCGTTTCCCAATATTTATTTCAGAAACTGACAGGGTCTTGACACCCTTGTAGAATAACATTGGCACCCCGTGGTCACGTGACGCCTCTCCGCCAATGGCCTCCTCGTGTGAACCTAGGGTTACAAGAAGCACAGTGAGGAGGAGAAATGGTGGCGATCCATCTTACTTTTCAATACAGGCCTGACACGAGAGACTATGCAGGCAAGATAGGGCCAGCACTTCTGTAGACTATTACCGTTTACCTTATGGCTTTACACGGGGCACAAAGACACGCACTAACCTTGCATTACCATCTGTGCACCTCAAAACAAAAACGTTTTCAAACATATATACTGCACATGCATGCTAGATCATAACGGGAGCAATAACCAAATGCATTGCATGTTTAACTCTCTTAGCCTATACTGACCAATTAACCAACGTTGCAGTTTTGTTTATTTGTTATTTTTGTCTTTGTTTATTTTTTTTAGAGCGCAAGTGCAATGCAGAATATATGGCAAAAACCAAAATAATAAAGAAAGCTGCATATATAGGTAAATGCATGTCTAATAGCACATTGAAAACAACAACACATTGTTGTATTGGGGCTTGCATAATTATTAGCCCTTTGCCAAGGGACAACACTTGGTGCGCTTAATCTCCTTGAAGCTAGACTGGGCCTATTTTTGTTTCTCACTATTAGTGAAAAGACGCTTCAATCAGTAACAGGATAGACCTCGCTGCGGTCTGCTATCCCGACCACCTGGCGCAAAGGATAAACAACCGCATTCTCCCCATTTCTTTTTCTTTCTTTCTTTCTTTTTTTCCCCTTTTTGCATGTGTTACTAGTCTACCATACAAGACGAATGGAAGAGCCACAAGGAAACCTGAAAAACCGGGCGGGCATCCGCGCATCTCCATGACCACGGCGTGAACTTTTTTTTCCCGTCGCAGGCCCATAATAATGGCTGCTGTCGGTGCTGTCTGCGCGGCGGCCCGTCGCGGTGATGTATGAGGGTCAGTGGGCCGGGACGGCCCGCTCGAGAAGAACGGCCCGGTGAGCAGCCAGGCCCCATGTTGAAGTGGACAGAATTACCGGAATGCACAGCCAGCCAGCCCAGCCTGCCACTAAACCACTACCATTATTCACTGGAGGTAACCACGGGGATCTTATCAGCTGAAATCTTATTGTGGAAACTAACTAATAATAGTATTTAGACACAGTTATAGGCTATAGGCCTATTTTTGTTTTCTATTTTTATGTGAGTATGACGGTCAGGGGTTAGAGATTATAGGTGGAGTAGCCTAATTTATAAATAAGGCCCTATAGCTATTTAATGAGAATAATAATTATGCTATTAACAACACTACTATACAGCTACCACGATTAATATAAATATAAATAGTATTGTTATTATTTAGCTATTATTATTGTTACTATTAATAATATAAGAGCAGTGAAAGTAAAAACTAATCCCAGTAGCATTGCCGCTTTGCACAGAGCAGATATCAGCAAGCACACAGTGCATCATAAGGGAAATACATTGTCAAAATATTTTTCTATAAAGATAAATGTGAGCATTTCAGGTGTAGGCTACTTTCACTTGAAAAATAAACTGATACTATTGCTGTACATATATAGGCTATAATACATCATGGACAAACAAAGAATGTTTACTGTAAATTTGTTAGTTATGTTGATCTTAAAGTTAACATAAATGGTTCGTTAATTGACTTGTGAATATCAAAGAATGAACTCAAAATAAAATGAACAGGGGGAGGGAAGAAAAACCTAAATGGAAATGTTGAACAGCTCCGTCTTTGTACAGCATATATGAATGACTATACAGGCGAATCTGTACAAAATCAGACTCACTAAAGTTAGCTTCAACACAAGTTAAACCACAGACTGAAAGAGGATCTCTTCACTATACATGTGCTATTCAAAGGATGCTCTGGAATACATTGCAGAAAGATTGTTGGTGTATTTCCAACAGAAATAATGCGATAGCAATAAATGGCATGGGGAGAGAGAAGCAAGACAGACTCAAGCTTTCTGTTCAGCCCCCAGCTCTGCTGCCTTGACTGTGTGTGAACTCTTCCTGAACCGAGATGTAAGTCATACGGTGATAAATCACCGCACGACACACAAACTCCGCCATTTACAACCGAGGGAGCCTATTTCTGGCCTGCTTACCTTATCCTCTGACGACGAATACAAAGCACGACGCAATATTTTCTCATTCAGCGACGAAATCGATCAAAGCGGTAATCCAGAGAAAAGTTTAGGCAGAGCGAGCTGAGCACAGCAGCAGCAGTGGACTGCGCCTAGCCCCACGCCCGGCATTAGCAGCCACAACAAAAAAGGAAGAGCCGAGGGGCTCTCTGTGTGCACAAGAAACGAAATCCCCCCCTTTTTTCTTTCTTTTTCTCTTTTTTTCCTTTCCTATTCGACGTGGATGGGTAAACCAAGATTACGAAAGCAGGCGTGAGCAGTCAGGTCAGCGAGATAAGCGCTATCTGCCCTCACGATTGAACTTATCACATGCTAGAGCAATGCCCAGGCTTCATACCAATATTAAACGTAGCCAGGGCTATGCTGGACTATGTGTTCGTTCACCAAGTACCATGCAGACACACAACTCCCCCGAAACATAGCGTCACCATAGACAAGAAAAATTATGCAAATGAAGCAGCGCCTTGGAAAGCCAGTTCAAATCAAGAGGCTGCCTCTCCTCCCCCTACGGTATGAGGTAGTAAGCTTATGTATGAGGTGGAAATATATATCATTATAAATATAAGTTTAGACGCCCACCCAAACGCGCTTTGAAGCATGATTTGTTTTCCTTTTTTACTACGTTGTGAGACTATGTTTTGTTGAATGGGGTTGCAATATAGCCTTATATAGAAGGGGTTATAAGCAACCGAAAACAACAAGGCATTTTCATTCCCTTGGAACATAAAGGGCTTCTATATGCACGGCTTAATTATTAACCGACACTTTCTTGCATTTGGGGGTATCAATCCTGTGGTATAGGATCTGGTCATTCAGTTTTCATTCCAACACCAAATCTACTCAGCTTGCTTCGTTGTTGTCAGTGGACGCGCTGGTCGCACGGCCTGCTGTTATAGAGGAAGGCTATTGAATGGCCAAATAATAACAATAATAATCAACTACAATATTCTCGAGCCTGCATGCATGGCCAAACGGTGGATCAAAGTCTTGTTCGATGTAAACGAAGGGAAAAGACCCCCAACCAGGAGCTGGGCGAGAAAAATGGAAATAATTTTCATCACCAAAAGGCAAGCAGAGGACACGCAGTGAGAAACAGAAGAGATGAGAGGCGAGAGCATGGGGGAATCCCTCAGCATGTTATAATGGTGTCTTTTGCAGCCAGAGGAGGGAGAGGAAAAAGAGATTTATGTCCTTTCGCATCTCCAGGCTGTAAATACGTCCAGAGCAGCCTCTCTTGTCTGAGGCGCTGCATGGAGCGCAGATCCAACGGCCCTATTAAAAATGGTAGAACGCACGACCGGCGTAGGATGGTGAGTGGGACAGAAATCCACGCATGAGGATTTTTTTTCCTTTTTTTTTAGCCAACGTGGCTTTTCTTTCCCTACCTCAAAAAAAGCAAAATCACAGTAGATGCTTTGTTTAATTATTTACTCCTTTGTTTCGGTAAAATGCTGATTCGGCATTCTCTTTAATTTGGCACTGACCACAGGGTTAAATGTCAGTGTGTTGGTGGACGCGCAAATAAGGCCCAAACAATGTAAAAAAAAAAAAATCTGCATCTGCAATGTGATAGGAAATAAAATCCAGTTGAAAACTTCAGCACAGTATAAGCCATGGCGTGGGCCGGGCAGATGGTTTTCAGGGAAAGTGGTTTTTGAAAGCAGTAAGGCACAGCTCCAAGAGGTGCGATTCCCCTCGTCACTTTTATAGTGACAAATTACACTACAAAGACAAGTGGATGAGAACGAATTATTGCTCTCGGGCCCTTCATATCGCTGCTTCGAGGAAATGTACAAGCCATAGGGCTACTCGTCCCCTGCTCCTGAATGCTTTACAGGACGTGCGTGGTAGCTACTTATTAGAAATTGAATAAGGATATGACCATCAGGCATTCATAACACAAATCAATAAAGATATATGGACTCACCGAAGCCGGACAAGGGTGTCTCCACGACGGTGCAATCCCCCGGAATCACTTGGATGTAATTCTGCAATGAACAATAGAAGCATGTCTTTTTTAATATTCACTGAAAATACCCCATGCAAGTGTTATTATAATTATTATTATAATTATTATTAATATGTTTTTTGATCATTCATTCTCATGGCTATATTATTATGAACTATAATTTCACGTCTCGAAACAGAGCACCCACACTGAGCCTATATAAAACAGATATTAGACTAATATCAAGGATATCAATTATTATATGTGTGTCACGGGTAAATGACGGATAAAACAAAATATCAGGTTATAGAAATACAGATCGAGTCTAATTCGATGCGCGAAGCTTGAAGTTAATTATTTAAGCGACATTTTAAAACAGAAGAGTAGACTGCTGGCCTGTAGCCCGCGTGCACTTCATTTTAAAATATGCTTATGTGGGTTCAATTTTTTTCTAAAATCCTGATTCGTATATAAGCAAAGCCCAGATTTAAAAAAATGCATATACAGCTGCCATTTTGCAAAACTAATGACGGAAATCACTAATGCACATTCTAGCCATATAAAAAAAACATGCATTGCGAGCCTATAAAGGCATATAAACACAATTATACAAAAATAATACAATGGGCTTATAAAAAAAGACACGACTTGTGTTCCTCTGTTGTTCCCTGTGTATTTTCTCCACCACTGGAAATGGATCGAATAGTCATTAGCTCTCGCGCAACGGCTTCCCTAAGTCCCCGTGCCCATAAATCACACACGAGCGCCGTGACCTCAGCGCGGCCGCGCGGTCCTAGATGGCACTCCGTCTTCCATTATATTCTCGTTTCCCTGGCGGAGAGGCACAACCCCACTGCTTTCTCTTACTTTTTTATGTAGCTCAAGTTGATTTATCATTATACCCACAAACCCATGTAAAGCCACAAACTGATGCATTTTTATTGGAAATGTATTACACTTTGGAACGGGACAGCGTGACTGCTTTCACCTGCTCTGTTTGGGTTGGTTTTTTTTGTTATAGCAGCCGAGATTTAAATGGCCGCGTTTATTTACAAACTGTTATATAGGCCAAGCACTAGCTCAGTGTCTCAGCTATGGGGTTGACCACCTGCAAGGGATGGGATCAAAAACAGGCCTAGCCTATATATTAATCTGTGCAGCCCCCGTTGGCATCATTTTCGAAATGATTTAAGTGTTTATTTAAATGTGTAGCCAATTGCTTTCTGGAAGCACAAAATTAAGCAATTGCATGCCATACCCATGAGCAGCCAAATCCTCAACTGGCCACGCTTATGTGGCAATTCATGTTTCAATGGATTCACTTAAGGAGCTATATTGCAATTTGGATAATCGACATATATCTCCAGATGCAGGTGAATATTAATAGCCTCCTATTCCAGTTCAATTTTCCAGCCCGGCTATACAGCCCTGCACTCCTTTTCTACTGACCTCTGCCTCGCGTGGCAATAACTCACGACAGTAATGAACAATCGACGGAAATACCTCAAAATAAAATCCATCCTCCCAAAGCACGGACTCTGTCCGCGTGGAAAAACATATCCGTCCGTGACAGCAATATAATACCATCCACAAAGCCGGGATCCTCGCGCGCGCGATCTGTCTCTCCGTCTGGCTTTCTCGCTTTCTTTCTGTTTCTTTCCCTCGATAAAAAAAAAACTACAAAGCCCGGACTCCCCTCACGGAAAGTGGGGGTAACGCGCATATAATCAGCATCATATGGCTAGACCGGGGCTCCGGTTTTCTTCCCCGTGCCATAATACCGCGCCGTATTATGCGCCGCGCTCACGTGACGCAACGTCAACTTAAATCCCTTTTATTTGAGCCCGTGAATCATTAATGGAGGCAGTCGTTGCCCCCGAGGAGAAACGGATCGGTGTTTGAGGGAGAAAAAAGAGGGGTACATGACACTACAATGTATCTGGCAGAGGAGCAGGTCTCTCGCAGAGCAGCAGCTTTTCCACATGTCACCAATTCAGATGAGAGGGCTGTTCCGTCAGGCTTTAAAGTGCCATATATTTGGTGCCCATTAGCGCTGAGTGAGCGTTAGCGCTAATCCTGCTGTAGCAGCTATTGTGCCGAGTTTCAAGTGGGAGCTATACAGTTTTTAGACTAGAACACGTTAAAGGACAGGATGCTTATAGCACTCCAGTGCGACAACTCGCACTATGCGAGCCAGAGAGGGGCTTTCCTCCAAAACACCCTTGTAATGATTATTCAACACTCTTAAAGGTGACATCTTCTATTTTCTGTGAGATTTACTGCACAGTCAAGGCTGCGGGGCGTGTGTAGCGGACTCAATGTCGCCCCCCACCCTCTATACCCCATATAGGCTTCTGTGTGGGAGCGTTCCAGTAACATGCACCGTCCACGTCCTCCATCACCAGCAGCCTGCATGCTGGCGGCCAAATACAAATCAAATGTCACATAATTACCTTTCCTAACGCTAAGGCAAGGTGTGCCGTCCTGGTGGCAGTGAAGAGTGCTTGTATGTCAATCAGCAGTAGGCGGAAAGTAGAGATGAGACAACCAAAGTGTGGGTCCTCGACCCCACTGATCGCTACATGGACCCCCTGTTCACTCTGCCAGCGCCTACGTGCTTCCTATGAGCAGTTGACTGATGCTGGAAATTATAGGTTTGCTCACAGGAGGGTAAATGTTGAAATGTTAGTATGGGGAGGAGAACATATATCAGACTGTTGGTTGGAAGTATATAAGTAACAACGTCACTTCTACCCAGACCAAAAATCTAATGAGCAGACGCGGACGGCCCAATGCCCAGGCATATACCCCACTCACTGATTTTAACTAAATCACAGATATTATCATGCGTAATTGTGCCGTTATGGAGGATATATGTGGGCCTCTTGGCCGGAAGAGCTTCTCTTCTCTCTGCACCGTTTGGCGCTTTTTTTCCGTCAACACCGAGCAGCGGGCGTGGAAAACCCCAGCTAAACTATTAATCACTCGGAGCGGACATGGACAGCACCCCACTCCCACACATTGTCTTCTCAAACTACAACTTGAGCGGTAAACTTTTAAAGCCCTAAAGCCGAGGCAGACCATCTCCTTTTCTAGAAAATAAGGACAGGAGGACAGAGCGTTTACAATAAGTAGTGAAGATATTTAATTTCACATTTACATAATCGGTATAATTAATGTGCTATCTATTGTGTGTTAACATTGATGTTTGTTTGTTTTATAATGTTTGTATAACATATTGTAAGTGTTTATTGTGCTGCTTGCTCTGTTTTTGTTTTTGTTCTACAGCACGAGTTCACTGGGGTCGTCTCTATAAAGCAAGGCAACACTGGAGAAGTTTCATGGCTGGAGCTGACTAGAGATAGAAAACAGACACTCACTCCCACGCTGCCTCTCGCCACCGCACCTGAACTTTTCCCTGAACCCGGGCAGAGGCAAAGACAGTCGAGTGTGAAATGATTTTGGGTCAAAAACAAGGAGAAGATGGAAACCTCTGAGGCCACGTTGATTTCTGTAACCGACGTTTTGTTGCACCCTTTTTAATTGCTATTGCACCAACAGCAGTAACCGATTGAATGTGTCTCATTTCTCAGACGTTTCAGCAGAGATAGTTGCACAAATCAAAGGCGCCTTAATCGCTGACAACAAAGAGTTGTTAAAGGCACAGACCTCTCCTCGCCGCTCTGCCTTTGGATGTTAGCCAGACGACTATACATATCTCCCCACAATGTTGACATTCGAAGCTCTTAACTGGCAGACTTGGGTTACCGATACACTCAGCCGAAGATAAGTCTTTCTCGAGGGTTTACCCCGGCCAACATCAAGGCTAATGCGAAATGCAACGCCGTATGCTGACTAGAAACCCATTCTTATGAATGAGGCACACTATTGGGAGACCTAAGTCGGCGTTTGAGGTGAATTTTGTGGATGGTCCTTATGGGTGGTGGTTGTAATAAAGCACTGACGTTGAATTGTGATGTTAAACTATCATTTTCTTTGACTGTTGATAGTCTAGTTTATTTTTTGAGGTAAGTGCGAAACTGGCCGAATCTATGTGCCTAAATTATAGGCTATAGCTTAATAGTAATAATATAATAACAATAGTAAACAATAATGACAATGATAGATGATAATAAGATGAATCCTGGCATTTATCAGTGGTTAATGTTTAACCCAGTTGTCAGTTGTCTTTTGTGTCCACTTTCAATACAGGGCTTTCTCAGCAAAAGCACAGCTAAGTGCATTTGTTAAGGTAGTTT
The DNA here is from genome assembly GCF_964188405.1 of Protomyctophum parallelum. Taxonomy (NCBI): domain Eukaryota; kingdom Metazoa; phylum Chordata; class Actinopteri; order Myctophiformes; family Myctophidae; genus Protomyctophum; species Protomyctophum parallelum. The sequence continues at coordinate 19,464,943 of NC_139697.1, read as the reverse complement.
TAACGCATTTGCCCTCACATCTAATAAATTAGAAACTCCACTTAAACTTAAATGTTGAATATTGTCTTGTGTTATTTTTCTCGTTCATTTCAAGCCAATGTATAGTGGTCCACCCACGGCCAACGTTGAGGATGTTTTATTTATCTTATATTACTCGATGGTTTATTTATTAACTTTTAAATATATTCACGCAGAATTGAATATAGTTTTTCGGACTTTTCACATGCAGAACTGTCGTGACTGCAGCATCAGCAACCATTTCTCAGTCAGCAATGGCCTAATAGGCTACTTCTAGGATGTCACTTATATTATTATTTTTTATTGGCCAATTCAAATCAATGTATATATAGTCAGTATTAAGTGCAAACTGACATTTGCAGTCAAAATGTTACAATGTTTTGACTGCAAATGTTAGTTGCATAGACTTCAAGCAATTAGTTCGTGAATTAAAATCTACAAGTGATGACCTATGAAAAACTTGTTAACGTCCTTTGTTAAAGCGACGATAGTAGGCCTATAACATATTACACATAGTGATATGAAATAGCTTGAAGTTATTGTCACTTGAATATTGAAATATGAAGGCATAATGACCCCTGATCCCCCCGTGTTACACTTTTGAATAATTTGGCTCAAGTACATGGCCTATAACTGCAAAACCTATGACGGCTGCATGAATCTTATGCATAAGGTAAGCCCTGTGAGCATATACGAGTCCACTTCTAAATTAATCACCCGCTTGCTTGATGAGAGTAATCTGCCTAATGCGCACAAGGACCAAACCGCACCACTAAACGTTTACAGCACCACAAGTGAATATTCTTTTCTAGCATTTTGAAATCCCCACAGAGTGGAAAAATACCCAAATCTACTCACAAGTAGCAAGATGATCGTTGTCCACATGGAAACAGACGGACAGAACAGAACATAAATGTAGACGAGATATGCACCCAGCTGAGGCTCACTTCAAATGAAAATACAGTACGGCAGATTTTCATATCTATTTCTGACCCGAGGGCATTCATTATTCAACAAGTCACGTGGATGAGCAAATTAAAATTTCAGAAGACTGGAAGTGACCTCTATTCGTGCATCAAATGAGTTGAAATGTGTAATTTAAGCAGCTCGACATCTCGAGAGGCACAGTAAAACCTGTGCCAATCTAACGCCATCCTCTGTACTCCACCTGAAGGGGCGAGTAGACTTATAATAATTATGACAAAGAAGTCTCAAATTGAGTAAGTTATGTTCCATAGGGAGGCTATATGGGATAGGCTATATATAAATATATATAAATATATATGTATATATATATATATATATATACACACACACACACACACACACACACACACACACACACACACACACACACACACACACACACACACACACACACACACACACACACACACACACACACACACACACACACACACACACACATACAAAAATATATATTAATTTAATAGATATCACCATGGCCATGGATGAAGCTATACCGTCACAATAATTGACAAGCAAGTTTTCTATAGCAAGGTGAGGCCATAGTCGTTTTGAAGTTATATACCAGTTTGTGGATTTCATATAACTGCAAGACTGATTAATAGTTGTATTACAGTTGCACGCCAGTGTCTGCACCGAAAAGAATAGATCTACAAGCTCACAACACTTCCTGGTGGGAGGCCTTGTGAGCTTGTAGATATGCCATCTTCGGTGCGAGACAAGAAGCGCAACCATGCAAGTATAAATCAGACATGTCAATGTAGCCCTGCATGCAGCATACTTATAAGGGTTTATTATGAGGTTATTATTATTATGAACATATGAGATCTCACATGCTCTTACGCCGCGGAACCATGACGTTCTGATATATACAAACTTGGAACAGAAAGAATTTCTACTTTGTGTACATGACTGCGACGTGTTTCTTCTCTTATTTGCCGCTTGCACACTCCGCCGACAGATGTGTCTCTGTGACGAATAGCAGATGAGTGCGTCTCAGAGAACAGTTCGAATGAATTAGGGGCACAGATTCGCACCTAACACATCGTTTTTGTTTCCGCGTTGTCTCTGGGCAAATAATATGAAATGAGAAGAAGAAAAGCCACGGAGGTCTTAACACTGATGTATGGTCTGAACATTGTGTGTGTCGTAAGGTCAGGGGTCAAGCGAAGTGCTCCGGGTCGGTGATTGGCTAGATCCAGCCATGTCCTCTCGGTGAACTCTCTATTGTTTGGCTGTAGCAGGTAGTGACCAACCCTTACACACTGGTGCACCGAGGTTCGAGGTTTTGAGGAGATCTCCTCCTAAAATGCATGCGAAAACATGTGTGGCGAAATGCACGGAACATATTTGGGGTTTTAACGTATTACCCCCTCGCTGGCGCACAGGCTAATACTTAAAGCCAGAAGCTTATATCGGCATGTACACACTACACCACAAATCAGCTTCGTCTATAAAAAGGCACATGACATTTATGGGCATAAGAAAAGATATATATTGTACAGATAGGGCAGTAAAGTCAATTGAGCATTCAAAGATGTGCCGTAGTCGAATTAAGTTAGGCCTGTCTGCCCAGCCTATACGTAATTTACGCATGCAGGGCGCTGCACAACGTATTGCTAAATATGTTTACAACAAACGTTACACTGAAGAAGTTAAAATCCAATATCCCTTTATCGATAAAGTATTGGTTCTGTGTGGCAATTTAGCTCTTCTAGACTGCATGAATGAAAGGAGAGGCCCAGCATTGCCAGCAGTGACTTTTCATCACCCCCGATTACAGATATTTGGAAATACAGCAGCTCCCAAGTGGATTTCCACTGAGTCAAACTAAGTTAGCAGATTCTTACAACAATAATTAAGGTATGACGCACTGAAATCGACATAAACCTGACACAGAATTGGACGTTTACGCACGGAATTTCACAATATTTCCCAGCATATTCAAATACATTACAATACAGATTTTTTTTAATCAATTTTCTTTTATGGCAAAAATAATAATAACCAACATGAAATTAAAAATGTACAAGTGCTAATCATGTTTAACCTCGACACTGGAAACATAACTGAACCTCTTCGGGTCAGGCGTATTGCGTGTTTTACGCATGACCGCTATAGCATTCATTGCTGAACTCGAGAGTCAACATGTTACATATATCTACACCATAATATCCAAAGTCATATATCAATAATATTGAAGTACATATTTATTTCACAAGAACACCTTAGGTCTACACTAGCCTACATTACAACGTCCATTTTTAGACAACACACAAATATTCACAGTTAAGAACACAACACCATAGAAGACGCACTATCACAAATCAAATGTACAACCTACAACACGAACAGACATATTTCTACTTGACGAAATGTGTTTCCTTATTGTGCCATTGCTATGATTTGTCTATGTACATTAGAAGTGAAAGTCACCTGGACTACATTCAACAGTATACCCATTCATACACACAAACTACATTGTGTTACTCCGAATGATGCCATAACAAAAACAGCTATCTGCTTTTCTGAAGGGCACCTATAGAGCTTCTCTAAATATCTTTCAAGTATATTAGAACTTTCCATGAGCAATAATATTATAATAAAAAAAAACATAAAGGACATAGAAAAATGACTTCCCACCTTACCCCATACATTATTTTTTTTACTGTAATGATACATTATGATCCAGGTCCTATACGTCTGAATGTGCGTTATCCTTCTTCTCATAATTATAAACAAATACATATACATTTCAGTTGCCGTCTCGGCAATTAGAGGTGAATTTTTCAAGCTTATATGCAGAGGGAGCGACCAGGACGGAGACATGGGGTGGACTGTGAGGGCGAAGGGGTTGAGAGAACGCGGAGCGGCCCAGTGGCCGAGGCGGGGGAGGAACGGGGTAACACCATGTGTAACATACTGAAGAAACGGTCCACAAAATTCCACTTGTGTTATCTGTCATTCTCAGTCTGTATGTTGGGGTTTAGGGGGTAGCTTTTCGCAGGGACCTCATGCACTATAGGCTTACGGCGCACGGCGTGGGAACGAGCTGCTGGCCTGTTTTGATTTGCTGTACTGGGGCTCCCGAGATCGCGGACGACGACGAGGCCGAGCTGGAGGAGCGAATCTTGGTGTTGGGCAGCTTGTGGTCTTTCTTCCACTTCATCCTCCGGTTCTGGAACCAGATCTTCACCTGGCGCTCGGACAGGCACATAGTGTGAGCAATCTCCACGCGCCTGCGTCGGGTCAGATAACGGTTGAAGTGGAATTCTTTCTCGAGCTCGAGAGCCTGCTGGCGGGTGTAGGCAGTGCGGGACCTCTTGGGCACTCCTATTCCATTGTAACTGGCGCTGACTGAAAAAGCAATACAGATGCAAGCAAGCAGGTGTTACGTGAGACTAATGGCGTTCGATCCAAACTAACCCGCTATTCTCCACTGGACACATTAAAAGAATGTAAACCATAAAGGCGTTTTCCCCCTCTGTTCTTTTGGGGGTATTATAATGTCGCAATGTTTGAATCATTTTCTGTGTCATTCATGTTGCGGGAACGACCTCAATTTGGAGATGCCATGTGTACAAGCGCTCGCATCAAGGGACAAATCAAGCTTAGAAATGATTAACCAAACAGCGGGGTTGGATATTACAGTTTGGCTTGGGTCCAGTCGTGGAGGTACTTTGGGTTAAAAAGCAACAAAGGCGCATGGCCCCGGCAGACGAACACAGGCAATAAAATTTACGAGGGTCCTTAATTACCGACCCTGCTGCTCAATAGCCGTAAATTGCTGTTGTAAGGGGTGCTACTAGTGCTGCCTCAATGGGCTTGCGTATGTTCCAATGGTTGTTTCTCAGTGGTTCTACTATTTAACTGTGACGATAACTCACCGGTGTTAACGTGGACCTTTTTCATCCAGGGATAAACCACCGGCTCCTTGCCCTTCGGTATGCCGGGATATGCCTCACTGGCGTGGCTGCAGTCTTTGCTGCCGTTCGCCCCTGCGCCACTCTCCGGAACCGCGTTGATACGAGGAGGACCGTGGTTCTGTGGAACGGGCTGGGGCTGTGCGTGATGCCCGTCGGCGAAATCGTCGAGTCCGTTCGAGGGGACATTACCGTAATCGTAGCTCGGCTCTGTGTAGTTTGACCTCGGGTAGGATGCATCGTCGTGGTGGGGAAAGCCCGTGTCTTTTGGTCGCTCGTAGTAATCAGCAGGGGCAGGGATGTATCCGCTCTGTTGATATTCGTCGCATGGAGGAAAGGAAGGTTCGATATAGTTCGAGTTTATCAAGTAGGAACTCATGGTCATTAATTTGTGAAGTGCAACAATACTAATTTTTATCGCGCTGTCGTTTTTCTGATCTCCACAAAACCCTCCTACTCCCTGTCAAATGTACAAAGTTGTCTGGTCACGTGTAAACCGCCACCAATCACAGTGTCTCCTGTGGGCATCATGTAAACAGGAACCAATGGAAAGCATGGCATTGGCACAACGAAAATTGCTCGGACTAGCTTACGTTGGTGTTTTCCTTATTAAATCAGAGTATATAAAGAAAACCCAATCAAGGAACTTGTTTACTGCATGTGGCAAACGTATGTAGGCGAGGTTTACTGCAGACATGCTATAATTTCCTCCTAAAATCAACATCCTCTGAAAAGAGATGAAAATGTTGCATCAAATTCAACCCCTGCAAAGAATACAGATTATTTGGAAACAAAGGGCTGAAGGGGATGGCAAACGTGAATATTGGTTACTGGACATGAAAATGCGCTAAAAAATACACCCATAAACCAGTGACAACACTTTCACATGAATGTACCTGTGGCATGATGTTACTGAAAGTATCACACAATATATAGCAAGCCGTATTGGACCAAGAACTGCCGAGCATACACTGGCCATCAATGAAGCCTTAATTAATAACCAAACAAATCAACTCTGTAACAAATTAAACCAGATCAGTCTGTCCATGAGGCCTAAATAAATCCCCAAATCCTAAATTCAATTTTTGCCAGATACCACAAACACAACAAAGACTTTGAACTGTGTTTTGGTCATATAGCCTACACATTGCTATTTCATAACTTATAAAACGTTCGAGGGTGTGATCGCGTGGTCACGCGCCTTTCTTCTTGTTGAAAATACAAATACAATGTAGGCCTATTGTGTTAGCGTATTGGAAATGTGATGTATCAATAACCTTTTTTCCAATTTCAACTGCAAACTGCTACCCAGAAGCCGGTCAAAACAATGAACAAATATTTTTCAGCCACACATTTTGCAAAAGCAATGGCCAATGACTACCATATAGCTATACAAAGCATATATGTCCACAAGCAAATTGTCTATTGCAATGTAAGTAAATTAAATCATTTAATTTTACCTTACATTTTCTATTGCCAAATGTATGCAGAAATATATCAAATGAACGCTACAAGAACTTCTCAAAGGGAACCAAGTCATGTCATATAATTTTGTCAAAGTTCAGAGAAAGATTCTCGCTCTTCCTATATTGTATACCAGTCTACTGTAAACAACGGCCAGGTAGATACTATATAGCAACAGTATCGGCAGAACGTTAACTTCACATAATGTCATATATTTAGGGCAACCAACCCCACAGTAATAATTAAAATGCTAGCCTACTACTAATTATAGCAACACAAACAACCGTTATAACAATAATAATGGCATAATATATACAGTATAGAACTAGCCCATTCGTATGCACATCATTATAACAGACTTATCTATAAAGAAAGACAAAAAAAGAACAGCACAAAATAGCATCCTCTGACCGTATTCCTTCTGTGCCATCAGAGCTTCACCAAAAGCCATCCCTGTACGACCCGTTTCCTCTGCAACCTATAGCTCCCTGCGGCTGCAACAGGACAAATCCAAGGCACAGCACTGTACAGCTCCCCGAAATCACCAGCAGTCCTTCAGAATTTGTCCGCAATTGTCCATCTAAAGAAGGCCCGGGCATGGTGAAAGAGGCCAAACTTCGGAAATATTGAAAGCTTTCCTACCCCCCCACTTTTTCTCTCCCCTATTCTATTCGCTCCCCTAAACAGAAATAACTTCTGCCTGACCCCAAAGTGACACCGTTTCCATTTTGTTTCTGATTAATCTTGGGCATTGACAGTCTTTGTTAAACAACAAGGCGTGCCCTTCTGCAAAGAGGCTACATTTTCATATCTGTTAGACGCAGTGACCTGAAGTTCACCCCACGGCCTTGGACTTCAGTTTTCCAGGGTTTGTTCAACCCTGGTGATGTGGGGGAGCACTTAGCGTGGGTCAACACCCAGGAAGGTCCCAAAAGAGTTTTTGCAAAAGTGCAAAACCCCTTAAGCCATTTGAAAAAGTCATGCGTCGAGGTGTAGCTTACTTCCAAAGTGAAGTTAAATGTGAGTGGTGATCTTGGCTATAAACAGCTAGAAACAGACTGCAGATGGACGCATTGCGACAATTTTCATTATTATATAGCCTATGTAAACTTGCTCTCTTCTGTTTCGGTTATTCAAACAAGACTTGGGAGCAGTCTCTCTAGCTTGAGGACATTGTAGCTGACGCGCACTGGCGGGCATGGACGGATTAGAATGCTGGTTTTTCAATTCATCAGAGGTTTTTATGTATCAACACAATCAGCACTTTTTAAAACCTTGACACTATGAAGTCGACATTTGCTGTAAGTATAGGGGCAGGTATATAGACCTAAATCTCGCTCAAACTAATCGAGAGTGACAGAGGACAGCTCTGCCATAGCAGTATCCACGTGTAGCCATATCCTTATAGCCGTGAGACCACCTGAACGCCAATATATCAACTTAATGTCCACGGTAAGACGACTTCACATGATATCTAAATTTACAGTCTACTGCCAATGTATTATATATTGCCTGTATAAATATGGGCCAGGTCAGCTCGGCTATTATCCACTTACAGTGAGCCATCCAGCGTGAATGACGGTTATCTGTTTTTACAGGTCATTCTACGTGTTGCTATAGCACAGGCCTGCACATGGCTCAGAAAACCCCCAATTTAAATCATTCACAAAAATCCACCATAATGGCTGTTTATGTAGGCTACTAAAATGTCATAAATTGTATGATTTCTTTCACAATCACAGTAATATCACCCAGTTATCTAATGGAAGAGTCCACTTGAACAAACCAAAAATAAAAGGAAATGATGGATTAAATTGTTCAGATATGGATTAAAAAGTTGCATGTCTGAAAAGAATATGGTGCTGGAAATAAGACCACGCTAAATGAATAGGCCTAATTGTCTATATAATTGGAGACTATTATCTAGAAGCCGAAATCGTTGGCCCAAGGCTATTTCAGATTTTATCGTATATAGGTTTAAATACGTGCATGTACCTTCAAGCGTGTTATTCCTTTTCCAAGGGTATACTGTGAAGTGAAGGTCTACTTAAGAAAAATATATCATGCTGACAGTTTACTGTAAATTTAGATTATCAGAGAAGTGCTGTGACGATAGTGACAGATTGCATATGGCTTTCACAAGGTCTCTTGTCTATATATGGAGCCCGGACGGGCGAGTAAAATATCTCCTCTGCATTCAAGATGAGGTAAATGTTGGGGTAAAAACGCCATTAGCCGTTTTATGTCACCAACACGTGGCCAAATCTCGAAATAACTGAAAAAGTACTGGGATGAAACCTCGTTTCGTTTCATGCATTGGACTGGACCCCCGCATCACTCGACACCCTGCACAAAGCATGTATATATGCACGTGCGTGCCGAACAAGCGGTCTGAATTATTGGGCATGGTCACTTATATGAAATCTAACAGCAGCTGCAGCATTTCGAGACAAATATACGACCTATTTGTATAGGTCCAATTGTGAGAGTGGGGTAAAGAGTGAACTCCTTAAAAAAAAAGTGTATACAACTTTTCTGCCCTGGCACAAGTTGGGATCTCCCCCCCCCCCCCCCCCCCAATCAAGATTGATTAATTAGACATCATGTTTCTACGCAGAACCGGGTATGGCTACAGGTACACAGGGTATTTTTTTGGGACAAGTGTGTAACATGCACAGCTTCACACACAATGGCACAATGGCAACATGGTTTGTTTAAAAACAAAAACAAAACAAACATACTGCTGTTTTGACGACATTTAGTATAGTATATAGGCTCGAATATCATGTTTTAAAGTAGCCTAAAAACAACAATAAAGAAACGTTGATTCGAGTTGAGGCCGCTATATGCTTATACTCCATTGTGATTGCATTTTTTCTTTTTTTTTCTTTTTTTAAAGCATTTAGCATGTCGTTATAGGCCTAGTTCCTACTTCTGCCCTGCTATGTTATGTTTTCTACATAATAAGCCTTGTTCTAGTGTGTAAATATGATTAAGGCCCATAATAAAAGTTGACCTACATTTTAAAAAAGTATATGTTCTTGTGCGTTTCTTTTAAGATTATTTTTTTAAATAATTACCTATATTACATTTCGCTTTCTTACATCGAAATGCAGTGTCGTTTCATTTAGCCGAATAGACCATTCCAAAGAATACCAAACTGAGTGATTTAATTATTGTTGAGTGGAAAGCAGGACTCGTGTAGCCTGTTTGTCTTTCATAAGAAAGTTTAGACACATTAATAATAAATAAATAAAATGATGTCTGGTCTAAAAGCTTATACTAAAAACATTGTGTTTTATATTGTCTTCACTGAGTGACTTTTTTTTTTTAGCACAGGGCGTTATTTTACGGGCCTTTGGGCCTAATGCACGAGTTCTATCATATTATATAAAATAGGGAACTGCCGCTTTTCATTGTACATTTTTTCCTTATATCTTTCCTCCAAATAGCACTGAAATACATTGGAGTTCGTCTCAGCGCTCTGCAAATGAGGCAAGATTGTGTAAAAGAAGAAATATATTAGTTATATATTAAAACAAATCTCACTCACCCACACACACACACACACACATTTTTGCCATTTTTGTATAAGTCTTTCAGTCAGATATTCCCTTTCAGCAGGGAGAGGGACTAAATGTTTTTTAAGGGGTCCGGGGGCTCAATTTGGGGGCGGTGGGTTTACCCATTACCCTGTGACCGGGTCGAGAGTATCAATCCTCAGAATGCAAATTTCGCCCTCGTCCCCCAAACATATCAAATGCAATTTATTCAAAGGAAATTCACCAATCAACCGCCCTAATAAAACGCCAGCCACTCAATCTTGGGGCTGGGGGACGGGTGGGGGGGTCCCCTCCCCGCGGTCCCTGACGCGGGGTCACCCCGCATGCAGGGTTCACCTGGAGTGCACCGTCCAACATATGTAATTCAAAGCTATTCTATCTTTTGTGTGGGGAGTCAAGATCGCTATTATAACGCTGGCATCAAGCTCCGAGTGAACAGATGACGGAGACTTGCTCAGCGCGTAAACTTTTGACCCCAATTTTTCCTCCTCTTCTCTCGCTATCTCACCCTCATCAGTCCCACCCCAGTGAGGCGGCCGCCCATGCGAGGTATATAGGCCCCATATAGCTGGCCCCTTGGAACGAAAAATTGATGAAAAACAATCCATATCTGTTGTCATTACGGAAATTCTACACACAAATATCATAATTAGAGAAAATCCCTTATAGTAACAAAAATGCATTTCTAATGTATATGCAATCTTGTAAAAAAAAAAATCGATCTAATATATACGCTTCTCGTACACACACGTCTAATTAGCCTCTCTAATGCATGTGCAAGTCATTGATTTAGGGGTTGTTAGATAAAACAATGCAGCCAAAAATATCTTTATTATATAGGCTATAAGGATAATAATTTGAATTAGACTAGTTTCTCCTGCTCTTCAGTGCATATTATACTGTTGCAATACACAGTATGCTATCACTATACCTGCCGACATTCCATTTCGTTAAGTCATTTACATATAATAGACATACTTACAAAGGTGTGAACGTGCTATTGCAGTGTGTATTATATGTGTGTATTGTGTGGTGAATGTGTGTGTTATAGTGTTTTGCCTCTCATAAGGTGAACAGGCGGAGGGTGACAGTGAACTTGGCCTAAAGCGAGCTCTGCTGGTGGCTCTGAGAGGATGCAGATTTATCTTTCTGCTGGGGCTGACCTCCATGTGAACCTTTAGCAGCGCAGGGAATGGCTTCTTTTCCTCGGCCTGGCATTATGCAGCTGGCTGGTTGAACAGAGCATATGGGGCCCGCGATTTAGACATTTCTCGTTTTTAAAAAGGATGGCATGCAGTGGCTTAAGTCACACATAACAGTATAGTACAAATTGTTTCATCGAATGTACTTTGCTTGTATTTTCGATCGGCCCATCAAGCCTATACATTACAAGACCAACTGCAGAAGGGATGAGAATGCTACTTCGTTGAATTGGTGTCTTGTTTACATGACAATAGCAACATTTGCGATGAGAAAAAACAAGGGGAAATGAGCAATATGGTTTGGATCAGTCCTTATCAATGCAGCCTGCAAACTTTTGGCTATTATATGCGAATGTGGATTTTTGTTTTTATCTCGTGTGCCTATACAATAGCAATTAATTCTGACCTGAATTTAAATCTAACTCTTCCGATTGCATGGCATTTTGTTTTAATGCCGTTTCGAAATGTTTCAGTGAAGCAATTGCATTTTTTGGGATATGACAATCAAATCAGCGCGTCTGCATCAATGCAGGCGCATAGTCCAGGTTGGACTAAAATACATGACAAACAAAGACATATTTTGTTACAGCAAACGAAACATATTGAACTGCATGTTATAAGCTATGAGTTAGTTAATTCAGACAAACCTGAAAATGTGTCAAACATTGCTTATTGTAATCGCTCTGGATTATAAGAGCGTCTGCTAAATGCCTAAATTGGAATTGTATAGGCATATGCATATCCAATTAGGGCAGGCAATAAACATTTAAAATGTAGTATATGCATATTGACGACTATTGAAACAATGAACAAAGTCAATAAGGTCTTCCTTCATAACTGCAACAAGTTAAAACATCCCCCAAGAGGAAACAATACAGTGTATGCGTCAGTAAATGTCAAAAAGTTACTATATAGTTTTCCCCCCCATTCTGGGTGCTTTTATAGAATGAATCCTACGACGACTATGGTTCACGTCGTCCCGCGGACGCACGTATACGCACCTCGGCCCCATAGCAGGAGAGGTCACCCCAAAGCGAGAGTGACACTTTCTGAGAGGTCATCTGAACTTTACAACCCCACGACACGAAATGACGTGGCTGACACAAAACGGAATTCCTTTTCAACTGTCTTCCCCTGCTGCTTTTTGTTCCCATGTTGTTTACTTGACGGTGCAAGTAGCCTGTTCTATTAAAGTCATTAGCGTATCAACATGTGGAGCACTGCTACAACACACACACACACACACACACACACACACACACACACACACACACACACACACACACACACACACACACACACACACACACACACACACACACACACACACACACACACACACACACACACACACACACACACACACACACACACACACACACACACACACACACACACAAACTTTTCACAGACGAATCTGCAACTTTTCAACAGTAGCCCGAGTCCGACCATATCAAAATGAACCGAAAAGCTTAATAGGCCTAACAAACACACATCACACATGTAATGTTTGTATAGAACCGGACAGCTTTATCAAGGGAATCTACCCTATATTCACACATGCTCTAGGCTACTTTTTTGGCTCGCCCCAGAATGTCTGCATGGTGAGGCTTGTGTTGGTCTGTTAAACCTCCCGTGCAATAAAACTACAGCAACTAGAGTTTTGAGGGGGTGGATATGGACAGAGAGCTAATTATCCAACATGCAAAAATGGATTATGCCTTACACCACAGATGGAGGGAAACAAGTTACGCGGGGAAGGAAGCAATTAAATAGCCATGAGCCGGACCCAACCCTGCGCAACATCTGCCGAGACCAGTGCTATTCAGCACTACACAACTGACAAATTAGCGTAATGGACTAATATGGACGGATAGATAGAGTAGAGAGCCAGAGAGAGAAGGCGAATACAATCATAACGCTGTTTAACACAAAGGCGGCTGTTCCGACTGAGGCACGCGAGCAGTAGAACCAGAACGGAGGGGCTATATAGCAGGACTGCCCAGACAACTTACCTCGAGACGTGGTCTTTCTCCTCGCCTGCGTCCGGTCCATCTCGAGGCGGTTGTGAGCGAGGGGACGGGCTGTAACGGTCAAGTAACACTTACACCCTGCGAAGGAGAGAGTCAGACCAAGCCAGCGCGTCAGTGCGATTATATGTTATGTGCAATATACTGTCAACTCCCCAAAACCATAAAACTTACTTTAATGGCCACCACGTGACCGTTTATGGCCAGTGAGCCTATCTGGCCGCGCTCTGGATGATTTTTACGATCTAATTCATAGACAAAACCCCCATTCATTTAGCACCCAAATGTCAGAGACCCAGAACCGGCCAAATAAAGTTTACAGCTTTGAAAAAGTCGAACTGGTTCCCTGGGAGTAGCGCGTGTGTGTGTACATCATGTGTGTGTGAGCACAGGGGACGCACGGCCCCTGGAGCCCCTCACAGTCCAAGGGCAGGGGACCCTATTGTCCACGGCACGCACCAAGGTGAGTAAAAGCAACATTTGTTTCAGGCTACCTGTTGAATTCACAGACTTGGATTGTTAAGGGAGTTTTGAAAGGTTCGTATGTTCGTAGTTATAGTTTAACGGGGCAAATATAAGTGTATAGGCCTATCCTGCATGTTGCTTGGCCTAACTTGGCAAATAAATGTTGAACTCTATACCCTTTTAATTTACACTATAAAAAGGCACCACAAGAAAGCACACAGATATATATATTTCTCCTTTGTTTTTACAACAATCATACACACAATGCAGTGTTGCCGTCCAGTAAAAAGTTTATTATAATTGCCGATCATTATAGTATTTTCTCGATTTCCAGTCATTTAAAAACATTTACAAAAAGCTTATCACGATGGAACTATTATAGGCAATGGGAATCACCGTGGGCGGGGTCGTCCACTTAAAAATATATAAGAAAACAAGACAAAACATGGCTTACTAAGATGCAGTGCCAGGTGAACAACGCAAAACAGGCTGTGTACATATACATCATTGGGTCGGAACCACTGTCCCTTCTTTACGTGTTCACGAACGCACACAAAAACCACACAAGGCTCATTTCAATGGTCTACGTTATAGGAAGCAAGTTATCTGAAAATGTGGATACAATACAGCGAACAAACAAATAAATACATACTTACATACATATATATATATAATATATAAAACGATGGCTAAACACAAAGGCAGCTCAACCTCTCACCAACCCACAATTTATTCGGTTGCTATTGTTCTGAGTGCATTACACAACATTTACAGGTTTATTTGCGGTATAACATTTCAAGCTTTGACTTTTATTTTTTTATTTTCCGTCTGAACAAGAAATAAGTTAAACAAACATTTATTTTTCATTTATTGTTTTTCCTTCTAAATCTAGACAGAACTGTACAGAATACATTTTTTTTGTTCACTTATATGCATTAGCGCGGTCAAAAACAAAATGAAATATATATAACGGAATTGAAGGGTTGGTACACTTTGGACACGTGGGATGCCCGCTGCATGCCCATTAGGCTACTTCCCATAACAAGTCTCTCACTTATTTTCTTTTTTTTTCCTATACTTGGAAGGGGAAGATAACACAATCCTTGTATTCTTTTATTTTTATTTTTTTTATTTCATTTTTTTTATTTTTATTTTTACATAGTGCTCATCAGTACAGTGGACCCAATATCAAGGCCGATATCCGCCCCCACCAGCCGCAGCCATGCTCATGCTCTTTAGCTTGTTGTCTTTTTTCCACTTCATCCGACGGTTCTGGAACCAGATTTTGATCTGTCTCTCTGACAGACAGAGGGCATGAGCTATCTCGATCCGCCGCCTGCGGGTCAGGTACCGGTTGAAGTGAAACTCCTTCTCCAACTCCAGGGTCTGGTAGCGTGTGTACGCAGTCCTCGCCCTCTTCCCCTCCGGTCCAGCTAACTCTGATAAGGGTTGGACACACAGACACATACACACATACACACATCACACACACAAACAAGCAAACAAACAAACACACTGCAGATGAGTGCACCAGTATTTAGACCAAATTTGACTTTTCTCTGTGTGTGTGTGTGTCATCATATTTTGGTTACATACTTTACGCACAGTCATATTAAAAGCGTTACGCAACAAGAATGCCAAAAAGTACAGTCTAAATCTAAGTTAAAAGGGAATTGCTGACCTATTCACAAACTCGAAATACACCTTTTCAAAGACACACTGCATGCATATATATGAACATGAATATCACAATTTCACTGATTATATAAATACGTCAAATCTGATCAATATTCCCCAAATCCAGAGAATAATTATGTATAATTTGACCTAAAGTGCGATTATATAATGCTTTTTTGGGTATATTATTTTAGTGCGCTTGATCCTTTTGAATAGCAATAACACCAAACAGGTGAACCAGTGGAACGTATAACCTATGCTCTACATGGAAAGCACATGTTTGACTTATCTAAATTGGTCAAATCCAGTTATGCCCTGCTTATGGCAAAAAACACAAACATCGACTAAAAAGGACATGGGCGCACCTCCTTTATACAGCTTAAAGTGCCAGCCACTTAAACAAAACAAAACAAAGAAAAACAAACAAAACAAAAACGTTACACATGCAGATTCGAGATCGTAATCATCCAAAAATGACTTTTTACCGTGATTTATGTGTAGTTTCCTCATCCACGGGTATATCTGAGGCTGACTCGAGTCGCTGACATTTTGGGAAGTTGTCTGTGCGCTTCCCGCGGGCTTCTCTTCCACCAGGCTGGACGCCTTGTTGGACACACAGTCCCCCCGGTTGAGCAGCAGCGTGCCGCCTCCGTTCGAACTCGGGCACGGGGTTGAGCAGGCGGGGCTCGCGATGGAGTTCTTTATGGCTCGGTGGTGTTGCTGCTGTTGCTGCTGTTGCTGCTGTTGCTGCTGCTGCTGCTGCGACTGGGACTCGGTGACCGGAGACGAGCTCGTCGCGACCGGGGCGCACGGCAGAGGGTCAGGTGGAGGGGAGAGAGACGAGGTCCCGGTGGTGTTGTTGTTGCTGCTGCTGCTGCCGGTCTGCGTGTACCTGGCGGGCTCGACAGAGGACGTTGTCGCCGCCGAGTGAGTCGTCGGCGAGAAGCCCTGCGTCCGCTGCCCGTTGCCCACAAAGTGCTCGTTGTCGCCCCGGCCGACAGTGAGGTCCATCCCGTTGTAGCCATAGCCGTACCTGCTGGAATGCATGGTTGTTGCGTCCCTGTATTGCTGCTCGTTTGCCGAACTATGGTCTCCATAATTATGTAACTGGAAGTCCGCGCCATTGGGATAGCGACCGCAGAATGAGTTCACAAAATAGGAGCTCATTTGTTGACAATTCCAATGTTGCTCGTTGTTAGGTATTGTTCTTTTTTATTTTGGGGGGAAAAAATAATAAACGTGTGTGCTTTGATTTGTGGCTCTTGATGGTTTAGCGCGGTCTATAGCACCCCTTGCACAATTTATGATGAATTATGGAAATGAGTAGGACATGTACTTGATTCTCTCTTACGTAGACACCCAAATATGGGGTACGACTGAGAATCACGTGCTTTTGTTGACCAGTCGTAAATCCTGCTTGATGACCTCCAGAGGTAAACTCGTGCACGGAGGAAATCTGGGTGGGATGTAAAGGGTACGCGCATCCATGCGCGCTTGGAGAGGGGCTCTTCCCAGCCAAGTTGCCATGTTTTGAATTGTCGTCGTGCGCCATCCTCTGGTGGAATCGCCGCACTGCACTGTCTGCGCCCGATATTTGAGCGTGGACTCCAAACAGGGTCATACAGAGGTTAACGACCATTGCGGCAAAGAAAATGGGCTCCCAAACAATACAACAAGTGACGTGCTGAGAATGCAATCTTTCCTCGTCGTAGTGTACAGACGCCTCAAGAAAACAAACAAAAAGCAGGCTATTGTGAGCAGAGATTTGCATATAATTACTTAATCAATAGGCTTGCGGTTCTTCTTGAACATATGGGGAGATTCTCATATACGTGATTTTCCACATGCAGAAGAAAGCTCATGGATATTTGCTGTGGTATTAATAAAAACGCCGATTAAAAAATAGATTTATGTCTATAAAAAATAAAACACAAATCGAACGGACATTCATGGCTGTCTATGGCGAAATAATACATTATTGGGGGGTTTACAAACCTGTATGAACATTTGATCATTTATGTCATGCATGCACTCACTCAGACCAAAGGAGGCAAGGAGCTATATTTTGAATTTAACGTGCTTTTGCACAGTTTTAAACAGTCGACAGAGCAGGCCTATACACTTAACGTTCTATACATTCAGTCTATATATAGCACTTTGTGTGAGAGTATATGAAAACATGACTGATAGGCCATAACATCTTTTGTCTTAAAAGGCAACAATAGTTTGGAATAATATTTATCATGCTGGTCGCTTTGCGCATGAAAGGCCTGCATTCTTTTTGTCTCAAAAGCAAAGATAGCTTTTGAATAATATTGCTATCATGTGTAATGTTCCACTTTGTGCGAGCTTAAGACAGATTTAAATGATTGATTCATGAAAACGAGACCTATATGCTGAAGCAATATGTTAAAGCGTGTTATGAATATAAGTTACTTACTCAAATTTGGAAAATAATCTCAAAATATAGACCACATTCTCACATCGTCGAAACATGAATGAAGGAAACTTATATTTCATTTGGCTTCGCTCGGCAGAGTTCGTCCTTTGTTCTAGAGAGCTATAGGCCTACTGGTGATATAGTGCGATCAAATTTTAAATAAAAATGATGCGTAACATACAATTGTACTAGAATTAATATTTTGGCTACAAATATTAAATATAACAATCATATTAAGTAGACCATATGACTGTATAGCGGAATCATTAATGTATACTGATACTCTATGTTCTTAAAATGTTATTTGTATGGTATAGATGCGCAATTGCGCACACATTAAAAAGGAGTATAACAATAATGAATATTAGATTATATGTCCTGTCTGTGAAACCTTAAATGTTTGCGAGAGGTGCACTGACTGAACTGAAAGCGGAGCAGCAGATACACACACCGGCACAGCCTAAATATAAAACCAAGATAATGTTTCCACAGTGCATTCCATCAGAACCTTCTCTCTCTCCGTTGACATTTTTATGGCACCGCTTCTTTCCGAGGACTGCTTTGTGCCTCGGCTTCCCCCATGCTATCGCTGCAAAGCATCGCTCTATACCCAGCACCTCTTATCCGACCTCCTGACAACCATGGGGCGCATGCATGCAAGCTGCTCGCGGTTCTGTCTGCTCTTGTCCATGTGCAGGGCGCTCCGTGTTAATAGACCGGATGGCACAGGCCAGGGCATTACTGTGCGCAGATGTGTGCCAAGGGGTGAGAATCACCCATTCTGGGCCCCACCGCATCTGAGTGTGTGTAGTCCCAGAAGTGATTCAATAAACTCCATACACTTTGGAATTTCACATGTGTTCCTGGCAGCCTGTGAATGCGTTGGTTTCTGAGTGTGTTGAAATAGTCAGGGCCCGAAACAGCTGATTTATCACTGACCAATAGCAAGCAAGTTCTCACGAGAATTATTTGCCCCAAGGGAGCTAGCGAGACCGATAAAGAAAGTGCCGCGGGGGGAAACCACAAGGATTCTTGTTGGTGCAAAGAAGAAAATAACAAAAAAAGATTTAGTGGTTTGCTCAAATAGTTTCCAACATCTGGTGCGACGTCCGGGCAAGGCAAGAGGCATGTTCTGCAGGCGCGTCTATAGAGACAATCTGCAACGTGTGAACACCAAGCAGTCTGCAGCCTATTACTTTGCTATAAATATTGGCGCTGGCGATCGGATTAGCCTCATACTGTGGACAGTATCACGATTTGAAGCCATTATCTATACAGCAGCAGACATAATTGAACTTGAAGCCAAGAACAATCGCAGAAAACAACACTTAACTGGAGAAAAAAACCAAAATACGTGCTATACGTTTCCAAAAAAGATTACATTCTTGTATTCATGAATTAACTATACAAAACGAATTCACAATATCTGGTAAGAAACCTAGAATGTTGGGGAACTAAAACCAAATAATATGCTGTTTGTATTATGTATAGCCTACTCAATCTATCAATAAGAAACATGTCATGATTGCGCCTATAATTAAGTAATCTATTCTTTCACATACACTGCAGTGTAAAGAGAACACACACACACACACACACACACACACACACGCACGCACGCACGCACGCACGCACACACACACACACACACACACACACACACACACACACACACACACACACACACACACACACACACACACACACACACACACACACACACACACACACACACACACACACGCCTTGTTTTGTTACATGTTTGTTATGATGACTAATCTAATATTCTGAGTGAGAGTTCTGACATTGTTTAACCAACCCCAAGGTTTAGCGTTAGCGTAGCCGCACTGGGCTAGTAGTAGGAACTAGCGAGAGTATACCTGGATCAGTCTCTCTCTTGAGTGAAGTATGTGTAGATCTCGTTCTTCAACTTCAAAGGTCGGTTGTCGAGACTCTTAGACTTGTCGGTAATCCGTATACGGGAACGATAGACGTTACAATACAAACAAACAATCCGTCTACTCTGCTGGTCGCTGCGTGCGCAGCGCCACTTGCGTGTAATGTTCGTTAAACACACTACAATCAGATGCATGGAAGGCTGAGCAGAAGCAGAAGGCTGAGCAGCAGTATAGGCCAGAGCAGCAATTTGGATTTGTTTGTTCCACGGTTTGAATTGATGCACTCAGAATGTCTTTATTATCTTATCTGTGTATAGCTATATGTGTTGTTGTTTAAAAAAAGCTTCAGCCACGTCTGTAAAATTTCAAAAGTGATGTATTTATATGTATTTGTATGATCTTATGAACATATTATGACATTGACTAAACTGCCTGTAAAATATTGACTAAATAATAATAATAATAATAATAATAATAATAATAATAATAATAATAATAATAATAATAATAATAATAATAATAATAATAATAAAGAGCAGCAGCCACTGCCACGTCATGTGTACTTTTTTCCCACAAGAGGGCGACAAAGGGCATATTTGTTGGCCTCAGTCCACCCAATGAATCATGCAGCCGATAGCTCGTCCTCGTTTAAAACAACAAACAAATGAAGCCTGGACAGCGTGCATCCCAACACGAGGAACACAGCGGAGAGTGTACACACACGTCTCTCACACACTGCAGACAAGTCACACAATTTCTAAGCCTACCATATGGGCCATCATGCAAATTATTGCCAATATCAACATGCATGCAAATACCAGCATTCCTCATAAGTATTATGTTTTCATGCGTATTTGAATATATTTGGTATTGTCATATATCCTACTACTTCATAAACGTTGTTTTTTTTGTGTCCATTAATCCGCAGCTCTTTGATATAAAGGGAAATGGACCAGCGGAACAAATGACTACATTTCTTACCTTGGTGACGGCATCTTGGTGAAGGATGCACCTGCCTCGCAGGTGCGGCGGGCGCACGGTGACCGGCGGGGGACAGTTTCCAGAGCCAGGACGCAGGGAGCTCCCGGGTCCGTGACGCGCTCGAGATCATCCCCTTCCTCGTACTAAAACCCAGGACAGCGGCAATAATGTAACCAAAACGATGCGCCGAGGTCCCCGGGTGAAGAAAACTACAAAAAACAGAGGTCAGAAGGAAGGAGAATGTATATAGAAACATGGAGGTATAGCAGCAGTATATATACTGTAGGCTACCGGGGTAGTAGGAGAAAGGATGAGTGCGCGTGGCAGCACACTGAGACTGTTAAATGAAGGCTGCTCTATTCTGGTATTGGAAATTATATATAAAAAAGTTCATGTTCACGGCTCCTTGCCATGTGACCAGCTGGGACCAATCGTAACCCGGGACGAGTCGTAAAGTTGTATTGCTATGTTGTAAATTTTCATAAACAACAACGGATTTATGACCCAGTGAGAGAGAGAGGGGAGGGAGGGAGAGAGAGAGAGGGAGGGGGCAGGTCACAGAGAGACGCCATCTTACCGAAGGAAGAGGGAATGCATGCAGAGTTCAACATAGTAATTTCCCTTATGTGCGGCCTGCCCCATCTAGTGTTCTCATAGCTCGAATTCCTCAATGCCTCTGTTTACCTAAAGTCAAATGGATTTCGACGCGTTTCTTCACGTGTTGTAACTCACCGTTTGCTAACCATGAAGCTCACTGCCTGGTTAATGTCAATCTTTTTTTATTATTATTATTCTTGTTATTCCTACCATAAATATTACATTATTATGCCATAGTAAGCCAATGCATTCCTTATCTTATTACCGTATTATAGCAAGTTAAAATACAAATAATGCCTTGAAATCAAATGGACCGATAGCCAGATATATATAGCCTAACAAATTATTCTATAATAATATCTCAAACTTATATATTCAGCCATGATATAATATCGAATTATGTCTGTGCCCTCCTACTGGGTGTATGGGTGAGGGTGAAGGAAAAAAAAAAAAAAAGTGCTTATTTCTGAAATGTTTATTTACACATCACATGTACATGGAAACAGTTTCTGTTGATCTAAAATGGCTCAATAAAAATAAGGCTTTTTATTGAACACACATGGGTGCGCACATGACTCAAACTAGTAAAATGCATGATAGCCTATATCAAAATATAAGAGCATGCATTTTCGATGGACATTAGCCGAAATCGACAAACAAATGTGGAAATTTAAGACCATGAATCAACATAATAATAACTATTATTATTGTTATTATTACAGTGCAGTACAAGACTTCAAATCACTTCAAGCTATCACTGATAGATCACAGACAAGACATTAGGCAAGGGCTTTCATGGGATCTGAGGTAGGCTACATGTGTCAATGGGAATGGTTCAGTCATTGGTACATTCAAGACAATATATATATATATTTCTTTTCAAACTACACCAGAAATAATAATAATATATTAGTGGTTTTACATGTTTCGAAATCTACAATGATACATTAAAGTCAGGATTTCAAAAACAGAAAAAAGTAGGCCTAAAACTCACTAAAATAACGGCAAATTAACTTTTCATATATAGGCCTACCATTCGAAATAAGGCACGCAGAATTTTGTATTAGTTTCTTTATTAAATACAACCGCCTGCGGCTAAATCCCCTCTCTAATATTTGGCTCGGTCAATAATCATCTGAAATTAAGGTTACATGTGTTTGTCCATTAGTGGGCTATAATTATTTGTGTCAAGGAATGTTGTAGGTAAAATATTCTAGCTAAATATTTTGTAATTGGGTGCAGCCTTACAGACTACCACCACTGTACATATAAAACATATTATAGGCTAGGCTCAATAGGTAGTAACTGTTGCCTTTCAAGTGTGTATAGCCATTTTATGTCATTTGGAAAAGGCATCCCTGACATAAAGAGGCTTTGCTGTTAAATATCGTTAAGTGCCTTCAGTAGTCGCTTCTTCAATTAGGAAGCTCTAAATAGCATGGTCGAAGAGGCTGTGTATCGATTACATGTGGATGCACGTCTTGAATACATTCTTTATATAACCTTAACAAACATTTATGGAGTGTTTCTTATATTAATTGGCCCTATACGTCTTTCTCTTGTCCACTGGCAGCTGTCCCTGACTCCACACCGTTGTCCTTGGTGTCCTCCTCGGCCTTGGACAGGCCGTTGATTCCCAAGTCACCGTCCCTGCTGTCCTGCACGTGAAGGACAGTGGCCTCGTCGTTGTGTGGACCGCCCGCAGTGTTGTTCGAGGTCGCCTCGTCCTTGTGGTCTTTCTTCCACTTCATCCTCCGGTTCTGGAACCAAATTTTGATCTGACGCTCAGTGAGGCAAAGCGCGTGCGCGATCTCCACGCGCCTCCGGCGGGTCAGGTACCGGTTGAAGTGAAACTCTTTCTCCAGCTCCAGGGTCTGATACCTGGAATAGGTCTGCCGTCCGCGTTTTCGATTTGGGTCTGTGAGAGATATGATGAAAGATTGCATAGTGTATGGCCATGTTCTCTGTTTTTTTTTTTGCATGCTACAGCTGTCTGTAATTTGTGTTTGTGAATAAACATATAACTGCCTTATCATTTTTTGGAAACCCTTGTAAATTGTATTTTATATATCTGTTAACGTGCTGGCCATTTGTATCAATGTAGGCCAATAATAAATAAATTGCATCGGAAACCTTGTGTATTGCTTATTTTAGTCTAGCATTTTCTGTTCTATATATTTACGCCCAATTCATATGAGGAAATAGCAAGGGCTTGCACCTTTTTAAGTATATAGTCATGCTGGGATAGCCATATGGTCTGCCTCTCCTTTGAAACACAGTGCTGCTTTTCTAATAAAAATGACTGCGTTATATGTAGGCCATAACGTAGCCTAACAGGCCATAATGCAATTATAGTGTTCACGGGGGGAAACATGTCTACAGTTCATATTGTTTGCATGGTATTCACCCTACTTGTTTGAGTCTATATATGTTTTGCTTTAGCATAAAGCATAAAGTATAGTCACGTCACGTGGACAAACAGGTTTCTGAAAAACGTCAATAGTCACTGCTGTGCAGACCCAATTAAAAAAGGCAGCTCTGCAGAGTGCAGGAGAGCTGATTTACACAACAGGCTGGTCTTTTTACAACCGCAAAGGGGAGAACAGGCTTAAGAGAGTAATAAGAGTGCAGGTAAGAACCCCGGCGGCAAGGTCTCTGCGAAATGAACATTACAGAAGCGGTGGGCTAATGAATTTATGGCCACAGAACTCATTACTTGCGCAATAAAAGTTTTACGATTCTTTCCATGCAATACCACTGGCTTCACGAAATTAATTGAACCATTAAGGTCCAAGGTATAAGTATCCCCCATGTTTTGTAAAATGCGTATAGACTCGAGAGCGTTTTCTACCGTACATGTAATAAGAAAATACCTGAAGATCTCATCCAGGGGTACATCCGGTAGTGTTTGTCCGTCGGCGAGGTGAGGGACCCTGGCCCCGTTTGGCTGCAGCTGTCGCCGAACAAACGGCTCTGGTGGTCGAATGGGCTGCAGTGCAGGCTGTGCACGTCCGGTCCCTGGCCATACCCAGCGGTAAACATGGGGTGGCTCTGGTACATAGCACTGTTGACGTTGTAAACTCCCGGCAGGGACGGTGGTGGGTAGGGCGCGATAGCTGCGGCGCTGGGAGCCTGCCCATAGTCCTCTCCGCCGGGTCCAATGGTGCAAGAAGAACCGCGGTCTGCGTTCGGGAAAAGAGAACTACTCGCCGTATATTTGCTAAAAAGACCATCCACATAATAAGAACTCATATTTTTTTTCTCTCTCTCTCTCTCTCTGATATGTTGGCCCAGAATCCTCAGTGTCGTTTTTACGAGGTAGTGTGATATATGACAGCAATACAGCCTAGATTTACACCAAACCCCATTTTCCCTAGGACCAAAGAACTCACCACGTGACTCCAGGGTTGACCGCCGTTATCCAATCACCGCGCGGACATAGATTTCGTTATGGCGCAGTCTGCAGAATAGAATCACACACACACACACACACACACACACACACACACACACACACACACACACACACACACACACACACACACACACACACACACACACACACACACACACACACACACACACACACACACACACACACACACACACACACACACACACACACACACACACACACACACACACACACACACACACACACACACACACAGAGAGAGAAAGGGGGGGCTGCACAAATTCACAATACCAACGATTTCATTAAACTTATAATCAAATCACTGGGTCTCCACTGTCGTCTCTGTCTTTCCCTTTCGCTAGTTCCGTTCTCTTTATCATTTTGGGTAATGCATTTCGAAAAGTGGTTTTTGTGTTTTCCTTTTTAAAGGCTAAATGTAATTTTAGAATGAAACTATAAGTAGCAAATAGAAATGTGGCACACGCCACACGCCAGGCGTTGATACAATTAAACGAGGCCAACTGGCCAAGGCAAGTTTAAACGAAAATAAGTGAAGGCCTGTACCATTCCATTACAAATAATACGTGCCACGCAATACGTGCCAAAACATGCACTTGACGTGCAGCAATGTATGAAATATATGAAACTACAACAGATATCATGTATTTATCAGAGGGAAATTGCATGAATCCGATAACAAAATTAATCTAAAATATTCATAGTCCTATACAACTTCATATTTTGGGGATTTGGGTTCAATTTGGCTTCAAGTGAACAAAAAACAAACAAAGGCAAGAATAGTTTGTATACATGCATCCTATTCATTGTGACAATATGATTCAAACCAACTTATGTTAAGCCATAATGCTGACGTTAGAGTTGCATTAACAATTTCGCTTTGTGCTGTGTTGGTCTAATTTATTTATGTAGGCTACAGCATTAATATGTGTAGGCTATTTCGCTTTTGTATTTACATTTTTCTCATTCTATAATTTGTAGATTTGAGCAAATTGATTTCAGTTATAGCCTATCACATATATTTATTTAATATAAAGTCCTTTACCTAACATTATTTGGAACATAATTTATTTAGGCTGTAACTAACAGGCTTATTTTAGCTTGTAAAAAAATGTACAAGAACCGACCAAAATACACAGGTCTAAAACTATTGATCGCAAGAATTAACCATGAAATACACGACGGTTATAAAGCTCAAGCATAGACTATTATTCACCATTTATTGTCTTAAATTATGACTTTAGACTTACACAATTTTTAGACCAATTGATCAAAATGTTTTGAGGACTATAGTTTACCACTAAACATGGATGCTTGATTTAAACTGTTAAAATGTAAGTAGACCGTAATACAATTTAGGTGAATACCAGTTAATGCTATGCCCTCCTAAAAACATAGCCCACAAAAAATGCATTAAAATAGAAGAAAGGTGCGGAATAATCAACGTTTTTCCAATACAAAAGTAAACACAATTTAGCCTACTTTGGTTTTCACTTAGCCACCATGCAACAGTCCAAATGATGAGCTTCTTCAGAGAGACTGTAAAGTAAAGACGAGGTGTGAAATCACTTTGTTGGGCTCTTAAAAAGTTATGTTCCGAGAGTGGGTTAATTATCCTAGAGAGGTGAGTTACACTCATTCCAATTCGAGTGATAGGCCTATTATGGAACTTTGTCGCCATCGCCTGGTAGCTCCTGGGTACTGCGGCATGGTGACGGTGCAATGCGCAAGGATTTCCCCCCTGCTACCCCCAAACCCACCCCTATACCATAGGAGAGAATAGCAGGGCATGGGGGGGAGGGATAAAATAAATAAAAACGCATAAACGACAACAACACGCGATTGTTGTTTGTTATAGGCAAAGGACGGGTGATTCTTAATAGATTTGGAGTGGACATCTGAATGTTATCCGGATCTATTGCGTTTGAAACTAGCCGTGGTGCGGTTAGCTTTTATGGCCCCTTCTTTAGAACGCTCTCGGCGCAGAAGGAACAGAGGACGAAAAGGTTCCCAGGGCAGGTAGAGACAAAGAGGTCGCTCGAAATGACCGTGAGTCCTGCGCGTAACCGTTGCTGGAGAGTCCAATAAAGCCTATCATTTCCGCTGGAGCCTTTTGTCCTAAGTGCAGTCCCACAGAAAGAGGAGAAAAAAAACAAATGGGTGCCATTCTGGAAACGGCCTAATTGTGTCTGGACGGCCATAAAGCCATTAAAACTGGAATGCCAGACAGTATAGCCGAGCCAGGAGTTTTATTGCACTTGTCTCTGGTCGAGTCTTTGAAGTTTGGGTCCATCTGTGTCCCCTGACGCGTCACAACACCACTAGGCTTAATTTCCCTAAAGTACAACTTTACTAATATCCCTAATAGTGTATTGATTTATCCAAGGCTATTGTGACAATTAAGGACACAATGGTGGCTCGCAATGAACGTTTACAGCGTTAAGTATAGACCTGCGTTATGTTGACGCTTGTAACCTGCAGTTTTCGGTTGGAAACATACTTCCCAACATGCAAGGACATGAAAGGGAGCCCGCAGAGTTCACGAAGAAGACAGTCCTATGGGCTGCACTGGCAATATTGTCAAATTTACACCATGCAGTATTCAAATACAAGTAGGGCTTTATTTCAATATGCGGTAATGCGATTATTATGGATTGCAAATACGACGGGCTGAAACGATTATGCCAGTTTGTAAACAGGTTGTAACTAGCTACAGCTACTGGCTATGAGATGGCGTGAGGAGGCCACAGGTCTCCGTGTCATAAGCTGAGCAGAAATACATTCACTACATTATTTCAGGCAGCCATGCAGGCCTCAGCTGTCTGGAGCTCACGACGTCTTTCCTTGTTTTGTGTCCTCTCGCCTCGCAGCGCTTTGCACCCCATAAACGGTTATAGCGGTAATTGTCTTTTATGGCGGTATACAGCTAACAACATCCTCTGCCAAGACGCTCTTGCTCGGCTCAGTCCGAAATCCACACCTCCGAAATAGCCAAAGATCTCACTCTCTCTCTATGTGTGTGCGTGTGCGCGCGCACGCGCGCGCGTGTGTGTGTGTGTGTGTGTGTGTGTGTGTGTGTGTGTGTGTGTGTGTGTGTGTGTGTGTGTGTGTGTGTGTGTGTGTGTGTGTGTGTGTGTGTGTGTGTGTGTGTGTGTGTGTGTTGCACATTATGCACAAATCTTTGTGCCTAATCCTCGTAATATCCACAAAGCAATCTGTGCGCCTGCCATTACTTTTGGTAAAACATTTCTTTTTTTAGAGAGAGAGAGAGAGAGAGAGAGAGAGAGAGAGAGAGAGAGAGAGAGAGAGAGAGAGAGAGAGAGAGAGAGAGAGAGAGAGAGAGAGAGAGAGAGAGAGAGAGAGAGATACTGCCCGCATGTATATGCATTTGATATGTCCAATGGGTATATATTTTCTCAAGTGTGTCACACACTTTACAGGACACACAGTGTGTCCTGAAAGGCTGTATGTATGTATGTATGTATGTATGTATGTATGTATGTATGTATGTATGTATGTATGTATGTATGTATGTATGTATGTATGTATGTATATGTATGCATGTATGTATGTGCATACATACACCGTCTGCTAAGCCTTGGGGTTGGTTAAACAATGTCAGAACTCTCACTCAGAATATTAGATTAGTCATCATAACAAACATGTAACAAAACAAGGCGTGTGTGTGTGTGTGTGTGTGTGTGTGTGTGTGTGTGTGTGTGTGTGTGTGTGTGTGTGTGTGTGTGTGTGTGTGTGTGTGTGTCACGGCTTCCCCTCATGTTCTGTATTAAGAACAATTCCAGTTGTTCAATAAAATCCAGAGCAATACAATAAAGTTGGAAGTAGACATACAAATGAAAAATAAAATAAAACATGTAATAAAATTTGAACAGCAGCTAATTCTAGACGAGATTGACTATTTCTTTTTCATATAGGCTACCCTCACAGCCTAATTGAAGCCACTATATTTGAATGTCAATACAAAATACTATTTGAATAGATTCAAATAGTTAGAATTATTCTTACCATAGCAATGTCAAAATATATGAAGGCCTAAAGGACATAAGAATGGAACGTGCATGTATTCGCATATATAATTTGTTTTATTCAATAAATAAAATACAAATTACATTTGTGAAGAAAAAAAATCTGAAAGGTCAGCAGACCATGAGGTATTCATTTAAGTAGCCTACAGTGTTTTGTTTTCACTCTCTCTCTCCATCTCTCTCTTTCTCTCTAAACAGAATGTCCTTTCAAAACGTCCCTGAAATTCAGATAGCTCGCAAGCAATGAATCTATATATAGCCTACCGCCTTGGGGGAAAATAAGATTATTGTAGGTAGTCAGAGATATACCTATAGGTAGTCAAAAACAAGGTCATTGTTAAATAGCTTCTAACATCTGATATGCATTTTCAAGTGGCTTCTGTGGCTCATGCACCTACTTCAAAATGCTGTCATGTCGGGGGTTGTCTACGGTTTCAATGTTAGATTCAAACTCATGGTTACCAATAATAATAATAATAATGATACCCTATCAATTAGGGAGAAACAACTTTAAAATTAAGTACATTTTACAAACTATAATACAGTTGACTCGGATCTATAGACACCAAATATAGCTACAAACCAGGGAACGCACAACTAGAAACATCCGTACACACAAACGGGCACAATGACCAGGTCAAATAATGCACAGCGACTTTTACGAGGTATTAATTGGAATCAACATAAAAAACGAATGGGCACTGTAAAAATTGTGCAATAAGCCAGACATGCTTTGTACAAGACAAATGGGCCTAACAGCTTCTGTTACAGGGTAAAACAACAAAGACAAATGTCTACAAACATAGTCCAGCAGAGTTAAAGAGCTTTCGTATACACCTATAAAGCTCCGTAAATATCCGAAATAAGGTTTTAATCACTCGTCTTTCGGTCCGCCATCTTTGTTAAACTTCTTCATCTTCATCCTGCGGTTCTGGAACCAGATTTTAACCTGTCTCTCGGTGAGGTTTAGCTGCCTCGCCACCTCGTACCTACGGTCCCTCGTCAGGTACGTGCTAAAGAGGAATTCTTTCTCCAGCTCCAGAATCTGATGCTTGGTGTACGGACAGCGCTTTTTTCTCGTGGCACTTGCGTGGAGCCAGTTGGACACGGGGTTATCTGGAAAGAGGGGGTGCGAGACTGGTGTGAGGTCCGGTGACTGTACTGTCCAATATATCAAAACACATCACTCATGTATATAACAGGACAGATGCTTAAAATGGTCATCCATTTTGGAAGAGCGAAAATGGCTGTGCGCCGCCGTAAACGGGGCTGCAATAATATAGGCCCACGCTGCTGAAACGAGCCTCCCTCAGCTGTCTTAAATGTGATACCTACTACAGTTGTCTCGTCACAGTGAGAGTGAGACCTGGCATATTAACTGCCACCCATGAGAGAGAATGGCACGTTTAGAATGGCACCCCCGTCACTCCACGCATGCAACTGAATCCCTTCAACTTTACGCATTAGCATATGGCTGAATACAAAGCAGTGTATAAGCACTTACTTGGATCTAGGGCCGGTTTGAGCGGTTTCTCCTCGAGCTCCCCGCCGCCGTGGTCCCCGGCCTGGCTGGGCACCGCGTCCCTTTCCACCGGCGACGCCGTGGCCACCGTCCCGTTGGCGTAATCGGAGAGCAGCAGCGCCGTGTGGGAGCCGGGCAGCGCACTGTCCGCCCGCGCTCCCAGACCCTCCGGTTTGATACCGTAATGATGGCTCGCCGGTAATCCTGTCATCGGCAACGAGCCGGACATAGGCTCCAATAACCACGACTGCATGTAGCGGCCGTCCGTATCCCCGCCGACCGGGACTTGGGGATGCCCATAGTGGTGATGATAAACAGAGGAGACGGCGCCCGGGAACTGCGCTGGAACGTGGCTCCAGGACGGGCTGAAGACCGAGGATTTGGTCGGGAAGGTGCAAGTCCCGAGCTCATTGTGGTCGCCGATGGAGGCGGGCTGCCTGGAGTGCTGGAGCCCCCCCGGGCCGGAGGGGTATCTCGGCGCCGAGAGCTCCTCGCTCTCGGGCAAGATGAGGGAATCGACGTAGTAACTAGTCAGTGTTCCGGATGTCGACATGGCAAAGGGGAAGAAAAAAAAGCAAAACTCTCACATCTACGCACTCATACACAGATACATGCAAAAACAAACGCGCGCACACACACACACACATACACACACACACCACCCACACACACACACACACACGCACTAAACCGGACCTTACAAAATAACAATGTGAAGAAATCAAGTAGCAACTTGGCTCCTCAAAGAACTACAGTCGACTAGTAGTGGGGACCCAGGCTGCCATGCCATTGGGCAACGGGGCGCACGTGATCATAAAGGCTGAACAATAAAGGATAAATCAATCCCTCTGGCCATTAAACGCTCGCGGGGCTCTCCTATAACAACCCCTAGTTTTAAAGCAAAGAATTAACATATACGACTAACATCTGAGACTAGAAATCCGCGAGATATACGTAAACACTGTATATGATTAAGGCATAACCAAAGCATAGATTGGGAAATACCCCTTTTCAATCAGTGGTGTTAAATTGCCCACGTATCTATCCAGTCTATCTAACAGTATGCTTTTGGAAGGCTTATTTTACGAGGTATTTTATAAGACACGTAAGCACCCTACCAACGTTGCTCACACAAAACACATGGATTTTTTCCCCCCTCCCTCCCTTCGTTTTTTTTCTTTTTTTTTCTTTTTTTACACCGCCATATTGGAGAAACGCAAAACACAAATGGTGCATGTGCTGTGATGGAGCAGGCGCCATGGGTTTTTAAATTATTTATAAATTGTATAGTTGTATAGGCTAGCCTATACCTGGACCATTTCTTAGGCCATATGGGGCATATTCCAATCTTCTGCATGTTTCTTTGGTTCTTTATGCTTAAGTAGTAGGCTACCAATACCCATATTTTCCTTTCATTTTTCTGTGGGAGGATATAGGCCTGTATGTATGTGCAAACATAAGCCAACCAGCCAAGTAACATAGGCTATCATACATCATCTTACAGCAGCAAGCATTTGACATTAAACCATGTGTTATACAATGCTTTAGTTATGGGATTACAGCTAGGCACACACACACACACATAGACACACAGTGTTTGTTTGTAAGATATATATATATGTGTATATATATATATATATATATATATATATATATATATATTAGTGTGTGTTTGCTGTGTATATGTATATCATTGCGTGATTTTCATCACTCCTCGGGTATATGCGGCCAATTGGGCCAAAAATAACTAATAAAATGCATTCTATTCTAACCTAAATTGCCGTACACAATTATGCAAGAGATCACACTAAACTACCAATATTCATAGATTAAGAAAGTGCCCTCTGCGTTCAGGCAAAACATATACAAAACAGCCAATTACGAATCGTAAAATACGATATAGCAACCCAGCCTATAGTTTAGGCAACGGGAGAATGTTAACTATTTTAAAAAGTGCAAACTTGTTAATAGATATAGGTTTTGTATGTAGGCTATCTAATTTCCCTATTACGATATCCCCGTTGTAATGTATAGGCCTACAGCTATTTTTTTTTAATATATTAACGGTATAGCTATCGTATAACAGTATAGGCCTACATATAATCTATACTGTTATTTACATTAACAAAGAATTATATTCCAATATGCAGCCACGTTACACAATTTTACGTGGTAGTTAAATAAAATATATTTAATGTGGTGTACGTGGTTGCCTATATAGTCTTTTTTAATTGTGAGGTGCGGGGAAGCGCACACGAAAAACAAAAAACAAAACATTCATATCCTATGCAGGATATATAGCCTAATATAGCCTAAAATTCAACGAAAATAAATAATGAATGAGCAGCTATTTTGATTCTTTAATGCTATTTATATTTATATTTTGAATTTCAAGTACAGCTACAAAGAAAATAACATTTAATTATTTTCATTTCCATATGGGAACCAAACAAACCTATATGAAGCCTACATATTAAACAACGTTATGAGTTAATTTGATTACAATGCCTAAACATCTATGCCTTAAAAAAAAGAAAATAAATAAGCCTAATAATAATAGAATAGAATAGTCCCCACTCAAAGGTGGCCGTGACTGCGTGCGTAAACGAGGATCAGAAATAATGATCAAGTTACGATCACTAAAGCTAACTGGATCAAAGCTATAATGTGGTATACTACTAAACAACCACCAATGAGTTCTCGCACATTGTGATGTGTGTGCTATGTTTATTACCAGCAACTAAACAAGGAGTTGCATGGCCAACACCCCACAAGGCCACAGGCAATTCAACTCGAAGGAATCCTGTTCACTGCATGGCTTTGCCTTTAGATTTAAGGGTAAATACAAAAAGGTGCGTCATGTGTCGGGCCATACAGTTCTATCACCTTGTTGATATGAAGGCATCACACTGCCCAGACATCAAAACACATGGAGAAATAGGTAAGGATTGTACACACAGAGACACTATGCGCACTAAACGTATAGTATAGAGACAAACACCTTCCAAAGGGGGAGGGAATGGAGACACAGTCCAATGGCTCTCAGGCAGTAAAAGTAAAGGGTGTTTTAAACACGGACCCAGTTTACCGCAGGGGCTATTCACTTCTTTTGCCCGCAGATAACAGCCTGTCTGGCGGATCTAAATATCGCCATAAAGCCCTTCCCCTCTTTTGTTGGCCACACTATTGCGCAGTGGAAGCATCCGGTACTATTAACCCTCTGGCGCGCCACTGAGGTCGCTGTTGCCCACTCAACTTCCCCTTCCCCTCCACTGCAGTGGTCGTAACCGAGGCCTTGTCTGACGTGTCTGCGTCACGACTGACATGGAAAAAAAAGAAAAAAGGAAAAAAAAAAACGTCTTAGCTTTTAGCCTAATTCTAAGTCCACGATGCATTATAGCTATAGCTTCGACGACCAAGTTAAATATAGGATTAACGTCTATATACCGAGGCTTAATGTAGAGGAGAGAGAAAACCCGAGTCGAAAGGACAAGAGAGAACATTAGAGGAGACAGGTTAGAAATCCACAGCATGCAACCACGCTCTCCGACTTAAGCCCATGGCTTTTATAAGCATGGTGACAAAATAGGCCTACCTTTCCTCCACTTTCAACAACTCCCCATCACATTTATGTTCCAGATTTGCTCGCCTGACAGGTCTCGGTGCATATAACTGGGGCAATTAAGACAGTTTCGTGTTGCAGGGGGTTCAAATGGATCCCAACAACATGAAACTACCTAAACCACTCGACAGTCGATCCATGGCCTCGCGTAAAACACACACCAGACAAGTCCCAATGCACCATCGACGTCGTGCGGGTCCCACAATAAAGTGCACAAAACAGTCAATATTGGGAAAAAATGCAATTACGTTGTTTACGCTAGTGATATGCTAAGGACTAGGCGAGTAGCATGACGCAAAATCCCACATGCACAATAGTAAAGCGACTTACCCATTGTTCCAACAGTGAATCCGAGCACTGCCAAACTAACCCAGAAATGACTATACATTATCCACATTTTAGTTCTATGCGGTCCACATTTCTATAGCACGGTGTGTCAGGCCTCCTCTCCGTCTTAAGGGCTCTCTCTCGACTGAAGCTAGGCTTTGAGGAGAGCGAGAATCGTCATATACAGACGAGTCATAAAACTCTACAATAGCCGGCTAGGCATGCAGCTGGACGACCTAGACACGTTATAGCCTCCTTGGCTAGGAGGATAATACGTTCATTATTTCCGATAGCCATATAGAGTGGCCCTTAAAACATTTTTAGCGTATATGCTACCCAAACAAGACAACATGCAAATAGCTGCATCACATCTTCGGTTACAAATGTATCGTTAATACAAAAATATATATATAGTAGCCTAGTATAGGCTATAGCCTATTTAGAACAGAGCTGTAGACAAAGCAGTATATAGCCATACTCTGATAATTTCAGACAGCCCACAATATACAACAAATACCAATAAATACCAAATGAATGATGCAAATCTAAGCTGCTATACTCATTAAATGCGCACTGATAATTTATTAAGCATTACACAAAAACACAAGGTCATATTTACACCATAATGTACAATAAAAACATTCCTCCACGTTGCACATGTTCCTCGGTTTACGCCGAGTTTCCCCCCTCAATTTATACATTTAGCTCATACATAGAATAGGCCTACATAGCATGGTAGCCTACTACAACTATAATGACCAATGGTGAATTATCAATCCCGTGTGTATAGGCATTATGCCTATTATGTTTCAAAAAATAGTTCTGAATAGGTTTAACCATGCAATTCCAATGTTAAAAAATACACATGTTTTAAATTTGGATAACTCAATTTAGAAATATACTATTTTGGTATATATTTGTAGGCTATTGTTCCGGCTTTACCATGTTCCGTATAGGAACGACTGTTTTGAATTGCATCAATTTAATTCCTCTGACGACAAAAATATTCAACTGCAGGACGACAGAAATATAACAGAATGGAATCAACAATACAAAACACAACATCAGAAAAACAGGGTGAAACGATTTTCTTTTTTTTTCTCAGTAGCTTCAGAGGACGTTGCATTGGCTTTTAGCTAAGCCTGAAAATATGCCCCCCCCCCCTCGATCCTCCCCTCCTCCACAAATGAAATGAGTCATTTGATTCATTATACCTTCCACCAAAATTTCACGTTATGTTTTTCTCTTGTTCATCACGAAAAGCCATAATTGGACGTGAGTTCGCGGATCCTGTTTTCTCGCGTCATTTTCTTGAGTTTCATTCTGCGGTTCTGGAACCAGATTTTGACCTGTCTGTCGGTCAGGTGCACGCCCTTACTGATCTCTAGGCGACGCTCGCGAGTCAGGTACATGTTGAAGAGGAACTCCTTCTCGAGCTCCAGTGTCTGGTGCTTGGTGTAAGGGCAACGTTTCTTCCTGCCGCTTTTCGCTGTCAGCCAGTTGGCCGTGCTTTCGCTTTTTGTGTCTCCTATAGGGGAAAATATAGGAGATACATGCATGATAATATATTGCTATAGTTCGTGCTGTATAACATGAGTGGGGGGGAACTATAGCTACCTAGCGCATGCAATTATGAGAGTAAACATAAGGGTCAATTTGGGTCAATTCAGTACTATAGTTATTCAGTTATTCACATTGTGCACTATTTTACTGTCTAGGACTAGCCATATAGTCTAGTCTCTTCCCCCCTCCCTTGTGTGTGTGTGTGTGTGTGTGTGTGTGTGTGTGTGTGTGTGTGTGTGTGTGTGTGTGTGTGTGTGTGTGTGTGTGTGTGTGTGTGTTGGAAGGTATGCGTAAAATATAGGCCTCACCATTTGATTCCCTTGACTTTAGCCTAGCTTGAATAATGAACAAGCTTGAAACGTGCTACTCAGAATTGCAGAATTTAGAATAATTGTCAATTATACATGTTTACACCAGTGGTCGAACAAAGGTTAAAGTTTAAACATCACAACAACCATGGGGAAAAATGGTAGTATAGATAAAGACATTATGGGCATGGCTCATGGACTTAGTACTATTTATGTCTGTGCTATGCAGTTTTACGCAGCTGTAAAATATCTTTCGAAGTACGTGTTGTTTATATACAGCTTAGTGCAGGCCTATTTTAACGTTTCACATTTTATTCGAACTTTGCTGACTTCACAAACATTAGGTAAAACGTTCCCTGTCACTTTGACTCATATGCTTATATGTTTTGGTTTAAAGACGCATTGACTGTTATGTGTTGTTCTGCTATTATTTAAGAGATCATATCCCTGCTTTTGTAGAAAAGCAAAAATAACAATTATTGGTGTCAATGGCAGCAAAGATAGCCTACTTGTTTATATATATACATACAGCTTTCAAAAAGCGCCACTTGAATTGTTGCTGGAGCCATAAAGTTTACTAAAAGCTTCACTGACAGGTGCGTGGAAATCCTTCAAGCGTCGCATACCTGCATAGCATGCAATCCAAAACAACTGTGAAGAACCACACCTTAAACGATCCCAACGCTCACCTTTGGTGGCCTTTGTCGCCTTCTCTTTGTCAGCCTCTTCTGCCTCGTCAGCAGAGGAAGCTTCTGCATCCGACGACTCCCGTGCCTCGTCGAGCTCCGCCGGCCGTGCGTGCGCCTGCAGGGCTCCGTTTCCCGAGGAGACTGGCTCCTCGGTGTTTCTTCCCTCCTGCGCCGTGGCTGGTGCAGTGGAGGTCGGCGTCGGCGGAGTGTGGAAGCGAGCGGGCGCAGGGGGGTGTAGGCCAAAATGAGAATGGGAAGGGTTCGGCTGGGGGCCGTTGTAAAGTTTATGAGAATGTGCGTGCGTCTGAGACAAGCGGAAGTAGCCCGGCACAGGCACAGAGCCCCCGCCGCCACCTCCATCCGTGACTGTGCACGAGCCCGAGCCGGCGCCAGCTGTAGTTAGCCGGGAATACGTGAGGTCTTCGGCAGTGGAAGCTTTGGGGCACTTCTGCGGCTCATACAGACAGTAAGCACTCTCTTCCTTAATGTTCTGCGGGAAGGAGCAGGGCGCGACCTGGGGACCCACCGGCTGCTCTTGTTCCATTCGACATGACCTCTGCGCGTCCATCCACATCTCCATGCTAGACATGTATGCCCCTGACGCGGGCACCATAGCTTGGGGGGCGACCTCGGTCCGCTTACCCATACCTGGGAAGTATCCATAGTTGTGTAGTCCGTAAGGCACATCTGTAGCGGCGCTATGGGGCACACACACGGCGCTCCCTGGGTAGTGCCCTCCACCGCCCTCGGTGCGGCCACTGATCAGAGAATCCACTAAAAACGCATTTCCTGACGGACTGTCCGAACATGACATTATTGTGGTGTATTTTGGCGAAGGGAGAAGATAGCCCTTTCTGGCTGACATTTCTTGTGCAAAACATGCTGGATATGATTAGAGGTACCCCCCTCTCTGCCGTGCTGACTGGAAAGCCAATGGAGAGGCTTAGAGCCGGGCAGTCCCTCCCACTCCGAGGCTACGTAGTCATATCCATCATGGGGCTGAGGCAGAGAAAGCAGACAGCACAGCCATCAGTGTGTTCTCTCACCTCGGTTTAATGCACCACCATTACCCTATATATAAAGTAGAAAAGTCTTCCACGATATAAACTTTAGAACATGTTCAAATTGCGCTCATGGACGCTCGCAAAGCACGTGAAATACCACACAGACAGGCTAGTTATTTTAGCAGTGAAGAAGTTTTTGTTTCCCCATTTGTAGAATAAATGTTATACCATAAAGACCAGATTACAGGCTATAAATGCTTAAAAAAATTAAAATGCTAAAAGACACAACCAGGACTATCAGTTTGTAGTTTTAAATACATCAAAGGGTGATTATGAAGTTTGAAAAACCCCAAAACAAATCCCTTTCGTTTCAAATATGACTAACTCATAAAAAAAAATGCCAGCAGAGGTTAAATAAAGCATCCCATTATACTGGCCAATTGAGATTAAAAGCACTTGGTTACTGAAACCCATGCAACAACAAAGGCATAAAATAACATGCCACTGAAGTGGATGGTGATAAAATGCTTTAATTGTAGAAGATTCGCCTTTGGCAAAAGAGTTTTTTTTTTCCTGGTGCATCGTCTTGCCTGAAGATAAAGATAGTAGGTATGCGTCCCTCTGCAGTATAAAAAAGGAGTGGTGTTAAGGATAATCCTGTATACCTGGTCGACTGAATAACAAGCACCCAAGTACACTATTTTTCCAGACAAAGAGACTTGCTAAAATTGTACGGGTCTTCAGGTGACCTCCTCATGTTATTGTATTATCTTGTGATTTATAAACTAAGCATATGTAATTTTTTACTCATGTGCCATGGGCAATGGCACATGAGTAAAAATGTACCATGGTCCATGGCCCATGGTGCCACCGAGGTTAGAATTTATAAGCAAATATTCATAAAAATAAAAAAGGGGCCGTGCGTAAACACTATAGCAAACGAGACCGCGATGTCACCATATCAGGCAAAAATAAATCTACGTTTTCGATAGCAGTTTACAAAAACACAGCAATTTACGCCCTGTTTTAATTCAACATTGGACGCTTTAATAAAAAACATAATATACGTGATGTTGACATTCCAAGCCGCTAAAGCCGATTTACCCACATTTTAATTTCATATATAGTCACATGACAATGTAAATCAGTATGAGAATAAATGAAAAATGTACATACGTTATACTTAAGGTATATATGTACAGTTCGGATTACAAGACATTTCCTTACATTTTACGTCAGTTTAGTCCAATGTTTATTTAAAAATGATAATGGTTCCTTGCGGGCCAAACTGATCATTACGCACAGCGTGGTAAGGAGTAGTAAAAAACTTTACTTTCGTTTATAGACTGTTAGAGAACATGTAAATATTATTTCGTGTGACCACAAGCTTTACCCTATATGACCGGAGAGCCATGCAGCACGTTTAAACAAGAAATTGCACAAAATAGAGTATAGAAACTATTTGTTTGTACAAACATTACATGATTGGAATGACCAAATGCGGCCCCCCTGTGTGGGTGCCACATGCAGCAATGAGACACAATGCACATACAAGTCATCCTGCCGGTCCAATTTGGTGCAATAAGGACAACAATAAAACTCTCCCACTATTTCGCGGTGTCCTTGGCCATGTGCTCCCTCCAGGTTGAAGTTAATCTCACCCAGCTTTGCCATTACCAGGGCCAGGTGGCCGGGAGCCCCCCGGGCTTGTTTGTGGCCTGGAGTCCATATAGGGTAAAATTTGGAAGAGATACGTAAATTAGGCTCATTTGAGTTTTCAAATAGTCTGTCAATTGGCAGGTCATTTGTCAGTGAAAGTACACTGGCTTGTCCATTAGCGCGTTGGCGCTAGAAATGAACAAGTCTGCTAAAACTAAACGTCAAAAATACAAAACAATATATTATTGTTTACCGTTTTTGATACCATGTACTTTGTAGATATAGTTAACACAATAAGCCAGGCTAGGGCTATTGTTTCATAAATTGGTGAATTTGAGAAAGGGAAACTGCATGGTGGGCTTTGTCAAAGCCGCACTGACCATTTGTGCTTTAAGTAATAAACTCCCCTAAACGTGCAGACACACACTAATCAAACGCTATATATATATATATATATATATATATATATATATATATATATATATATATATATAAATAAATTCCTACACGACTATCTCCGCCCTTATAAGACACACGAGCCACTACGGAAACTGAATACCCACATCAATTAATTATGTGCACCCATGTTAAATTGTTTTGGTCCGCACACTTCATGGTGCTGTATATTGGCATCAAGGCCCCTATCCATATCGTTGTGTTACAGACTTACAGTTATTAATTGCATCTATTAAATCTTCATTTTCACATGCAGCTGCCCAGCTATTATTTCCTTAAAACAGTCGACTCTGACCACTGGCTTTGATCAGGCCCATATAATCGTGGCCGAAGAGGCCGTTTGAGCCGGATCATGTTCGTCCCGAGTGCAGTTATGAACAATAATGCGGCGTTTTATTACATCCAGCGGAAGCATTTATTTTTCACAAGAGACAAAGGAAAAGGGGGCTCATGGTCCACACGCTTGTAGGTCCAGAATAACCCCTCACGCCTTGGACTGACACCGAATACCCCCCACACCCCCCCTCCCTCCCTCGGCACTGCATGTTTCCCTGAAAGACAGGAAGGAAAGGGAGACACGATCTGCCATATCACAATCGAATCTACGTTCTCAATCACATCCTTCATACACTTGGCACACGCGGAGAATGATGTGTTTTGGAAGGACACCAAATGCTGCAGAGACGGATTTCTTGATGAAAAGCTGTGGACCATGAACGAGCAAAGGCCCCGCTATGGTTGTTGTGATTTAAGAGGAGGTGCATTAGCACGGAGACCATCAGAAAATGGAATCATTAGCCTGATTTTGTATCCAACATCCACCAGCTCACTACTCTGTCGTTAAGACAGACATTAACTACTTCCATTTGAAATAATTAAGGCACAGTTACCCAAACCCAGAACAGCCGTAGCTGCCATGGGTTGTATGGGTTGCGGATTTAGCCAGGTACACGCGTATACCATGCTACACCTCAACCATAAATACTCCGAGCTCAGCAAAATGAATAGCACATGCAGCATGGAGGCTTGGCACAGATGTGTTGCCTTATTAGGGCCTCCAGTAATACTATAGCCTACCGCACGGACCTTAAAACACCATGCAATATTATAGTTATACGCTATTGTCAGGGCCAGGGAAAACACATACACATTGCCTCCACGTGCAATAGCAGAGTCTACTCTAGACTCAGTCAGTATACTGAAACAAGCACACATGATGTCGAATGGCACAGAATAACTTATACAGCCTTGCTGTGTGCGTAAATAACTTTTACCTGCATGCATGCATGTTGAGGCATTCTTGTTGCGAGCGGCTGCAGACAGAAAAAGATCCACGGCCATGACATTGGTCCCATTAGCGCCGCCCGGCGGCAAGGAGCAGGTAGTCGTCAGTCCAGTCGTCGCCGCCACCACCACCACCACCCCCGAATCGAGGTGGATAAACCGCGCAATGGGGAAAACATTCTCAAATGAAGTCGATGGGCAAGCGGGAGCTTTTCCTATCCGTCCCCTCCCTGTTGTCTCTCTCGCCTCCCTGGTAACACAGTTAATAACCTTGGGTCTCAGACAGTTTATTGCACTGCACTCCAATTGTACAAATGCTCCAGACTCTCAGACAGCTTTTATGGTTGCGTTGCCGCGGCAACGGGGAGGATGTCCCGTAATTAGGGACGGAATTCCAGCGCGCAGTAAAGGATGCGCGAAGGCAAGGCCGGACTATGGCAGAGAGAAGCAACCATAAACTTCAGCCTCTCTCCCCCGTTTATGGCCCTTTTGACTGTCATATATGAACGCCAATGCGCTGCGGCTAGCTCCCATAAACACAGTGATAACAACAGCAAATATGGCGGTCCGTGCTAAAGGAGAATGTTGTTAGAAAAGTATTTTCAAACCCAATGAGTGAATGACAGGTTATAAAGAGACACACACACACACACACACACACACACACACACACACACACACACACACACACACACACACACACACACACACACACACACACACACACACACACACACACACACACACACACACACACACACACACACACACACACACACACACACACACACAAAAGTGCATATAGAGCAACATTTTAAATGCGTGCAGCATGCGGTCACAACAGACGTTATTAAGAGTGGAATAGAGAAAGAAGTTCAAAGCCAATGAATTTCACTATACATAAGCTCTGTTTCCTAAAAAATAATACAATCTCACAATGTAATTGACTTTATGGACTACCGTAGTCCGACTACGATTTGAAATTTAGGAAAG
The DNA here is from genome assembly GCF_964188405.1 of Protomyctophum parallelum. NCBI lineage: Eukaryota > Metazoa > Chordata > Actinopteri > Myctophiformes > Myctophidae > Protomyctophum > Protomyctophum parallelum. Next base: position 19,422,792 of record NC_139697.1, on the reverse strand, counting down.
CATATCGCTAAAACACACATTGAGATGGGGATGACAAGTTTATATATAAACTAGATTATATATATTATATATTATTATATAGTCTTAATTTGTCTTCATTTATTGTTTCCTGACAAACATGCGCATTATTTTCATATCTTGGTAGGCCTAACATAGCCTACATTCAACCAGTGCAGTAGTTTGGCGTTATATAGGATCTATAGTAATTACGCCGTTTTTACACGTTGTCCATATATATATGTACAAACCTATGAATGTTACAGAAAGAGGTAAAAATATAAATTTTTTGTCCGAATTCTACGTGCGTAAATGTAAGGCGACGCGGAATTTCCGTATAAGCGTATACGCCTATATATAGGCTTACAAACGTGCACGTTACATGCTGAATGGAATGAATGCGGGTTTATAAAACAACAACCAGGCACAATGTCAATTGTTTCAATAATCTTTTCATTTTTAATTTCGAAATATAGGATAATACAGAATATTTTGGGCATATCATAGCAACTGATTCAATGCGATGACCCTGACCAATGACAAGACGTCTGAAAAATGTATTTAATGTATTGTTATTTAGACAATAACGTACCAAAAGGATCACTGAGTAATGAAAAAAATATTCTGTCGTGTTGAATCAATGTGTCGACATACCGAGAAGGCCATTGCATATAACCTGTATGAGTGTGTTTAAGGCCTGTATATCTCAGTGCAAGTCGACCCGTGGATCTAACTATACAAGCTTATCTCTGGTTTGGCCTGTATAACTAATTATCACATGATTGGTATTAATAGACTCCACAAATTGAAAAAACAAATGTGGAACGGGTGGTGAAAGCTATACACAAATAGAAATATCAGCCCTCATATCAGTCTACTTGAAGGTCAATAATACAATTTGTGGTCAGCCCAAACTGAACAGGGACTCCCAACAGCCTGTTCCTGGATGGACTTTAAACTTGGTTAGCCGTGACATTAAATGACATAGTAAACAAGTGGCTACAAAATAAATAAGTTCACAAACAGAAAACACATTACATTCTCATCCGCACAGACGCATTATTTGGTCACACCAAAGTCTTTAGTCTCAGTTAAGTCCCATATTTACCATCAAGAACCCACAACGTTACAACTTCTTCTGACTTAAAGACATACAAAAATAAAATACGTCTTTTGATTACAAAATACACTGGGGTCAGTCTATTACAGACTGGTAATGTTGCCCGCGTGAAAGGAAAATTAACAAGGCGGTCTGTGACTCACAACAGTACAGGCTACGAGCCTTCACAAGCGGCATATAGCTTTAGTGAAGACTAATTCCGCTTTAATATTTTCTAATGAAATCTGAGGAGCGAAATAAAGTCATTAGAGGGCCTCAATTCATGCTCATCCTTTAAATGATTCAAATCATGTTTTACAGCATGTCCTCGAACTTGAAATTAACCGTCGAGCATGTTGTTGCTGCTGTTGCGGCCATTGTTGGAGGCAAAAGACACCGCCCGTCAATCAGTCCGTCAGTCCCACGCCAGAGGATCGCAGCTGTGGCTGTTGTTTGATCCCCCCCCCCCCCCCCCCCCCCCCCCCGCCGACACCCCTACAGTAGAGGATTGGACGTGTAATATTGTAATCTGTCTCTGTTCAGCTTCTTCTCCTTCATGCGACGATTCTGGAACCAAATCTTCACTTGTCGATCAGTGAGGTTGAGCATCCGCGAGAGCTGCAGACGTTTCTCCTTGTTAATGTACACACTGAAGAAAAATTCTCGTTCAAGTTCTCTGATCTGGTATTTGGAATACGGACACCGTTTCTTACGTGTCCTCTGTCCATCTGCAGGGGGAAAAGAGAAGAGTATATATAATGGTATTTGGATGGAAAAAATATAAACAGCTCAAATTAGCCAAGGATTATATGCGCCTTAATGTTACCCATATTACGCATGGACGAAAAACATCTCCATATAGTGTTGATCATTTTTGTCTTGTTTTCATATTTTAGGAAACTTATGTTAAAAAGTATAATCAGACTTAAACCAGTACAAATCATTGGATTGCCTACAACACACTATAGCATTGACCTTTTCCCACCAAGAAAAACAAAACAAAACAACAAGCTTCCCCTTGAATCCTAGTGGCCACGGCCATTTGGATGATATATTTAGATGTTGTAAATATAGGCTATATTTTATTTATTTATTTGAAAGAAATATTCTGTCTATATCACGAATCAAGAGGACATGAAAAATATACAATGGTAGAATATATGCACACTCCATAATGGCTTTAACACAAGGGCTAGTATGTGCTAAACCCTAAACCAGAGGCACCACCCTCATTACATGCAAGCGCTCCTTTAACGCTAAGAAACCGTGACACTAGTACATTTATGATACACGGAATTAAGACCATGGTGTATTATGATGTATACGCATATATATATAGTTTCTTTTTTGCAAACATCGGGGAGCGTTAGAAAAATCACTGCATGGCCTGCATGGTCTTTCACGGCCAATTTCAATTCCAAGCACGTGATCCCGCAGTTTATAACAAAGTTTTGTTGGGGAAATCTACAGGCCCTCAATAAACCTTATATGCTTATAAAACAGCATATAAAAATTTTAACAGCAGCGCGCTAGATTGCAAACTTTCTCTCATAACCAAGGCGCTGACTTAATACGTACTGCTGCTGCTCGATTTCTCCTCATTGTTGCCGGAAGATGACTCTGGGCTGCTGGCTTCCTCACGGGGCTCCTTCCCCTCGGTGTCCCGGCACGAAGGCGTGCTCTCCGGCGCAGCGGTAGAGCTCGGCTGCTTGGTGGCCGTTTTGTCCCCCGTGTAGTCATTTGTGGAAGAGCTCTCCGACGTGTTACCGTACGCCGTCTCGAAAAACTGGTCGAATGCTTGGGGCAGCACACCGTTTCTGCCGACATGATTCCCGTAGAAATTGGAGGCAGCAGCAGAGCCCGCGCCCGTGTGGTGGTGGTGGTGGTGGTGATAGGCGGCGGGGTTGTTTTTGGCGAACATGTCCCCAACTGCCGACTGCGCCGACAGACAGTCCCTGTGCACCATGTCCTCCGCGCTGGGGTAGCACTGGGGCAAGTTCCCCCGGTGCGGCCATTTAGCGGAGGCGTCAATGGCTGCATAGTCCCTGAACGTCACCTCTCGCACGGGCTGGACCTGCGGCAGGTTAGAGGAGTAGGAATATGTCATGGGGCGGGTAGACGGGGTTTGGGACAAAAACGAGGGCAGACCGGAGAAGTCAGCCCCCGCCGACACGTAGTAGGTGCAACTGGGTAGATACATGTTCGATCCGACGGGAACCCTCTCGTCAAAATCCATCATTCCTCCACGCTACACTTTTCTATGTTGGGTTCGCCTCTATAGCCGCCCTTAACATGGCTCTGAGGCGCCGTGACTCGTGCCTCTTTGAAGCAGGTTCGCGAGGCAGAAATTTTGAGACGTAAGCTGACGTGGAGGGCCATCTCCATCCATTCCAGGGAGGCGTAGGTCACGTGACCGACGGGAGAAATTGACAGATTTTCAGCTGTGTGTGTGTGTGTGTGTGTGTGTGTGTGTGTGTGTGTGTGTGTGGGTGTGTGTGTGTGTGTGTGTGTGTGTGTGTGTGTGTGTGTGCGTGTGTTCTTAAATGGAGTTATTCATTGAAGGTGTAGCCTAGGTGTGTGTGTGTGTGTGTGTGTGTGTGTGTGTGTGTGTGTGTGTGTGTGTGTGTGTGTGTGTGTGTGTGTGTGTGTGTGTGTGTGTGTGTGTGTGTGTGTGTAGGAGAGTGAATGAGTAAGAGACATACTACTGCATGTCTTGAAGCTTGACATTGGTGGTTTATCGCTATGTAAGGTCTAAATGAATTCCTCAACATGCAGCAAGTCAGAGAAAAAATATATATAAACGCACGGGCTGTTAAAATGTACAGCCTATGACAAATCGCAATCGAAGGTTTAACTACATTGAATGTCAATTCCTCATAATATGCGATGTACGCTTTAATAATGCATGTAATTAGACCTTTATTGAATATCATATAGGCTATTTCATGACGGAACGTGGAAAAATACGCATTAATGGCCATTTAATAAAATACAAAATGTGAGCCTAAACTTTGAACCAAAAGATTAAATCATTAATAGTCCCAGACAAAACAAACAAACAGCAACCAAATGAGTCTATAGGCAATAGGCGTAAGCTATACAAGCCGGTTGGTTTTGAAGTCTGTCTTTGAAAATGTTTGGTCGTCATTAGTTAACAGTTTACAGCACTGCATTTGGCCTAGTGAACATTTGGTTATCATGGTCATGTTCAAGTAACGCTTGATGTTTTTCCCTGGCTGTATGGACGGCAAAACTTTCGACAAAAACTACTAACTACTCATTTATAGGCAGACTAATTTACCTAGAATGTATAGCTCTACAATATCGGATCAGCTGAACAGCTTCTGACAATCAAAAATTAAAACATTTTACTATTTTGTCTACGACAGCAGTGGAAGAATATAATACGAGATCAATACCCTCTACCGAAACCTTGCGGGTGCATGTGAATGGATTCATAAAATCTACAGGAATTGATGGTCAATTAAAGTCCACAGTATAGGTCTATACGCACCACTTTAGCCTATACATTTAAAATAATAGTATTCTATTCCATGATGCTAAACTCCCGTTTTGCTTTTTAGACTCGCACGTGGGCAGTAGCCCATACTCAAAGTGCCCCGAAAGCAGTTATAAGGCCGCCAAATACACCAGTTACCCTGCATGTGTCTCCAGTTCCACCCAGTTTGGGCGCAAATATTTTAATATGCATGACTCATGAGTAATATGCAGACTATTAAAAATAAATAATAGCCTGCTGGAACTCACTAGCCATGTTTTAAGTGTTCATCTAGTGATTTTTCCATCCATGTCATGTATCTTCTATTACCCAGCATTTTAAAATGCCTTTAATCCCGTTTTGTTGATATAAACATGCATGTGATATATAGGAAAAAGACCAAAGGCGGGACATCTTACCAAAGAGGGCAATGCTGCACAGAATTAAAAATGACCGCTGCTATATCTCACAGTTATTGCGCAAAATAATCTAGTAACATTTCATCCAGTGTACAATTTTAAAATCAATTTTTAATCTGTAATGTCATTCCTTGAAATATGCCGCTGGTTATAGGCTATACAGGGAGTTAGTATTTGAGGTTTCAGGGCAGCAAAAATAAATAAGCAGAGATTTTTAAACTGAAACACTATACTGTAGGCTATTTGGAACCTCACTCATTAAAAACACTTATAAAACACGATTTTATTTTTTATTTTGTATTTATCCAATAGCCTATACTGTTTAGAATGTAATATTTGCAGAAATAGCCCATTAACGTATCACTTTACGCGTGAACACCTCAATCAGAGAGGCCACCGTCGAGCTAGTTTGGGAGAGCCATGCAACCTGACGCTAATGTGCTGTGAATGAGAGACCTGAGCACGGATTAGGACCGCCGGGACTCTGTGCCCCCACCGCTTTACCCAAATCCGGCCGGTGTACACATGGGGCTGCTGGGGCAGCAAGTTGCGCCATGCTGCCTGGCACATATAGGCTATGTAACATAACCTTAAAATATCCCATTTGCTAAGACGCTCCATGTACAAAGTAAAAACCGGTGACTGTATCAGGACGGGGAACTACCATGCAATGCGTGTCATCCATCCGATCCATCGTCTCTTTGATAGGCCAATTTATTTGGATAAATTGTAGGGTCACAAACAACTCCAGTCTATGCGACCACACGCTCCGCCTCTCAGTCAATCCAGACAAATTCTACGACTTGTGTTGGAGCTTTTAAGCTGTAATTGAGCACAGGGTGCCCTGGAAAACCAAAGCCAGCTCTGCACAGACCTGCGTTTTATAGCTCCTATATAGTGTTCTAAAGAGTCTTTTTTTCTCCTCAGCCAGACACCACAAAACTGGCCAGGCGTGATAGGAAGTCGCCACCTATACGGACTCAAAGTCAGCAGCCGAGATTTTCCTGCGACGAAAGAAAAACATACATAGCCTACTACACTATACGAATCGAAACCTAAACAGGTAAGAGCTTAACTTACTTTTAACATAATAAACCCATATGGCATAATGGCTGTGTAGACATTTGAAATGTGTTTAAAACTTAAAGACATAGTTCAAGTTTGGCCATAGTACATCCATCAAAGAGTTGTAAAATAGCATTTGTAAAATGCCTGGATTCTGTTTTGGATTTCCTGATACATTCCACAGGGGCGATCGACCTGATACAGTTTTGTATAGGTTAAAAGTTAAAACAGAGACAGTATATATGGCGCAGCGTAAACGCTCTCAACGCCAAAGCGGTTTGTCTGTGCGGTCGACTTCAAGTTCGGGGGAGGGAGAGGGTCGTCGCCCGCGGCGGAGGGCCTTGTACTGAAGAGCCTCTGACCATTTAAGGGCACAGTATGCCCCGGATGGAGTTACCATGCGATTGCTTTTGCCTTTATACTGCTCCTGCATGGCCGCGTGCAGTAGCCTATACTATGCATAGACATGACACTATGTAGCCTATACCAAACTGGGGGAAAGACTAAAGACATGTGCATGGCATGGCTTTAGGTTACAAGATGGATCGATATTGTAACAAAAGGAAGAAGGAAAAAAGAAACAAGAAAAGAAAGAAAAAACTTACTTTAATGAACTTCACCTTCCAATTCCAAATAAGCATAGCCTAATATTCAGGCTGTACGTGTATATTGGTCTCAATTCACCTAAAGCGACAGTGATACAGCACACTGTTATCGTGTTTCATCGGAGGCTTGTTATGATTAAACACCGCATTTATAGTGTTCTCTGTTGCACAATAACATCTGCGTTCAACATTTCACAAGATCAGGTTTTTTTATGTGACTGAAATGAAAGCGACATGGTCCTATGTGCTGCATGAATGTTTTTATGAAAGAGTTTTGCCAAAAGGAGGGAAAGCAAAATATTATTTCTATAGTGACACTTTTGGCCCAAACATCCTTGCATTCATTCTGCTGTGATGTTCTTATGAAAGGCGTTGGACTAAATAAAAAATAATGGAGCTAAAACTATTAGGCTTTCTACATGTGAATTAGGTAAGATTCGAATTCAGCCTTGGCGAGCAGGGAAAGCTTAACGTTTATGACAATGACTAAGCTACAACATTTAGACTACGGGTGTAGCCAACCATAAAACCTTGTAAGACGACAACTGTGTTTGGCATGCAGCTTCCAAAGGACAGTTAAAGACATTTAGCTTTCTTGCAAACAATGTTTTTTCTGTTTAAAACGTTTAAGATGGAAAAACAGTATGGCACTCTTCTCGGCCACTTTGTCTTTAATGATAAAGACGGATATCCATACACTCATCGACATATGGGTTACGGTGTAATAGTAGCTTGAAATCAAAATAGCCTAATAAATCTATAGCTGAACAAGAATATCATCAGAGCAACTCTTTTATACAACGCCCATACAAAAAAGACGGAATATGAAATATGAAAGTCACTTATGTAGAGTGCTGCATGGCTTGTGGGCCTATGTGATGCGCGTGTAGGATGAGCGCATTGCCCATGACACAGACAAAACAAGGCATATAGGGTAGCGGCTAGCCACATCTGGCCAATTTTCCATTGTAAATACATCACACAGTTTCTAGTCCTGCAGTTGTCGCACAGTTGCTATAAGCATGAGGCTATTTGAGAAATTTGCTTTTGAACTTGAATCTTGGCTCAGCCAACTTGAGCCAAGATTCAAGTTGGCTGATGAGACGTAGACGGTTATTGGGTTGCGTATGACTAGAGCATTGAGAAGAGGATTATGGCCTACATCTAAAATTACCTCGAGCGAAACTTCAAACATCCAAATAACCCCAGAGACATTGCTAGAAATTAAAGTATACGGGAATACACTATATGCGTTAACTTCTTTAAATCGGCAAAAAAAACTGTTATTGATTTATCCACAGGTGACAGAAATGTGGGGCGAGTGCGATGGCGACGACAGAAGGCCAGAGGAGGGACCACACAGGGGAGGACTACGGCGCCGGACAGAAAAGGCAGATCAACTCCATGGTCAACGGGAGGACCTTTGACAAACCAATGGATAAAGTCAAAATTATTGTTATCTGCCAAATTGTCCACTGCGAGAAATACGGTCTAAGGATTAATGCGGCTGCGGACATGCGGTTTCGGAGTTGCGTAGAGTTGCTATAGCTGAAGAAAACCCCCGCTAGTAAGCCCATAGGAAAATACTTTTTGGAAGGGATATAAGCTCAAAGAACTGAATTCTTTTTTGTTTTAACACTATTTATGGGCACTATCTTGCGCCAGCAGCGCCGCCCCTCACCCCATATCCCTAAATGTATTTGCAATTGCCAATACTATTTTAAAATAATTCAACTAGCCAATCTACATTGACACGGTGTGAGCTTGTAGATCAGTTATTTGAACTATTTAAAAATAGTAAAAAATGGCAAATAAGTTCAGGGATAAGGGGTAAAGGGTGGCACGAGATATAGTTGTATTTAGAGCCTTATATCTCATCAAGAACGGTTAACATTTGGAACGACGTCTTGCTATATTATAAGCGAGGATTTGCAAGCGGTGCGTTGGAAGGTCTACTCATTGATTGATTGAAATATTTATCAACAGTTTGCAGAATTACAGTACATTTCAAGCACAAACTCAATACAAAGACTGTTAACTTCCTTGTTCAATTCATCAAAACATTTAGAGACGTACAAATAGACACAAGAACAGAACAGGAATTCATCATAGATGAATATTATTCATTATATTATTATTATCTCAGATAATAATAATACAAATATAAAGCCAAATCAGTGCTCCAACAACTCCACCCTCTTCTGTGCAATTTTAATATAGAAAGGATATTCCAGGATAATATTTGTGTAAATAAAAGCCTTTCAAGTGATGCACTTAACATGCTTTGTCAATGTGGTTTTTGTTTGAGGATGGCATTAGGCCAATGTCGACAAACAAAAAGATAATACTGTCCATCTCTGAATTTTAAATCTTGGGCGATTGAGTGTTGAATGTGACTATATGAGCTTACAAAAGACAATAATAACACATCTGATTTATATAGCGCTCTCTTCTACTCAAAGTCGCTTTAGGCTATACGGGGAAGAAAAGAGCATAATGGATGGAAGGATATTTATCAATTAGGCTACTGGGTTAATATCTTTTTTGGTTTTAATTAATTGACAATTCAAACTACACATTTTCAATAAAATGCAATGCCACTGGAGTACGTTTATATATATATATATATATAGCCTTCAATTTCTAATAATTTGATATCAGCCATATCAGCGCAACTGTTTTTGTTTTAGATAGAACTTGGTCATTGCTTGCATATAGTTTGGTTAAAAACATGTAGCAGTGTAGACCCTACACCTATAGGCTACACCTGATACCCTCGGCAAAGATAGGATGGACCTATAGATTTTGATGAGCATCGAACAGTCATATGCGTGATGAAAATATTCTGCAAGAAAGCCGTGTAAACCGTTTGAAAATAAACAATCACATATATATGCTTACATTTGTTATGAAGTGCGGTATACAGTGTCTGTACATTGAATTAGAAAAGCAAAGTGGCGAAATATTGACAAATAGTCATTCAACCCAATATAGGCTATCATTCTAAAACCCCAGTCGAAGGTGATTCCGTCGGACGAGTATACGAAACTGCATCAGACCGTGGTGCATGGCCGATAAAACATAAGAAAATCTTATAGTAACATGTCCGAGTCCCTATATGATCACAGTTTCGTGGTCTCTTATTTAGCCCACCATCTGTATAGCATTCGGACGACGAGTACGAAACTGTAGGCTATCAGACCGTGGTGGCCGATACAAACAGGCAGATAAGAAAATCCTTAGTCTATAATAAGAATATAACATTTCCCTTGATCACAGTTTAGTGGTCTCTTCTTTAGCCCACAAAAGTAATAGAGCATGCATGCACCTCCACTCTAGCCCAGGTGCTGGACTAAAGGCAGTAGGCCTACATATCCTACAAATCAATGTTACTAATTTATCTTCAGCCATGGAGCTTTCCTTATCCTCGACAACAGAGCCTATAGAATATAACTAGATTCGCGTGAATCGTGAACATTGAACAGTTTGAAATGCCATTGTTTCCCTCATTCTTCTGGTTAGGGGCAAAAACATATATAAGCAGTAATTTGCGTATATCGAAAAGGGCACTTTAGGCTGCAGTTTGTGGTTTAATTAGTTTGCTTATCGTCACATAAAATTCGAGTTTTGCGTGATATCCCTCTAAAATAACAACCTTAACAATTATGCTTGTAATTTTTTTCATAATATCAATATAACAATCATCAAATCAAAATTAGGCTATATACTTTCCAGCTAAACTGGCTCAATGAACTGCTCAGACAAAGATATGTCATCAGCGACGCGGAGGCGGCTTTCATGCAAATCTCGGTCAAGTGCTTCTATTTGACCGCTGTTTATGACCTTGGATCAGATTCTGTCTAAGGTCTTTCTGGTGCATATAAGATGATGTCCACGCTCCCTTCTGATCAGGCTTGGAGAAAAGTTTCAGGTATATTGCCGACCGCCTGAAGGTTGTATAGCCTGGCACTCATTAGCCTATACGGTACGCCAAGAGACAGCGAAGGTCAATGTAAAGAGCATGGCCGCGGGTTTTATTTATGCATGCAGACTCATGGGAGATGGACCCGGCCCGGGCCACAGATTTTGGCAATTTCAACCATTTACAAGATCAGAAGGAAAAGTTAGAAAATAATACAAAATATGTCAACATGGTAAAGTTTCTTCACATGACATATGGAACAAAGTGGTATATGTTGTTGTGGGAGAGAATGCAAACCCCATTCAACCAAATTGCATAAAACAATGACCTTTCCAGGAGGTTTAATCAAATCTGGCCAACTTCATTCAAGTTATGAAATTAAATGGAATCGTGAAATGGCACAGCCCTTTAAAAATGTCAGGATGATTTGAAAGTGCAGCAAAAAGATTCACAGGTGAACATGTACTATAGCCTATACTTCCTCCTTCATTTTCCCATTTTCCATTAACTTCAAATCAGCAAGCCCGCATGAAGTAATGTACGGAGCTCCCTAAAGTGTACGTGGGTCCTTCTTTCTTTTCGTGTAAGAGGAAATGCGAAATGAATAATTATAATTTTACAACTTCATTCATCATTTTAGCAGCATTTGAAAGAGCGTCGTTCCATATTTTGCCTTAAGGTGGCAGCAAAACCTTATCTGCCAAAGAGGTAAACATACACCATATAATGAAATCTCATCCAACCTACTACAGTTTTCTACCAATCAGAGGCTGGAAAGCCGATCTAGACAAAGATGGTATTTTTTTTGCGAAGACCGTCGGCTGGGCGGGGGAATGTTATTGTGCGCATTACAGCCTTTGTACAATGGCTATGGCCATGGCCATTGTACAGACCATAGAGGAGGGGGGCGGCCTTTTCAGGTTTGTTTTGGTCTGCAGCAAGCCAATGAAGCGCTGCTTTGCTTTCTTGCAGCCAATGGGCTGTGAGCCCTTTCACTACACGCCAACAAGGTCAGGCCGTTCGGATTACAGGAAGTGTGGTTGCCAATCTCGCAGACAATCTCGCGTCTGCATTCTACAACACGTGCGCGCGCCGCCGAGGCAACGTCAGAGGAGGACGCAGCGACGTTACACACCCACCGCCCGCCTGCGTATAGGAAATGTCTCGGATATCGCTTGTGGATGGCTTAAATTGGTCACAGTCTGCCATTTACATGGTCAGAATCTGAGCGATATCATGTAGGCTACAGACGGACATCCATTCCATTCTGACATGCTGAAAACTACATTTACAAATCCAAAGTTTATAGCTGTGATTTAGTGCAGGACTATTTCAGGCAGCCTGCTGTTTTTTTTTTACTGTAAGGTGATTTCAGGCAGTCTACTGTATAGTGTTTCCCCCCCCCAGTTGATTTAAATATTTACATTCACTATACAAAAACATTAATGTTGCCTCCATGCGTGTCCATGCTCTTATAAGCACGTTGAACATAATTAAAGTAACGGTCAAGGTGCTGATACAGCCTGCACAGTGAAAACTGAAAAGAAAGTTTGAGAAAGTATTAGAAACTGTCACTATTATCCTCCCACTATAGCCTATACAGCTGCTATAGCAATTAGGCATTGCTTAAAAAACGACCCCCCCCCCCCCATATAGCCTATCTAAAGACCATGCATGTTGGTTTTAGTGTGCCCTTAGTTGTGCACTTGTGCACATGTAGGCCTAATACATGTATTGTGGCCCTGTGTTGCTGTGTCCAGATGTCCTATAGCTCTATTACATCATGTAATAGGCCTACATAGGACTTGTAATAGCCTACATATAGGACCACAACAAGTCCCCGGGACCTTTGTGTTGTCCTGTACCTCCGTGATGTTTACATTTTTGATTAATAAAATATTCAATCAAATCAATGTTTAACTTGGCTAGGCCGGGTGCTATAAACAAGGCCTTGCTGTTAGCATGAAATGGTAGAGACAGTAAGCTAGTTGTGACTTTGAGATTAGGCTGTTTGAATTATGTGAAAATACAGGAATATCTATGATCGAACGGGTGTACTATATGGAATTATGGTTTAACATCATGAGCATTTGAGCTGCATGCAGCATAAACAGACGAATTAGCATTAGCGTGAACATTTTAAGGCTATATATGAAGCCTGCAGGGTCCAAAGAACCCACACCCAAGCTGGTGTTGGGTTTGAATGTATAGAATATTACTGCACAAGTGCAAGTGTGCAACGTAGACTTATAATGCTATAGTTAACACTAGTAGCCTACAGTTAACAATTGATAGGCTAAGACAAAAACAATATGGGCCTCAACCAAGGCCAAAACAACACAGATACGATAGGGCCGGGGTGACTGGTTAATATGTTCGCATGTTTGACTTTCAACACGACCATGGTACAATGCAATTTAGATTATTACCGTATATATAAAATAAATAAAATAAAAGGCTATGGCCTATACTTTTAATATTACCGGCAACAAATGTCATCCTTAATATTTCATTTTAAGTAGTCACAGGTTCGTCCTGCGATAACGCATAACGGGTTAATGGAAACAGTTGAGGACACTTTGAATGTCCATCACTTTCTTCCTTAATTTTAATTAGATTAATAGAGATTCATTGTGCGGTGTGTGGGTGTGTGTAATATATTATAATATTGAATGTGTTATATTATAATTATATGGCTGAATATTCATTCATTTCCCAATTTCGAAGTTCAAACTATAGGCTATATAGGCCTCGTTTAATAGGTCAAATAATGACAAATATATTTATTCATATATTCATATTCCACAGATTCCGGAGTAATACAATAGCAAATTTATCAAGTGTCCTGGTGCCGATTTTATTTCGGGAGAAGTCGAAGAACCCGTGAAGTTGTTAAATTACAGAGGTTGTTTTAAAATTACCTGCTCGGTTTAGAAGGCACATTAGGCTATGTGCAGGGGGTTTGTCTTTATATACAATGCACTGTATTTTCTCACATTTATGAAAGAGTGTATATAGGCCTAAATGTTGATCTGCAGCAATATGCTTTCTAAGTGAAATATCACGGTGCTCCATGTCGTATTTAATATATATAGACGCAGTAGCTTAATCCAATTTATGATTATTTATTTCAATATTCGAAACAATGCAGCCTCCCTGGACAGTTTACAGTACATGCCTATAGAACATGTATTAAATTGGCTTTCTGAACTTTGAAATGTTATGAAGTATATACAGCCTATAAAAAATTATATAGGCAATGTTTTAGCATAGCCTACAACATGTCACGCAAGTATTGCGTTTATTGCCATTAATTTCGCTGGACATTAGAGCTCTTTTTAATCGACCAACGGTCTGCTAATTTATTTATTTTTATTTTGAATTTGTTTATATTTTGAGTCGGTGCTCGGTGACTATTATTTTTATTTCAGAAAGTTGTATAATGCATTATAAACTATACCTATTTATTTTGACCCGGGTTAGAGAATTCAAACAATCAACAGCCAACTTGGCCTTAAGTCACATAACATAATTCGTCAGAAGGGAAGGGTTTGACCTAAAAAGAAAATTAAGAAAATAACAAAAATAGTATATAGCTCAGACCTGCAGACAGTAATGACATATTCTGATGTATAAGAGGAACAAATTGGTGGACATTGGTGTAATAATCTTGCATGTTTAAGATGATGTGTCCATTCCATATAGGGCAGGCTAAAAAAATGATTCATACATTCTACAAATGCCATCATTCATCCCACCATCATAATTTGTAATTGTCAGAATTATATATTATTATTGTTATTATTATGCTATTATTACAGTATGGAATGTTTATCAGTGGAACGAGAGTTTGACACAAACTCGTCGCTAGATGGCGATGTCAGCTTACATTTCCAACAAGTCAGCCTGGAGCTGACTAACACTTTTCACTCGACTGGAATGTAAGGCCACATTCAGTATTAATAATTCACAACCATAATCCCAAACAATATTTTGTGTATCAAACAAACATCTATATGCTATTGTTACTTCCACTGCACGCCTGCTGGAGTGAAAGCCAATATTAACGTCTGAGGGTGGAACAATTAAGTTTTTGTAGCAAGTCATATAGCCTAAATTGGTCTGATTAAATGTAAAATGTGAAATAAATTGGTAATTTCTGTACTAATAGTAGGCTATATAGGCTATACAGATTAGAGTCAACCAAGTCCATATTTTTATTAAGAGATGGGCATTAACACCGACATATTAAGTGACACACAAATGGTCTTGATATCATGCCGGAAAATTTACTCTATATACAACCACATTAATACGCACACATAAAAAAGAAGCTATGATTGATATGAACACACATATCCAGGACGATTATCTATAGCGTTATAATACGAATTGCACCATGGGATTTGGTATATGGCTGAGAAGAATGCATGGATCCGATGAGTCTAAACTTCATATAAGCATGTGATTAGCTCTTAAAAAGAAAGTGGAATGGATTAATATTTAACAATTCCAACACACTTTCTTCACTGACTTCTTTTGAATCTCCTTTTCAGATTTATTTTTCCTGAGCCGATAGTGAGCATGCAAAAAAGGGAAAAAACAGTCACAAAATTCTCTTTTTTTCCCTCCCCCACCTGATGAGGACTCCGTGAACAATATTTTACAACAATGGGTGAAATGGTGGGCTCCCCAAGCATTTACAGGCTCAACACTTTGTTCCAAAAAGCTCCGGGAACTCATTTGGCAACATACACATATATGAATCATGTTCAGTCAGGATTCAGGAAACAGTTCGTTGTTTCAATCCAGAATTATTATTGGTGTGTGTGTGTGTGTGTGTGTGTGTGTGTGTGTGTGTGTGTGTGTGTGTGTGTGTGTGTGTGTGTGTGTGTGTGTGTGTGTGTGTGTGTGTGTGTGTGTGTGTGTGTGTGTGTGTGTGTGTGTGTGTGTGTGTGTGTGTGTGTGTGTGTGTGTGTGTGTGTGTGTGAAATTGTTTATTTTCCACCAATGTTGTCCTTACAAAAAAAAAAGAAACTAGCTGATCGGTTTCACTTTCTGGACAACTTTCTTCTCCTTTACGCGTCTGTTTTGAAACCATATTGTGACCTGTCTCTCGGACAGGTTGGTTTGAGCCGATATCCTCCTCCGTTTGTCCTTCGTGATAAATTTATTGGCGGCGTACTCGCGCTCAAGTTCCTTCAGTTGCACCTTGGTGTATGGCACGCGCTTCTTTCTTCCACGTCGGTACGAACCCGCGTCGCCTCCGACGTGAGACACCGCGTCTGAATGGGTAAACGACAAGATAAAGTTGTTAGCGATAAAACAAAATAAAAACAAACAAAATAAAATGCATACAAATACCGGTAAGTAATTTAACATAACATAACTATACCGCAGGTCTACATGAATAGATGTAATTTTAGTATATATAGTATATATTTTAATTACTCCATTTATTTGCCAGTATATATATATTTGTGGTTGCAGCCAGGTAAAAGCTTGGATTGTGATTAAGTAGCCGTATACCTGGTAACGAGGTCTTCCACATGTGGCTCGGCTGGGGCTGCTCCTTGGCGCAATAGACCTGGCTGTTCCATCCATTTGTGGTGAGAGTCCACGGCTGATAGCTTTCCATGGGCAGCAGCGGCTCGTGTCTGGCCTCCGCCGGCCCACTGATGGTTGGCACCACGGGGACGTCCAGGTAACTCGGTACAGGCTGGTATGGGCCCGAGGGGTAGGTCGGGTAGAAGGCGAACTCCTTTGCCCGAGAGGTGAAATCGTCACCCGAGGCGGACGTGTCCATGTATTTCTCCCCGTACGCGGAGGGGGGCTGCGTTCCGCAAGACTTTATGCTGCTGTGATGCGACATTCTGCACGGGTAATAGCCGCTGCCAAAGTATCCATAGGGCAGAGACGCGCTCGACGAGCTCTGGGCCGCCGAGCAAGGGCTGCACTGCTTCACCGGCTCGCCCATGCCAGAGGTGGGCACGTCGCCGGACGAGTACGCGGTGCTCGGTGCCAAGGAGGCAGGGTGCGCCATCAGATTCCTGCACTGGTTCGCCGCAAAGTTGCCGCCAGCGAAACCCTCCATGTTCTTGCTCACTTCATCGGAACCGACGCCGTTGTCGTAGAGGAACATCACCGACGGGTCGACCCAGCGAGGACGGAGGAGCAGTGACGTTGTCATAGCACGACATCCAACATTGAGGCTTCTGGCTCTTTTTTAAAAAGCCCAGAGACTGAAAAAAGGAGATACCGATTCCGAGAGAGTAAGCTACTCTGACGCGCACGGGAGCACCAAAGATTGCGTCCTCATTGGACAAGGCATGCCACGTGACAGGGCTATGCAAAGAGGACGATAAACATCTCCCACAGCAGATAATTAAATGTAGAAAAATGCGGCGTAGTAAGGTGAACATACCTATCAAGGCAATTAGTTTTCCTTGTGCATGTCAAATGACACACCGCGTGCATTTGAGAGGGAAAAAGCGTAATTAAACATCAACATATCCATAAGATCATAACTCCACAGGACTGAATGTTGGGACTATATTCATATAGTCATTGAATGAAATGCAGACAATAGCCTGGCTACAATTCACCCAAAATGGTCGACTCTGCTATTCACAAATCAAAATAGCCTATGGGCATTTCTTATGGGAAATGTCTGTTGCAGTGACAAATTGACAATGCTTTGTTTACATATAGACCTATTCTACTCTGTCCATGATATTTTCTACACTTTCCCCAAAGCATAACATCATGCAAATGTTAATCTTGCACAAACAATATAGACGCAGTATACACACAATAACCAGGTGCTTTCTCTAAAAACAAAATATATATACAATATTTGTAATCATGTGATGTATATGCCTATACAGACAAAAAATAATCTATTTGTATATTGCAGTGTCCATAACGCTTGCGCATTTCTCGTATAGCTGCAGTCCTAAAATGGGAAATGTAACAAAGTAAACATTCGTAGTAAAAGGGCGTATACTTTCAAATGGCAGGCTATATCGAACAAAATGAGTGAATTCGGATATAACGTCATGGTTTAGTGAATATTCCAGACGCCCAGCAACTTCCGACATGTTTACAATATGTACAGACAGAAAACAGCCCAGAGCTTGGCACTGCGTGCTGTTTTTTTTTTTTTTTTACATACGAGGTAGTCGCGGCTAGAGGCCAAGGTCAAGTTGAAAGTTGCTGTCTCGCCATCAAGCCTGTTGGGCTATTCAGTCTTTGAAGAGACGTCTGAGTGCTTGAAAAGGACGGAAGAAGGGTGAGAATTCCTGCTTTGGAAGACATTAAATTTTACAGGCATTTTGTTTTCTCCTATAGCCGTTTTATTCTCACAAACCATGCTAACCTTGCACTTGGGTGGTGGTGCACACTTTTGTGTCTCCGCGTTCATATATAACCGAGATGTTTTTTTGTTTTGTTTTTTTGCATTTGCAGGCTTTTAGAGGAGGTTTGGCGAATACGTGTGAAAATGATGTGATCTGTGAAGAGAAGGAGCGGGATAGACGCACCGTTGTGTGGCTGTCTGGTGCGTGTTGGTGTTTACGACCAGTGGCTCTGCATGTGACCGCACCGTGTTGACGAAAACGGGAACTGCTAGTCTATATCTTTGCCTGGGTTTGTGATACCTTGTCAAAATGCAACATGGGCTTGTTCAGATGCCAGATACCTTTGCACAAATGTGTGGTGCTGAGAGGTTGAACTTTGACGGGACCAGTAGCAGATATACGCCGATGCAATGCGTAAAAGTCAAACCCAGTTATTTTCCTATATCTAGCAATAACAATGATATGCAAAATTAATTTGCATAACGTGCACCACTCACCACCACAACTATAACGACAGATATACAAAGGATATAGGTCTATATATTAAAATAGCATGCAGGACGCATCATTTAAATTCCTATACTTTTAAGCTGCACGAACAAATACGCACTGATCAACGATAACCTCTTGTGAGAGTAGGCCCATGTTAATTAACAAACCATATCTACAGCTATATTGCTGACAGGTGGCATTTGTTCATGTAGGCCTATAGGCTATTCTCAACACCATTGTAGGCGTTAAAACGTTACAACCGTATAGTTCACGTGCTATAGCTAGCCTGGGCTTTAGCTCATTTTTGGCATTTGATGATACAGACAGCAGTGATGGGGGGTCTACATTCTATACATGTGTATACAAAATACGATTGAGAGTAGCCAATATCAAAACACAACAGTTACAGGAATATTCGTGAAAATGCCAGAACAGGGGTGTTATATTATATATAACTATATATTATAACTATATATATAATATATAACTGGTGATGCCCTTAATACGTGACTAAATGATCAAACGCAGCCATAAATCAATTATGCATACTTCACGCCATTGTATAATCCCCCAAACAACTGATTAACATCTAAAAATCTATAAGCTAAAAGTCAATAGGCATATTAAGTTAGTTGTATACGTGCTATGATTGCATATAAGCCGCAACTTTCAAAACATTTCATCTTCATCAATAGCCTATATATATACACACAATGGAAACACTGATTGAAGACCATACCTGTTGTGGCCATTTTACCACTGCATAATAGCCTATAGCAAGTTGTTTTTATTTAATTAGAATACCAAGTGATATAAAATTAGCTTGGATTATTATTATCCTTTTATATTTTCAAATACATACATACTTTTCCCGTCTTCCTATTATATCAAATGCGCTATATGTAGCCTATAGATGTTTGCATTTAGCCTGCAGACAGTGCTTGTAGTTCCTCGTTTTAAAATGGGATTCGCTGAAAAGAATAACCTGAACATATATGATTCCGAGTCTGATGATATAGGCTCAATTCCTGGATCAGAATTGATAATATTATGATTCATGTCTTATACGGATGGATCAACGGGCCTCGTGCTCTATTGTTCTTAAGCCGTGGTTTTGTCACAGGACAGACATACTTTTCACTGTCCAAAACACGTTTTTCGCCCCCCATAAGTGCAGATCTTGCCATCACACAACACTCAACACAAGAGAGCCGTCATCACGTCATGCATGCAGTGTGTTGAGGCCAGTGGTCAGGCCAGACACTGTATAGGACGGCTGAGACGACAAGACCATGCAGCAGACCTGCACCACAGACCACCGCTGAGCGTCAAAACAATGGCCAGACATTCCGCCCGCTTCTGTAGTCATTTACCCCAGCACTGACGGACGTTCAAATTACGTGGCGAACGCTTTCAGGAACAATTTCACCCCCCAGCTTGAACATAACGACACAACACATAAAAGGGGCATTCAGAAACTCGAGGAAAGCTGTATAAAGTTATGCTTTGCAATAACTTTGTAGTCTATACTTAATAGCGTTGGTTTGGTTGTGATGTATAATGTGCTGCCATAAGCTCTTACGAAGTGCAGACGTATACATTTCAATCCGCTCGCCGACGTGCTGTTTTAGGGAGATAAAGTTAGATGGCTGTCAAACAAGTTGCCAAAGCCATAACAGCCAATATGTTTCTGCGGTCAGGGCGGTCAAAGTTAACATTTCCATGGTCTCTAGCTGAAATGTATAAAGGGCAGCATAAGAACTGCACAAAGCTCAAAACTTTTTTCGCCCGATGCACATGCAGCATTGGAAGCCATATAGGCCCCGAGAGCTAGGCGGACATTTACAATCACAAGGTGAACTTGATGTGTGCCTTATATGACCAGACCATGTAGTTTCTTTGTAGATGTCGGTCTTGTTCCGAAGTATATATCTCTTAAATATTGCGTTAATGGCGTGCTAAACTATGGAAGGCTAAGCAGCATGCACGTGCAAGCATTTATTGGCACAAAGGAATAACCGTTATAGGTCTACAGTTAATTTCAATGAAATTTCAACTGCCGCCCATTCCCACATCTTTTAATAAGCTATTGTATCAATTGGCGGCAAAACAAGACTCATAAGGATATGAGTGGAAGCTATAGTGGTTGTAATGTCATACAATTTAGCCTACCTATTAGGAGGACGGATATGGATTTATATATTTTTGGAATAATTTGGATATATAACATTTTCCATTATACAGTTCATTATAAGGCCCATGCACTTATGGGCTTAATCAGAGCGCAAATCCCCGTTATAGCATAATTGCACCAATCATTCAAATTGTCTATAATTTGCAGGCTATTGTTATTATGATTCACCCGAGGGCTACAATTGTAGAAATCTGATTTTTCCTTTCAAGCGCATCGACACTTGATTGCATCGAATATGGTTAATATTATCTCTAATAAACTACTTTGGGTGGGTTAGGCCTAACATTGTTCAATGCATTGTGTTGACATGCATGGAGTATATATATAGGCCACTTGGGCCAATAGCGTCTCCAATTCGTTATGAAAATATCCTTGCTGAATAAAAAAAAAGTCAAACAAAGACCTTTTTTCTTGTGTACTTTAACAATAAATAATAGGCTTCTGCACGCCGCACGCGACACAGAAAAGTTCCCCTTTCATGTTATCAAATCTTTAGATTCACCATGCAGTTTCTTGTTTGCCTACAAGTTGATTGAAATACATGTGAACATTTATTTGATTTCGCTCGTTAAGTTTAATTCAAGGTTTGATCGATGTTTAGTTGTTTTTTCATGCAGGCCTTGTTTTATTTATTTAAAAATGATTCGTGATAAATCGTTTTTAATTTTTCCATGGTCATGAGTGACCAATTTATTATTATTATTATTAATAATAATAATAATAATAATAATAAACCTCGCTTCTTGAATAACCACACTCACGGGGTATATTTTGATGATCGTATTCCAAATTAAGCTATATAAAAAGGCCGTGGCTTATCTGTAAGCACTGATTTTGTGCTTCCAAATGTAATGCATTTAGGCCTCGCTCACCAATTTACGCAGACGTTGTTGGAGGAAAAGGGAATGTGAAGATCACATATATAGGCCTATGTAAAAGCTGCACGACATATGGGTTGAGATAATAGTTTGTCCTGCTACAAATATATTGGACCCCATGCACAAGTTAATTTAAGCAAGCCAACAATTCGGTGAAGTAGTAGCCCATTCTATGCTAGTTTTAGTATTGAGGGTAGCCTATGTCAATATTTACTTCTGGACCGTGAATAACAGTGATTGGCCTATGGTGGATCACGAGATACGACAGTCAAACCCTGCCCATGTGGGAGTGGGGATAGTTGAATAGACAAAATGCCAAGGCAATGTGCACCAAGAGAGACAATTATTGGATTAAGTTAAAGAATAACGGAATGCAGAATAAGCGAAAGAGCACAGTCCATCTCGAAAAAGCATTGCAACAAAACGACATCGTAATATCAGCCTCACCTCCAAATAATTGAGATGAGAAGCTATAAGAAATTAAAATAGGCCTACAAACTGTGGAGACGTTAGATCTTTCTTGCGCCTACGGTATATACCTCGCGTTGCTTTGCTACTGTTGGATTGGTAACTGGTAAACCATACCCCGTGATGTGTGCACTTTAATAGGGTAATATAGCCCTGGATCTCAGTAGCCTTCTAAGCCGTTCGTGTCATACGGGGATTGTGGGATAGTGCCGAATGGTGCTGCAAATGGAGATAAAACAGGGCAGATTTCCATAGTCACCTTGCATTCTCAAGACATATATGCCGTGGTCCCAAGGTCAACGACTTAACGTTCTGGTAGTGTCATCCCGTTTCAAGGCCAAGTTGAAGCACGAGGAGACGGGAGGGGCAGGATATAGATATAATATAAAGGCTAATGTCTCTTCCTCCAGCCCAAGACAGAACACACATGCTGGAATAAATCCATGCATGGTTCTATAGCCAATACTGATTGTTTTCTTTTAGTCGGTTTTTTTTGTTTTTGCTCCCGCAAACCAAATATTCCAATAGCCCACTGCAAGGACCTGGGATTGGATTACATGCGTACTGCGCAGACTCCATGGTCAAGTTCAAGTTGGACTCGCTAGTAAAACTGAGGGGCGCATTCTGCAATGTCTGCCGTGGGGGGAGCTCCCTTCTTTGATCTCCGCCATGGAGACACCAGAGCGAAGCCCACAACACGTTGAAGTCCACTTTTCTGTAGCCTATACTTTCTTACAGAACAGGACAGTGCTTTGTGACAGCACTGTGCACCGAGCTTTAACCTTTCTGGCGTGTATATAGTGCATTTTATGAACAAGAACCACCATTAGTGATGCACTTGGTTTAGCAAACATCACCTTAAGAGGCATAAAAGGCATAAGCAAGCTTTCCAATCCCATCCGGTGTCCTTCACTATCTAAAATACACACCATATAAGTGACACTACTGTAAACGCACAAGGTCATTTCTGGATTGCGCAAAAAAGACATTGTAAGCGTTATCTCTGGACAGATCACAAGATACTACCCGTGTTGGCCACGACCCGTTGCATAACCCCTGGATAGTACTGTCAACGTGCTGCGATCAACACAACCTGAGACGTTCTTCGGTGGCCTTCCACAAACACCTCCATAGCCCATATATACTTTCTCATATGATTATTTAAAAAAAGGGCCTTATATGGGGGGAAAAGACAAATCGAAATGTATTAGAAAAGTGGTTATTATCGCCTACATGTGCTAACCACTTTGTTAAAATACATTTAAACATTTCGAACCTGGTCAACACATCTGCTATAGGCCTATATAGTTAGGTTAATAATAAAACCGTATATTTTGATATAGCTTATAAGCATCCACTTTGACAAAACAAACTTATACTTTGGTCATGCAGGCATATGCGGTCATATCATGTTTCTCTGAAAAGCCTAATATATGGAGTGTAAGTAGTAGTGATTTGTGTTTATATGACGAATTGAGAGTGTGTTCACAGTACACAAGGCTATATGCATAAGTAGACGCATGGATCTGGACATACATTTTTAAGTGATATTAGATATACACAGGCAGACATTGTATTGGCTATAACAAAAATAATCTGTAATTTCTTAACCCTAGTGTTAAAAAAATAAATACAATAAAATAAAATAAATCACAGGTGTGAAGTGAGGGGCAGCGAAATGACAGCCAGTCACCTACCTATACGTTATTCCTAAACATTAAAGTCCATAGACTTCCGAAAGCCATGCATTGGGGGGGATATCAAATGACCAAGGGTCCATATTATAAAATACGTTCTAGGATAGGGTTTAACTATAATGAACAAACCAACTTCACCTAATCGGACAGATGCCATTTCATTCTGCCAGCATTTAGGCTGTTGCCTCTGATTCTATATACATGCATGGCCAACCATTCGGTTGTGGTCGTTCAGTCTCCAACAATAATAACCCTCATGCAATGGTCTCTTATCTCAGACCCCCATGGTCCACAATGGGAATACAATGTAGCCTAACTTACTCTTTGGGCTCAGTTTATATACACAAACTAAACATGCAGTTTATTTGGAGTGACTTTAGGCACAACATTTAAGTCATCAGATGGAAATTATGGACAAGAACGTGGCAGATTTATTTGATTCAACTGTTGGTTGAATCAAGCCAGACGTTTGACATCTGAGAAGAGGCATTATAAACGTTCAATACTGTTAAAGGCATTGTTTGCACAATCACGTACATTGTATAAACACTGCCATATACGAGAAAAATGCGAAAACAGATAACTTTTCATTTTCTGACTCTTTAAAGGGGAATTTAGGTTCAGAAAGTATACTGTAGGCTGAAAGGAGTCCAGAGGGCAAAGACAAAGATTGACTACAGAACAAAAGGAAGAAAGACATAATATTATAGGCCTATTAGCCTAAATGTCCATCACTTGAGGGTATAGCAGCAGGCTATAGTGTGTGTGTGTGTGTGTGTGTGTGTGTGTGTGTGTGTGTGTGTGTGTGTGTGTGTGTGTGTGTGTGTGTGTGTGTGTGTGTGTGTGTTTGGTTAAAATGGGTAGGGTTTAAAAAAAAGTGCAAAAGCATGCTCTGTTGCACTGGCCTAAAAGTGAGTCCTTAAAAACTGCTTCAACTTCTGAGATGCATGTGTATGTATGTATGTATGTATGTATGTATGTATGTATGTATGTATGTATGTATGTATGTATGTATGTATGTATGTATGTATGTATGTATGTATGTATGTATTACATCTTGTGTACAGGTACACATAAGAGTGAAACTTATTTTTGTTTTGGCTTCCTTACAGACAATGCAGCAGCATAGATGACACTCAAAACAATAACAAAGCACAGCAAACACAAATAAAGAGTGCAAGAAAGAGCAATCCGAGTGTAAAGATAATAGTAACATATGTAGGTATGTGCATGTTTTCCCCGTAGTTTAGCAAAGTTAGGTAAACGTTTTGTGAACAGTAGGTTATGTTCCATATACGTATACAGTATACAACACAATGGGTGTATACGGGAGCATGGACAGACAGACAGACAGACAGACAGCACATGAATACAAGTCATTGTGTGTACATTGTTATACCCTACACACTGCTTACAGCAAATAAAAGTATATACTGTTATGAGCAACTAACCTTAATTCAATTACATTTGAATAAATTGCTGCTATACTTGTCGCAAATGTTGTTTTTTGTATTCTGGATGGATGTATAACTATCTCTGCCAGAAAATTCACAATCTTTTTATAGTTTTCAAAAGATAGCATGCAGTGTTAATGTAACACAGAATTGAATTGAGAGACAGAGACAGAGACAGAGACAGAGACAGAGACAGAGACAGAGACAGAGACAGAGAGAGAGAGAGAGATTTTCCACATGCACACACCAGAGAGAGCGCGAAGGAATTTTCACTCACTTCTCTGCTTGCTCAGCTGGGGGAGGGGGTCTGCGGTGACCGGGGCGCCGTGCCTCTTTTCAACAGGCGAGGGCGCACAAGGACAGCGGAGAATATCGAGGCTCCGCAGCTGACAGTCCCCTGCGTCACGCTCCTCTTTCCACCAGCACGTGACGTCACCCACACCAACGGCCATCCTCACTGTGGGAGCATAACCTGCAGCCAGGCATAAATAGCAAGCATGAATAGCCTATATGTGATGATGGCATGCACGCACTACAATTTCTGTGTAAGTGCATATATACATAGGGCTATCATCACTTTGGAGCTATAATAATCAAGTAGAGCTCTGGCCCCTGCATAGTGGTATATATGCGAGCTGATTTCAGTTGTTTGGTATGTTTTCTCATGCCAATACAGCTCCTTTGAATTGAATATGCATGTAGGCCTATGTATGACATTGAATGAGCTACAGAGCTAAAATGACACAGGCCGCCTTGGGGATCCATTCGAAGCACCAAATTAGGCCCATGCCCATCCCATAGCCTATATACACAGATCAGATCAAAGTGACACACGTGTTCTTAAAATCCACATTGTGCTTGCTTCTGTTAACAGACAATTGTGCAGTGCACGTGCACCCTATAAGCACTGAAAATGAGTAACGTTAGTATAGTCTAATATCAAGTTCAAACCCAGGGTTAAAAGCCTTTCTCATTTATTGCTGGTTAGTGGCTTTTTACTGCACGAGAGCACATCCTACATCAAAGAGATCTTCGAAAACGGCCCCCACCCTGAAAGCATGCAAAGAGCCGTCTATCACTGCGCATAATATGTCAGGACACTGGCGTCAGTGGTGTGCCAATTGGAATAATGTCATGATTCGTGCCCGTGTTTGCGAAACATGACCCTGACGCGCGTGCGCAAGTCATGTTTCGATTCCAAATTTCCCTAAATTAACACCAATTAATCTAACCGGGATTTATTACATAGTCAATAGAATAGGATTAGATTCGATTTTTTTTACCGTACCTATTTTGGATCATGCTTGATGTCATAAGCGAAATACCACATCTAAAAAACGAGCTCAGCTATCGCCATTTATATTCGTCATATATGACGACGTATAGCTATATAGTCAGTGGGAAGTGGTTAAAGTCCTGTTGTCTTGTGTTGCTCTTTGACTAATGTCAAATGGTCTGTTATCTTAACTCTGACCACACGATTTGACCTTAGAGTGCTTTGTTTGACACCACTTTAGGGGAGGATGAGAATGATGGGAGGGGCAGAGCAGGACGGGGCCTCTGCTAAAATGGACATGCAACAACGTATATAAAAGCAATAATGTGCACTGGCCTTACACGCTCTCTTTTCTACATGTAGGCTAATCGATGTCAAGTCAAAATATAAGGATACAATCTTTGTTATATAAAACGTACCTTTTATATATAGCCATCATTTCCTGCAATATTACAAAGTAGCCTATTTGGCTGCAGCCTCAATGCAAATAAAGCTATATCGTCAATGTGTTTGTTTGTTTTTGTTTTTTATTTGCTCCCTCGTTTATAGAAAATGATGTAAAGCCCTAATGAAAGCCCTTGCACCAGCCTTTCCCTATACAGAAATTTACTATTGCTAATCATGCAGGCCATGTATTTCACAATGATATACGAAACATATAGCGTATATTAGAAACAGAGATTAGACCACGCGTTACTATACAATATATGAACCAATATTGTTAATGTGCACACATTTAAGACATCCTCTATAGACCAGACAGTGGTCTGCATGCTCTGCTCCATCCTCCCCTCCATGCTGCGTTATGTACTCATGTCCCTTGTTTTCCTATATATCAACCACCCACCACCCACCCTTCATCTCTCTCGCCACTGTGATTGCTCCTTCTGTTTATCCACATCCAATCAATGCGTGTCGTCATCAGGGGGTACCATCATGACGACTACACTATTAAGAATGACAGCTCGAGAAGAGAGAGAGAGACAGGGCAAATGGTGATCCCTCCCAGAGCTCGTGCCGCACTCTGGAGCGCTCGCCACTCAGGGTCAGAACGGACTGCATCCCCTCTTGTGTCGCGCGCCTCTCCCCTTTTCCCTTCGACACGAGCCCCCGTCACAAAATCGTCGCCTTGCCCACAGTCGCGGCTCGCGCTCTGCCCGCCGTTACACTCGAGGTTTAGCAGGAGTGCTCGCGTTCGCTCGTGCCGTTCTCATCGCGCGCTCGTTCGGTCGGTGATGGAAAGCAGAAAGGAGATGCTGATGCTCGCGGAGGCAGGTCAGCTTCACCATGGCAAGAACGGCGCCAATTTATCCGAGGCGGTCGGAAGCCCCGTGCGGGAACCGCAGCAGGGGAAGGCGGTGCAGAGGAACTGTGTGAGTCCCGGCTCTGCGGCGCCTTACTCCCGGGACAGAAGAGCGGAGGAGGCGGACGAAAGTGCACGTAGGGGCATGTATCCCGATATGAGGCCGGTTGGCGTGTCCAGCGCTCCCACCGAGAGACACCGGTCTGGTCATCATCACCCCCATAAAGACGGCAGCAGTTCAGATACGGAGTCTGATTTCTACGAGGAAATCGATGTCAGCTGCACCCCAGAAAGCATGGATTACCCGACAGCTAAAGGTATAGGCAAAATACTTGAACTCCCATGCTTTTCTTGTTTGCTCGTGTTGCATGAAGTCATATCGACTGTGCTTATAGGCTTGATTGAATGCAACATTGCAACTGGCTATATGCACTGAGCCAATTATAAATAGGCTATACAGGACTGTCTGCATCGGTTTGATGAGGGTCGGATTTCTATATATTATAGCCCATATTAATTTCGTTGTACAACATCGGAATCCAATGCGGAATGCCTGATTAAATGCATTTTTGTCTCACTGCAACAAAGCAAAAAATGCTACTTGGAATTGTATTCGCTCTGCACAGCTGTTATGTCAAGTGTGGCTGGATCCATGCTGCGGTGACACCCACACGTTATTACCCAGCCAGCTTTAAAACGAGTCACCTCGGCGCCACTTCCTTAGAGACCCCTCACACAAATCACCCTTTATTTATATTTACTCCTCAAGGAAGAATGTGGGATTTTTTTTATAAGAACCACAGTGAAAAAAGGAAGGGAAAGGGCAACCGCCAGAGGAATTCTTTGGTGGGTTGAGTTGGCAGTACTATCCGAGGAGCAAAAGGACTGATATAGGCCCATTGATAATAAAATACCATTCTTTAAAAACCTGTCATTAAAAAGACATAATTCAATCGCAGACTAATTCATATTAAGCTAAATATACATTGTATCACATTCACATTATCAATTTCATAACATTAAAGGAATCTATCTATAGGCCTATAAGCAAATTCCAGCAATAGGCTATTTTTTCCCCCACGAGAATAATTATTATTACAATAATAAATATATAATAACATATTACTACTATATTACTAATTTGACACTTAACTATTTAACGTTAGATTATGCTACTCAATTTTATTA
Organism: Protomyctophum parallelum; assembly: GCF_964188405.1. Taxonomy (NCBI): domain Eukaryota; kingdom Metazoa; phylum Chordata; class Actinopteri; order Myctophiformes; family Myctophidae; genus Protomyctophum; species Protomyctophum parallelum. The sequence goes on along the minus strand of NC_139697.1, from coordinate 19,393,878 downwards.
AAGTCATGTAATGGAAGCTACCATGGTCATTTTTTTAAGCAAAACAATATATTCCATTTTCAATCAAATGCATAAACGGTGACCATGTTAATACAAGTGTGTATTGTATTACTTTTGTGCTGTCTATGTCCTCTGTGTGCTTTGATGTATAGCTAATACTGTATTCATTATAATAATTCATTAATTCATTTGTCATATATATAATTCCAGGTCTAAGAAGTGATTCCCCAAGCCATCCGAGCGAGAACAATGCAGACACGGGGAAGTCTGTGCCGGGCCCTCCGGGATCTCTGTCCTATGCGGCGGACCAGATGCGACGGTACCGGACGGCATTCACGCGGGAGCAGATCGGGCGGCTGGAGAAGGAATTTTATCGGGAGAATTACGTCTCAAGACCGCGGAGATGTGAACTGGCCGCGGCCCTTAACCTGCCCGAGACCACCATCAAAGTAAGATCACTGTCTGGATCTTTGACCTAAAACAAACTAAAACACGGGGAGGAATGTGATATAGCATCGACGACGCTATGCTATATGATTTTGAGGGTATAAATTGCAGCCAGAGGCCTTGTCCTATAAATTCATAGGCTACATTCCTATACATTTAAAGCTCTATACAGCTTGTGGAAATAATATTCCTCACAATTTCCCATTTCAATTTTCCACGACCAAATGAAAAAACAATTTATAGGCCTATATATTTTCTAAATTCACATTTCATTTCAGATGCTGTAAATCTCACAATGTCGCTCAAAGTTCCTCCTTTTGTTGTTGTGCGGTTTCAGAGAGAGAGAGAGAGAGAGAGAGAGAGAGAGAGAGAGAGAGAGAGAGAGAGAGAGAGAGAGCTTGTGGTGGTTTAATATTTGACCCGGCGTGTCTCCGTTTACAGGTGTGGTTCCAGAACCGCAGGATGAAGGACAAGCGCCAGCGTCTGGCCATGACGTGGCCTCACCCGGCCGACCCCGCCTTCTACACCTACATGATGAGCCACGCCGCCGCCACGGGGAACCTGCCCTACCCCTTCCCGACGCACCTGCCCCTGCCCTACTACTCCCACCTGGGCGTGCATGGGGCGGCGGTGCCGAGCGCCGCGCCCTTCTCCAACCCGCTGCAGAGGTCCCTGGACAGCTTTCGGATGCTGTCTCATCCCTACCAGAGGCCGGAGCTGCTCTGCGCCTTCAGACACCCGTCGCTGTACACCCCGGGCCCCCCGGCGGCCCATGCACACGGCCTGGGCCCCGGGGGGAGCCCCTGCTCCTGCCTCGCCTGTCACTCCTCCGGCCAGTCGAATGGCATTTCGACGAGGCCGTCTGGCGCCTCGGACTTCGGTTGCTCCCCCGCCAGCAGGACTGAGGCTTTTCTAACGTTCACCCCGTCGGTGCTCAGCAAGTCCTCGCCGGTGACATTAGACCAGAGAGAAGAGGTGCCTCTGACCAGATAAAACGAAGAAGAGCTATAGTCATAATAGGCTATTAAGACTGTATGGGATGAACATATACAGTACGTATATACGAGTGGCATACCATAAGCTTTTTGACATATAAGCGTTTAAGCAAATGAAGAAAAATAAAATAAAAAAACATTATCGGGACTCCATCAGCATGAGAGACATCTTGCTCCTGTGAAGAGCTATATGTCAGAAGGAACAGTATGAAAGTCACTTCTTGGCACACGTTGTTGTTATGCACCCAAGGAGATGATTAACTTGGGGCAAGATCATTATCCACATCTTCAGCTTTGACGCACAATGGATCTCACTATAGGCTACAGTACAGTCCACTGAATAAAAAAACACAACCCTATAATGCCAGCGCAGAACGAGATGGCAAAGGCCTGAAATATGATGACCATGAGATGAAACCAGATTTCATTCATATATAGAAGATTAATATGGTGCAGCCATGTGCAGGGAGTGCGACATGCAGGGCGGAGTGAGAAGATATACAGAAGGAACGTTTAAATCTCTGTGATGGATGGCGTTAACGTTTTATCATTATTTGTAGTCTTCTCTATGCGTCCAAATTGACCTACATGTATTGTATGAGAATGATGCCTTCCATCTCTCTCTCTTTTTTTAACAAGGGGATTTGTTAACAGACTGCTGCGCCTCATTATAGCCTCCCCTCTCCACCGGGCCCTGACGGGCCTCCTCGGGCCGAAATGTGCAGATGCTGGTGAAAAAATTAGTAAATGATGTATATGTACGTACGGATGAATTTTGAGTGTTGAATTAATGATAATGCCGGGGCCTTTTCCGCGCCTGGCCGGGAAGGGATCGTTTCTGCCAAACGGTAACAAGGCGCCGAGGGAACGGATTAGCTTGCACGGCTTGACGGGAGAAGAGAGAAGGAAGATGAGGCGACGGGCCTCAGAAGAGGATGGAGAGAGCGGGATTGAGAGAGAGCCTCAGAGAGAGAGGGGGGGGGGGGGGGGGGGGGGCAGGCAGACAGACAAGACACTGGACAATCACGCAAAGCTTTGGCAAGCTTGCCAGTTATAAACCCCTCTCTTCCACCCATGCAGACCTCCTATACACTTCTTCTCAGTTCACTTGCGTGTGTCACTGTGTGTGTGCTCATGAGTTCTAATTTTACAAGTCAAATTAAAGTCCGTTTCCCCATGTAGCCTAGTGTTCATGTCATATTATTCATTATTTTATTTGTTATTTTCTATTTCGCTTTGCACTGCTCTATTGGCATATCTCGTGGAGAGAGCGGATTCACAAGTGACTGATATTTATGCGCCGATTGTTTTATTAGTTTTTTTTTGCTGGATTGTTCTCGACGTCTATTTGCAATAAATAACACTGTCAAATCATCCACGGAGTCTTTTCATTAAAAAAAACCAACCTTTATGATTATATGATATGGGGGGAAAAGCAAGACTATGCCTAAAAGAAACCAATTTATATCACAGAATTGACAATGATGTCAAAACAACGAAAGTGACAATAAACCTGAAAATATGCAACTCGTTTGCTTCATGTCATTTGCCTTCATACACCTTCATCAAGCACCTGCAGTTAACAGCTATACCACAGAATGTGTGGATTCAGTATCACAGAACACAGCTATTTTTGGGAGCACGCGAGGTTGACCATGAAACCTAGTGGTCCTTAACGCCACTCATATTTTCTCTCCCACTGCTTAATAGACACGGCAGAATTAGTTGTCTGAAGATACTGAAACGTGAAAAGATCAATGATACAGCAGCAGCCTGCACCAACAATCAGCGAGATCTTAATTGGCCGCGTTTGACTGGCACGCACGCGCCATGCATGCGCAAATTAGAGCTTTCTGGCTTTAATAGGCTGGCTGGGTAAGGTGCACGCTACAGAGAGAGAGAGAGAGAGCAAAAATAGGCAATTTAAAAGCATGTTTAATACATTTTCTGAGAATGGATATCCAAAGATGCATGTTATTTCAGTGATTTAAACAAATATAAAGTGAAAAGTATAGGCGTATAGCTATATTGTATACAGGCATTTAAGCAGCCTAAACGACCTATAACACTGCTTTGCATTAAACGAGCTTATTTCGACAGCATGTAATGTAAGGCATCCTTTTATGAATCGAATTATGTGCATTTTCCGGTATAGTGACGAATAAATACAGAGAGAAGCAGAGTTGTCTCATTTAATGACAACAGCACCGCTCTGTGTATAGTTTAGCCTATATATATATTCTTATTTATTACCAAATGCAACGGAGAGAGGTGACAGAACAAAACGTCCTTTTGAGTCAGCGTCGGTGGAGATGCTTGCACATAGCTTCCTCGCGGGTGCTTGTAGCGACTATAGGTAAAAAGGTTCATCCTAATCAGACAGGCCCCCAATGAACACACACAGCTCCTCAGAGACCCCCCCCCCCCCACACACACACACACACACACACACACACACACACACACACACACACACACACACACACACACACACACACACACACACACACACACACACACACACACACACACACACACACACACACACACACACACACACAGACACACACACACACACACCCTCCTTCCGACCCACACTCGTTTGATTGATGGCCTTATTAACTGGAGTTCTTGTAAGTGTGACCGAGCTGATTAAAATGCATATGTTTGGAATAATACACCGTTTAAGCCCGCGCGGGTCGGGGTGAAAACTATACGAGGCAGATTTATGTAAGCTATCAGGCAATGTCTTTAGTCTGATATGGATACGGGAGACATGGAGGAAACTGGTTTTTGGTCTGTGTGTGAGTGTGTGCATAATCAAACGATAACATAAAATAAAGATGAACGAATCGGGCCTTGAATGTTAAAGCGTGCAGTGCATGCAGGCGAACCAAAGTTGTTGTTTTCATTGGGCATTCCCATTATGCGTTATATCCTTAACAGGCACAGGGTGTTGGTGCCGAGTTTGATTACGGTAGCAGCCTCAGCAACACCATATGATATTCTTCTAAATCCTCGTCGTATACAGTGCCAGAATGATACATAAAACTGGGGCAAATTACCCCGCGACGCATATGGATCCTCGGCTCTCTCTTTCCTTTCTTGCTGTACACTACAGCACGAATCCTCAATTGCCTAATCCAACATCAACACGCCATTTAATCGCTGGAAGACTGTGAATGACCGAGCCACATAGATATATGATGGCTTCATAGATTGCGCCCATAACAGCAATTACCGCAGCCTTATAAGATCCTATTAGTGAGAATTGGCTCAGGGCTCCCCAGCTCCCCCCAGTCACACAAAGCGTTTTGATAGGGGCGGTGCAGTGCAGCTGTCCACCGGTGTGCAGTGTGTGTGCGTGTGTGTGTGTATGTGTGTGTGTGCGTGTGTGTGTGTGTGTGTGCGTGTGCGTGTGTGTGTCCGCGCCAATTGGATCCGTGGCTGCTGCTACCGCTGTTTAAATTGTATTACAATCTAATTTACAGGCACTTGTCGTAACGCAGAGCTGGCGAAGGCGTGGACGGACCAATCACGGCATAATGATGATGAATGGGAGATTAATGCGCATACAAGCAAGACAATTTAAGCCTTCATCTGTTTAAATAGGCTTCCAATATCATTTGGAAACGGAGGTCACGTTAAATCAATCGGGGGGACGCGTGAAAGTCGTTTTCAGTGGCGTCTTTATCAACATTATTTACGGTGCACGGGAGACAGCTATGCGCTGCAGCCCGGCCTGAGAAAATGGCCCGGCTGGTATAGGCTACGTGGTTATGTGACATACAAGAGCCACAAAAAGGAAGGGAGAATTGGGTTGACTTGATGCTATATGAAGCCTCCTCTTCAATCCTCTTTAGTTTGGTCGTTTAAATCAAGTGCGGTGCGCCACGTTTGCAAGTGGATACATTATTCCTCCTCGAATCGCTTTCATTCAAAGGGGGCTGCTACATGCAGACACACTTGAGTTGTCAACTTGTCAAGGTGAACAGAAATAATCTTTGGCCCCGTTTAGACATAACTTGTGTTTAACCTCTAATGTGGACATAAAGGACAGACGGTATAGTGGACACTGCGTGTAATTTGGAATCTGAATAGCATTTGTTGCATTGCGCATTTTAACGTGATATTGCTCAAATATATTATTTATTGATAAATATGAACCATATAGCCTACATCAGCTGCCACAGCACGGGATTGGAGTGCCTTCCTTGGTCAAGGACCACAGTCAGTATATTTCAAAGAGATCAGTAGGCCATTGTCAGTGCAAAAAAATGGAGATCGTTCTGTGACTGTCTGCACTGTATGCATCATGATCTTTTTTATATAGTTCCAGTGGTGGAAACTAATGTAAGTGCATGTGCATATATACTTAAGTATCCAATTTTGAGGTAGCCTATTTCTATAGCCTATATACTTTTCCTATATCTTGGACCCTAATATTGTACTTTTACTCCACTTTACTTTGTATTTGGATTATTATTATTACAAAACGTATACATTATTAACCTCAGCCCATATTCGGTTATTTCAAAATCGCCGATCTAACATGCTCACCATTTTCATTTTACTGTTGTTACTTTAAGTACATGTTGGTGCCAATACTTTTGTAGCCTATACTGCCTGTATACTTTCACTCAAGTATAGGCTATGTATACATGTTGGATTCCGGACTTTTACTCAAGAGTATTTCCATTTTGCAGTATTGATACTTTTACTTAGAAGTAGCCTATACATTGGAGTTTCCACCACTGATTCGTTCATATTCCTGCATGTGTCAACCCTCCTGACTGCTGTCAGCATGTGTGACATTTCCCAGATATTCAAACTGTCAACCTCGGGGTCCCAACGCCATTCAATATGTGCAGAATCGCGGGGAGAGAAAATATAAACCATTATGATTTGGGGTGAATTGTTGAGGTCTTTTATACGGATAACGGATTGATGCTTGATTGACGATTGAAGGATGGAGTATTTTTTTAATTATGAAAAAGTCTAAGTCGGTCCAAATTCTTGATCATGTAAATATGTCGTATACAAAACAATTGCTAAATATATATGCAGAAATTAATTACATTTCTAATTCACGGGTGGAATTATTTTCTACATGCCAAATGTAGTGATTGACTGTCTGAACACATGTATTTAGCATAAAGTTACTTTCTGGTTTATTTTAAAGGTGGATGGGAAAGTGTCAAAATTGATGATTGCTTTCCCAAAGAGTCAAAGACACATTCATATAAGAGCAAGGTGTTTGGGGAGTTGGTCATCTCATCTGTCATAAGGACACATCATTATAGAATACATATAGGCCTAGTCATGGCATGCCTTTTCCCCCACATTACTGACATATATTTGAGTGCTGCTGAGCAATTGTGGAAATACGGAATGGTTAAAAAAAACTGTTCATGATGTTAAAAAATGTCAAATCTTATTTATATTTTAAAATGTGTTCATTAACATAAAGTATTCCGTTTCCATGCAACGACCTTGGCTTACCCACTTTTAAAAGACCCTGCATGTGGACTGACTGTGGAAGTGTGGAGCCCTGAACAAAATGCGCTGATATAGATTTTTTTTTACTTTCCATTCACATTTAAATAGTTCTTTTGTATCCAACGTTTACAAACAATGCAGACATAAAACCGTCAGTGTGCACAGTATCGTAAAGGGGGCTTTGTCAATCAATTTCAAAAATGAAAAACGTCTCGAGTCACATTTTATTGATTTTTGTGGTGAGGCTACAATTTTGTTTCTAAGTGGGAACTTAATGCTCGTTTACGCCATAGCTGTCTTCGAAGCCAGGCGGCCAAGCATATCGGTGCAAATGGGAGCGATAGCAGGCCTAGTTAAATGCTTGGTGACGTGACGTCAATACAAAAAAAACAAAAACAACCAATCTAACACAAACAAAAACATTAAGCTGCTGAAATAAACCTGCGTTCTATACGTTCAAGTGTGGCAGCCAAACACGGTCCTGTTGCTTATTTGGCTGTGGCATAATAGGCTATATGTGGTTTTGTGTCATATATGGACAGGATAACTCATAGGCCTGTATACAGTTCAGTTAATTGGATGCGTTCTGTGGTGGTGAGAGAGCAGCTGACCACTTACCAAGACTCATTCTTCAATGACAGACATGTAGAACTATAGCGTGCCGTGATTCCCTCCTTAAACAATGCAGGCTGCCCTGCAGCAGTGTCGGATACCGGACGGTATCAGATTCATAAAGGTAACATCTTCATCATTAGGTGTTTCCACGGATATTAAGTTAACTAGAAACATATTTCAAATCGGCTTTCAAACATTGCGCGTTCCAGTCACTTCCTCACCGGTTCGTCGCACTTGCGGAAATGGAACATGAATGGAGGGTTTCCGATCAATATAAACTCACACCCACTATTATAGGCTATTGCAGTCCTCCTTGTCAGTATCTTTTGTCAAAGTAAGCGACTTGTCAATACAATAGGCCTATTGCTACATTTTCGACTTGATAACGAAAAAATAATAATAAAATGAAATGAATGAGGTCGTAGACACGTTTGTGTCTACTTTTTTGTAGACAATGAATAATTCATGAGCCACGTCATGTTACGGACGTGGCTGGGCATTTTCAATGGCAACTGCCATAGGACAAACTTGATTTGATAATAAAAGCCATGGATTCATTGATTAGCCATTTACTAATTCATTCATTCATTTCATCAATCTTATGTTTCAGTCTATTTAGGGACAGTGCAAATGAATACATGTTAAAACACACATAACTCCGTAAGGGAGTGGTTGCACCACTCAAAAAGGGAAAATAAACATATACAGTGAAGGAGAACAGGGGTGGGTGGGGGAAAGTCACTGACTGAAGTCATGATTTAGACCATTGTGTAACCCAATTTTGTCCCATGTTCAATGTTTTTAGCTTCACCCATCAGCTGATGGCTGCTCAGACGGTTATGATGAGCACTCAAGGGGGGGATCAGTTAGGGGTCAAGTGTCTATAACGCAGGGACACTTCAACACAGACAGGGGCTGGGAGGTGAACCGGTGACCTCTGTGTGATTACTGCTTGTCTTGCCTTTTCCTTGAGGGAGGGAAGCTCAGCTCTCACCATACTACAGTATGTCGACTATATTATGACATTATAACTGAGAATGTATGATTTGCTATTCTTTGCCTATATGCAACTCAAAGGCGCTGAGTTGGCAGCATTGGACATTGCGCTTCTCTGTGCAGCCACTCGCTTGGGAGCACCTCTCAGGACTCAGTCAAACCCCCCTATATACACTGACAGCGTGCCTGCCTTGAAACATTGAGATGTATAGTATCAGTGGTTTGCAGACACATACAATGGCAATGTTTTTTTCTCTGGCAGTTGTGTTGGCAAGGAATAGTCAATGTCACATTGCAGGATAACACCCAGAAATGGATGTGTCCTAAAACACAAATGTTTTTCCTATAATCTCTGCCAGCTCAAGACAGCTCAAGACACCTCTAAAAAGGAGAAGACCAGTTTAGCTTTTACAATTCCCAGTTTGAAGATGCCATGGAGGAAACTATATAATGTCAATTCACATCTGAACCAGTTGAAGCCACTCCTAATCTTTAGGCCTATATCATTTTTGTGTGGCCTGAATAAAAAAGTACAAGTTCCTAAGTTGGGATATTCAAATGAAATGTAAGCATTGGTCTATGCAAAGTCGCCCATGCACATGCGGACAGGTGTTTGACTCTTCTTAGCCAATGGTCTGTCAAAGGTGCAAGAGAGTGGACCCAAATCGCCTATCAGACAACTAAACACTTTGTTCATGTCAGAATCAAACTCTAATTTTGCAGCTGTCCTAGTTTGCAATATTATAGGTCACTATAGCTTCTACTTATATTAAATTAAAATGTGTTTTATATTAAACTTTATATCTTGTTTTGTTTTTGCTTTGATACTTTTTTGGAAGCCTTCTTACAGAATTTCCCCGTGGCTAATTCTGGCATTTTTCATGTATGTATTGCCATGTTTTTGTTCTTGCTTAATGTAAATCGCTCTGGATTAAGAGCGTCTGTTAAATGCAGAAGTACAATTTTGAGGCATTTGTACAATTACTTGAGCCAATTTCCGATACTTTTACTTCTACTCCACTACATCTCAGAGCCAATATTTGTACTTTTACTCCACTACAACCAGTAAGACGCCTGAGGGTGAGAAGGTCGCCCTTCGTGCACGCATCCGCCTGGGTACATTAACCACATCAGCCCTGATACATTTCGGCCATTTGAAAATAGCAGATCTACAAGCTCACAATGGGTCGCAATGCGGTATGTTTTTACTTGTAACAGAGTAGTTCTACATTGCAGTATTGATACTTTCACTTAAAGGACCACTTCACCACTTTTCAACCTATCTTCATATAAATCCTTTCTACTCAGTCTGTGTCTCATAGGAGGGCTGTGGGCAGTTCAGAAACCCGTCCACCATGCAGTGACATCATCGGGTTTTTTTTAAACAAGATTTCTTTACAAAAATGTTTAGATTTGTATTATCGGGAGAATGATGGCTTCCATTTTCGCATCGCACCTTTTCAGGACTAGAAAGCCTGATGATGTCACTGGTGGACAGGTTTCTGAACTGCCCACAGCCCTCCAAAGAGACACAGATTGAGTAGAAAAATAATTGTACCATTTTATCATGATTATTGTGAGGACCTATTATATGAAGATGGGTTGAAAAGTGGTCCTTTTAAGTAAAACATGTGAGTACTTTTTTCCACCACTGATGATATATGGCTATGTGGATTGATAGTGTACATATACAGTATGTGCATCATATGTTTTACACTACATGGATTTTGGGACGGGTCCCTCAGTAAAAGGTCATTCTAGACATATAAAACCACCTGGGTTCCACCACCTCATGATTCTCAGCTCATGAATAATTTCACACAGTTGTTGTATATGCGGTATGTCTGCTGTATATACTGTATGAAGCATGTACTCTGATTCAAAGGACACTTATCCAAGCTCCTCTGGCATGTGATCCAAGTCACTGACAGAAAGGAAGGAATAAGCTGTCATTGACAATCAAAACCTTGGTGACCGTTCTGTTTTTGAGGGGCTCTATAGTCCCTCCTATATGTCCACCTTTTGGTGTATATCGTATATGTAACCCAATTTACACAAACAACATGAAATGCCATTGTTAATGAATGGACAATTTTGAGTGTTTGTGTAAACACAAACATTGCGCGACACAAACATTGATGACGCAGGTGAGGACGCAAATTGTGATTGGCCGGAATGGGATGATGTACGATGATAAGAGTGCCCCTCGCTTCACACACAGGTGTGATGTTTCTTTACAAATTAAGTAATTAACACTTTAGGGCAGCTGACACGGTCTGTTTTTGTTGTCACTCCCTGTCTATGTGCCAAGCCCACTGCCTGCTTCAGATTGAATATAGCATTCCTGTTCTCAATATAAAAATCACACTCGTATGAAGTGTCATCTTATAGCTCCAACAATAGCTCTTACCATCATCATACATCGTCACGTATATTTCCGGGACTTATCAATTCAATCCAAAGGTAACGTTTACATTGGCCTTCTATGACTTCCGTGTATGTCACAGAGGCATGCATATATTGCCTTCTCTCAATGATACACATGACATGGCCCAGAGCCGAAGGAGTCGTCTACCTTTCTATGTCTATGTTCTCAACAAGACGGATACAGTCACCTGCCTCGATGACATCAGTCTGATTGATTGATTGATTGATTAACAGTGTACACCACGACACCATAAAGCATTACACTTGTTTACAATAGGGCCCACCATTTTCAATTCATCAAAACATTTAGAGACATACGAATATATACAACTATATAGTCAAAAGGAAATCATCATAGGAGGTAAAATCACACCCATGTGAAGTGAGTGATGTAACTCCGTGTGGGGGTCCCCACTAGAACGCACCCAGGGTGCCGCCCCGATTCTGGCGAGCCACCCCGCGTCCGAAACGGTTGAGAAATGACAGTTACTGTGTGGGGGTCCCTCTACTGTACCCCCTACTGTACTGTACTGTAACTGTACTGTACTGGCACACCCGAAATCACCATATATATAAAGTTAATATGTGCGTGTGTGTTTGTGTGTGTGTTAGTTAGTTTGCGCACAGGTGGTGAAAAACAACCATGCTGTTTTCGTGCTCAGACTCACCCAGCCACCCACCCACCCACAGTATATAATGCAACTATTCTACATAAAATGCTATATATAAATTACTTTACACCACTGTGATAGCGGTGCATTGCCTGAGCCCCTCCTGGCTGTGGGCCTTCCCACACCGTGGCTTGCTGTACACTGCTTGCTGCATCACTCTCCATCCTCTCGCCGCTTGTAATGAGGCAGAAATCCATATGGAATCTTGCGTTTGAGTGATAATGCTCATAAGGTCCAAGTCCTTTATCGGCCCTCCACTGATAGCCGGAGAAATCAGTTCACTGCAGATCGATGCCGCAAGAGTTTTATTTCACTGGCTTGCCTGGAAGTATAACTGCAAATACAAGGATATTGGGACTGGAGGTAGAGTGAGCGTGCATGCGTGTGTGTGTGTGTGTGTGTGTGTGTGTGTGTGCGTGTGTGTGTGCGCGTGGGTGTGTGAGAGAGACGTCTGTGAGTCAGAGGAATATACAGAGCCCCCCCAGGGAATGCTTCGTGGCCCACTTGGGGGATTCACGGACCACCTGCCTATATATGTTGTGCCCCATCCCAACTTCCCAAGCTCATTCCTTAACCACTCCCTCCCCCATAGCCCCAGACTGAGTACACCTCAAAAATACATACATCAATAATAATGATCTATATTAAACCGCATTACCTATACTGTACATAATTTGGTGTTCATATTATCGAACGGGTATAAGGACTATAGTACGTGGCTACATAGTTGTCAAGAAGGAGCTCAGCCAGTGAAGGCCTCCCCAAAGTCTTATTCAGCACTCCGATGATGATCAAGTTGTATAAAATCATTTGATTGTTCAGCCGAGTTCCCCCATGACATCTTTTGTTTTCAGTTCACGCATGCAGCGCTCCGGATCGTGAGATATTGTTGAAAATGATTTAATAAGCACTCCCGCTTTACGACAGAGTGTTATTATTTTACGACCCACTTGGCAGCCCCAATGGCTTTGTGCGAGACCGGTCCAATTCTTTCCACACCTCATTTTATTTTACAGCAACGCTGGGCTGGCCCGCTTTATACTGTTTCGGCGATGGCGGTTTGGTGGCTGATGGCGACATGAAAAGTTGTACCCCCTCCTCTCTTTCCCAGAGAGTCATCGAGCCGACTCCAGGACGGAGACGGAGAGAGAGAGAGAGAGAACAGAAACACAAGCTTATTCCCAAACTTTTGAATGCCATGCCATGCAGCATGGGGGTCCTGTATAGCAGACAGTGGTTCCCAAAGTGGGGTCCAGGGACCCCGCAGGGGTCCGGGACATCCAGGGTTTCCCTGGGCTAAAAATGATAGTTAGGAACCAAATGGACCCTTATGGGTCTGTAACTCAGAGAGTGTACAAATGGAACCAAATGGACCCTTATGGGTCTGTAACTCAGAGAGTGTACAAATGGAACAAAATGGACCCTTATGGGTCTGTAACTCAGAGAGTGTACAAATGGAACCAAATGGACCCTTATGGGTCTGTAACTCAGAGAGTGTATACAAATGGAACCAAATGGACCCTTATGGGTCTGTAACTCAGAGAGTGTACAAATGGAACCAAATGGACCCGTTTGGTACACTCTCAGAGTTAAATCACTTTGATTTTACAATATACAGTACATTGGCAGGGTCCTAGAGATAGAAACGCCATTAAATGGGGGTCCGTCCGTAGCCTGATGCAGGTCAAACCTGGGGGGTCCTTGAAATGAAAATGGTTGAGAATCACTTGCTAGAGCCGTAACAATCTTCTCTCATGGGGATCCTTGGCATATATTTTCTAATGGGGGGGGGTCCGTAGGCTAATGAGTATCAATTTGGGGGTCCTTGACATGAAAAGGTTTGAGAACCATGCTTTATGGAACGGCAACAGAATGGACAGAATCCTGGATGCCTGTGGATACACTCCATAGGATTTGACATCATTTGACATCCTCCGTATAATAGCATGATGATGAAAGAAAGCACTGCTTTAACCCATTTAGGCCTGAAAAAAATGTCTTCTAAATCCTGACAGTTTTCTGAAATGCCTATATTACTCAATATTTCATGTCAAGGACCCCAAAAATGATCTGTATTTGGCCTCCGAGACCCCCATCTGAAAATATGTTGTTCCAGGGACCCTCCAGAAGCAAAGATTTGAGTAAAAAAACATTCGTTCTGAAAAAATATATTCCAAATTTGAGGCACATTTTCACAATTTTTCAAAAATAGCTAAAGCATTACATAATGCTAACACCAAAAAGGGGTTCCCGCCCCAAAATGGGTTAATGATACTAGCTATACGGCCCATAATCAGGTTTAGTGCAATTACTGAATGTCGGCGCTTCTACATGGCTGGGTGGGTAGGCTACACTTCACGAATGGCTGGGGCTTATAATTCCTGTTCTATGATATCTTTGTGCACATCCCTGTCTTATACTTTGCAATATATGCACAAGGTATGTATACAGTACGTGCATATATAGCTTTGTGTGTACTTGTGTCTGTGTATCGTATAGGCCCATAGCTAGATAGGTGTATGCAGATATGGGCGTGTGCGTGCGTGTGCATGTGTGTGTGTGTGTGTGTGTGTGTGTGCGCGTGTGTCTGTGCGTAAGTGTCCGCTTACTCCTGCCTGCACACAGGACCGTGTCCGTATAGGTGCACAGTGGCGTTGGTGAAGATGGAGCACCTCCGTGCCAGGGTGATGTATCCTCATTATGTCCCCGTGGCGTGACCGTCACACCCAGCCCCACTGGACCCTCTCCTGGGGGAACCGGGGTGTCCTGTCCGGGCTTTCCCTGAGATCCACCCCCTCCACCTCCTCCTCCTCCTCAATATGCCTCGACCCTTCACACACACACACACACACACACACACACACACACACACTGCACACACACACACCGTTCCCTCATCCCCCACTCGTCCAGCCGGTCCGCGGTCAGCCCGGAATCGCTGAGTTGTCCCTCCAACGACACCGTCTGTAAAGGCTGCTGACCGGTTACTGTGGTTGGGGACGTGACATGATCAACACTCGCGAAAATGAAACATTCCGTTTGTGTAACTTTTTTCTTTTCTTTTCTTTTTTCTTTTTTGTACAATTTTAGGCATTCAGCAGACGCGACACCAAAGTAAACATCATGAAATCTAATCAGCCAACAACGGGGTATATAAGCGGTCGACTAGTAAACGGAGTGCCAAGAAAATGAGTCATTTGCTATACAAATTGACTCTATATCAGGAAAATATCAACTCCAACATCGGCCTAAATATCAAAACAACAGACTATAAAAGCATCTGTGGACAAGCAAACAACTGGCATATTGTAATTTGTTACAAATGGCTCAGCTTGTTAACAAGGAGGAAGCCCACACAAACAATGAACATTTTAAATTATTTTATTGTTTTCTAACATGGCAAAAAACTCAATAGTAACCATGGTAGTCAGTAGTCATGGTAGTACTAGTGTATGCAGGTGTGTGGATGAGTGTAACATGTTAGTAGTGTATGTGTGGGTGTGCAAACAAAGTATATCTTATAACCAACTCAAAACTAAAAGGTCGGAGTGCTCCCAGTGAGCTGCGTTGTGAGAGCGAGTGGGAGACTAGACTGGCCCTGCAGCCTCTTATATAGAGGAAGAACCAGGTGGGACACATCTCCACTGATGGCACACTCCGCCCTCCAATCATTATCTGAAACACACACACACACACACACACACACACACACAGTCACACACACACAGTCACACAGTCACACACACACAGTCACACACACACACACACACACACACACACACACACACACACACACACACACACACACACACACACACACACACACACACACACACACACACACACACACACACACACACACACACACACACACACACACACACACAATGTTAGTAACCATGACAACCACATCACAATATGTGAAAAAGCAACCGACATTAGCATAACTGTAGCACCTATAAATAGACTAGATAGAAATAAATAGGTGAGTCTGGAGAGGTTAGTTTTCAGACTGTCAGGCATGTTATACTCAGTCACCACATAATCCTCAGTTCATGCAGTTCTCGCGGACGGTTTACATTGTTTTCTTTTGATTTCCCGTCGACTATTTATCCTGCTTTTGATGCAATTATATTCTTTATTTTACTCACCTTTCAATCATTCTAGCTAACAACATGCTATATTATTATTATTAGGCCTATAATATTATTATTAATAAGGAAATGTCTGTCTGTCCTAACATACGTGCATGCATGCTTCTTTTAAGCTGTTTAAAAGAGTTTTCATGTAAACACCGGACATTCCATCGCGCCAATGGGACGCACGCGCATGCTTGCGTGTCGGAATTCTTGCAGGTACTAACTAAGCACAAAGTTACTTAAGGCCTATTCATACTCCAGCTTTAGGTAATAAGCTGACCACCTTATCACCTAAAACTGGAGTATGAATAGGCCTGATATATCCCTGATATAACAGCGTGTAACCCAAACTCTGCGCACACTTTGAATGCTCATATCCCCAGACGGGTATGGACTAGTTATTATTAAGCGCTACAAACAAAACATGATTTAGCTAGTTTCAGCACAGTGGTAAACACACGCACGCACACACACACACACACACACACACACACACACACACACACACACACACACACACACACACACACACACACACACACACACACACACACACACACACACACACACACACACACACACACACACACACACACACACACACACACACACGTGTGTATGTGTATGTGCACACAGAGGTAAGGTTACACTATGGGAAAGGGAGCAGGGGAGATAGTGGTACCAGATAGTGAGGGCTTCGGTAAAAGGCCAACAGTCTGCGCTTAGTGCCTTAATGGATGATTTGAAAGAACACTCACAACTGTTTGGCTTGGAGCAGACCTCCCCAAACCTATAAAACCATGCTGCTGGAAAGACAGCGGCGGGGGTCAGCACTGTGTGTGTGTGTGTGTGTGTGTGTGTGTGTGTGAGAGAGAGAGAGAGAGACAGAATGAAGTTGGGGGGTCCTGCCATGTACAAGAAACATGAAAGAAAGAAAGAAAGAGAGAGAGAGAAAGAGAGAGAGAGAGAAAGAGAGAGAGAGAGTGTGAGAGAGAGAGAGAGAGAGAGAGAGAGAGAGAGAGAGAGAGAGAGAGAGAGAGAGAGAGAGAGAGAGAGAGAGAGAGAGAGAGAGAGAGAGAGAAAGAAAGAAAGAAAGAAAGAAAGAAAGAAAAAATTGAAATCCTGAATCCTGAAGAGCATCATTATTGCAACCGTGCAAGAGCAGGCGAGCAGACTGAAGGTTGGGTGCATGGAAGGAGAGAGAGAGAGAGAGAGGGAGAAAGAGACATGAGGAAGGCTATGGGAACAGAGAGAGAGAGATGGTGGTGGTGGTAGTGGCAGGGACTGCAGGGAGGGGTGGTGGTGGTGCATGGTGGTGGAGGGGATAAGGTTTATGGTGATGCTCTGTTTGTGATGGCTGTCTGCTGGATGAAAACAGGACCTCTTTAACTACTCATGGGTTAATGGAACTTTTATGAGTTTGTCCTGCAATCATGTGAACCCTGGTGTCTCCTTTCCTTTCCTCTGCTCTCTCTCTCTCTGGCTTTCTTGCTGCTCTCTCTCTCTCTCTCCCCCTGTCACTCTGTCTTTCCCTTGCTGCCTTTCCATTCTCCCTCTCTCTCTCTCTCTCTCTGCGTCTCTCTCTCTCCGTATCGCGGGGCACATCAGAGGTGCTCTGCTCCCGTCTTTCTGTAAACACTCCTCTCTCTCTCTCGGCTCTGGGTTTATGAGGACGAGGCCCTGCAGCCAGTCATGGAGGAGGTCTGAGACATCAGCCCCCCGGATGACTCACTGGTCATGGCTCGGTTTACATTATAATAGGTATATAAAGACTTGTTTAGACAATGGTTAGCATAGTTAGGTGGAACATATGGACGGTATATGATGGCCAAAGGGGGTTTGTGTAACATATGGGCGGGGGGTGGCAGTGATACGCGATGTTCATGTCTTCCCTGACAACGCAACGTCAACTTCAGCCCTAAAAGTCAACACAAAAACCTGTACTGTAGAAAAATGTTTCGATGATCTGACAACCGACATGTACTATATAGAAGGCAATTAGAAGCTTCAATGACTTCTTCATGGGGGATTTTGGGGTATACACTTTACACATTTCACCAAACATGTGTATATAGTAATAATGTAAATGTGTTTTCAGTGGACCATGTCTACAGTATAATGTGTCTCATTCCAGAATAGCCCAAAGAACCTGCATTGGAGCTACTCTGCGATGTTGCACAAGAGGCCTGTATGTGGTATAGTTCCATTCAGGTTTGCCAGGTTTCTCTTACATCGGTGGTACATCAATGGCACATTATATATTCTGAATTTGAGCCACTACAGACCATTTGATGAGATTTATCAGATGTTATCGGATTAACATTTTGTTAGGAGAGATACAGTAACAGTCAAACGTTGATCAAAATATCAATTTCTTGTAAATTAACACTTAGCCCACTAGCATTTATTGAAAAATTAGGATCTAATTCACGCCAGCATTTTTTAAAGTTGAGCTCTTTTGAAAAGCCACAGTTCAAGTCTACCGGAAGTAGCTTATCCTAGGACGCTCGATGGAGCCGAGACAGGCTTTGTTTACATGATCGATCTATGCCGGTGCACTGGAGAGCTCCACATCACCGGCTCTGTGCCGTCAAAGAAACGCTGTTTTGATCAAAATGCCACCTGGGACAAGGAATATGAGACACAGGCGATTGAAAGAAACGGATAGAATGGATTATTATGACGACGATGGCGAGGACGATCTAAGATGGGCGATCCAGTGCTAAAGTATAGCATTATGGCTCGATCGATCGAATGCACTATAAAAGCGCAATTGCCATTAATCTTCGGCAATGGCGTTAAGCATCAGTATCAAAATTAGGCTTCAATTGACAATGATCTTCGGCAATAGCGCTATAGGAGTTAAGTAATGCAGATGTTTAACAGAAATGTAAGTCTTGAGAGCGTAAAATGAAACCAAATGGACCCGTCTCAAGAGTTAAGGATCTAATGAGGATCTAATTTGGTTATACCAACTCTCCATCATTTAGCATGGGGACCTCCTGAAACCTCCTCAAGGACCACTGGTGGTCCCCGGACCACATGGAACCTCCTCAAGGACCACTGGTGGTCCCCGGACCACCTGGAACCTCCTCAAGGACCACTGGTTGAAGAGAAAGGCGCATATCATCAAACTCCTGGCTCTGACATCAGGCTGTATCAAACCACATAGCTTTAGCCGCATGAGAGCTATACTGTATAATTAATTAAACTTTCCATGTGGGTGGCAATGAACCATGTTTAATTAAAACTGAAAACTATGGCCTATACACTTCTCTCTCTACCACATACCACATCGGAGAATAAAAACAGACACTCTAATGTCCACTCCTCTGCAGGAGTCTCTCTCTCTCTCTCTCTCTCTCTCTCTCTCTCTCTCTCTCAACTCCCATAATTTCGCAGTTCAGAGTGTTGCGGACATCAGGGCTCTAATGTCTTACAGCCATGATGGTTCCCAAACATTTTCATGTCAAGGACCCCCAAATTGACACTAATTAGCCCACGGACCCCCGTTTGAAATTATATGCCATGCAGGGACCCCCCATAAGAGAAGATTTGTACGTCTCTAGCAGTGATTCTCAGCTCGTTTATAATTTCAAGGACCCCCCCAGTTTGACATGCATTAGCCTATATACAGACCCCCATTTGATGGCATTTCTATCTCTGGGACCCCTAATTTAAATTGTAAAAATCAATGTTAATTTAACTCTGAGATTGTGTACACAAATGGAACCAAATGTTTCCATGTGTGTATACACTCTCAGAGTTACAGACCCACACAAGGGTCCATTTGGTTACAAACTATCATTTAGGGACCCCCTGGAACTCCCTCAAGGACCCCTGGGGGTACCCGGACCGCACTTTGGGAACCACGTCTTACAGTATGGGAGTGAGTTGAGGCGAATGCATTACTTTGAGGGGAAAAAAGGGGGGGTTGGGGGTTGTGTTCCTCGGTCACGGACTGACGGAGACAGGCTTGGAACCGACCGGGGGTCTCGTCTCCCCCTTCATAAAACACTGGCTGAGGGATGAGAGAGAGGTCCAGCATTGCAGGACGCAACTTTTAATGCTCGGCCATGACTCAGGCTGACCGTCCATAATGACTTTTATTCACTTCCATCATTTGAGTGTCAATGGCGATCACCGGGACCGGCCGAGTGGCGAGATTGACGGGACGATTGGAACGGGATGTGTGTGTGTGTGTGTGTGTGTGTGTGCGTGCGTGTGTGTGTGCGTGCGTGTGTGTGTGTGCGCGTACTGTAGTTGGGGCAATGGGGGAAGAGACGAGCTGTGCGGCTCATGTGAACCTGAGAGGGAAGAATAGAGGAAGGAGTACAGATCAGTCATTTCGGAACAATTCACCAACTATACCACAAGTAGCACTATACACATATAATTACACACGTCATGCGCCCTCTGCTGTGTCTCTCTCTCGATTATACCTTACGTTCCATCTCTCTGGCCACTTCTCACTCACCTCCTTTCCCATTTTCCCTCCTTTCTTTCTCTCAGCCCTCTCTATATATGCATAATTCTTCTCAGCGTCTCCTTTGCATTCCGACACTCAACCTCTGAGCGTGGGCTTATAAACAAAAATCACACCCGTGTGAACTGAGTGGTGCAACTCCCCCCCCCCCCCCCCCCCCCCTCTCTCTCTCTAGCAGGCAACAGTGCAGCACTATCCCCCTCTCTCCGTTTCTGGCACAACAGCGCCCCTACTGGTACTCATTATGCTGGTGCTCATTAACGGTCCAACACAAAATTGAACACGGACAATGCTGTTCCTTGGAGTGGTTGCACCACTCAAAAAACGAAAATGGTTATAATACAAAATGGAGAAATTCATATTCTAACATTTGTAATGTTTACTTGCATAGTTGCACCTCTTCTTTACCCCCGCTCCCATCCTGCCCGTCTGAAACCTATATATATATATATATTGTAGGACCTCCTCAGGCATATAAGAACCCAAAGAGAGAGAGGGGTCGCTTAGAGACAATAATCCATATCGATCCCGCGATATAAGAGTGAGGCAGAGAGAGGAAGACGGAGTGAGATGAGAGAGCATGAAGGATAAAGAGTGTGTTTCTGCGGGGTCCTTACTCAAAGTGTGGCTCTTTTTGACACGATCAATGGGCTTCAGAGGACCGGAGAATGAATGGATAGGCTATATAGTTCTGCAGGTTCACTGCCAATGACACAGATTATCCCATTTTGGGCGCGGGAACCCATTTTGGTGTTAGCATCATGCTATGCTTTATAGCTATTGAAAAATAGCAGATCTACAAGCTCATAGCGTGCCTCCGAGTGACGCGCTACGAGCTTGTAGGTCTGCTATTTTTTGAAAAATCTAAGAACGACTGACATAGAAACATGGCTTTTTCAGAAAACTGTCAGGATTTAGAAGACATTTTTAGAATCTGATCTCAGTTCAGAATTGGTTATACACCTCCAGGGTCCACACATGTATACGGTCCATCTCTTTCTCTCCGGCTCTCACTCCGCCCTCTTCGTCCCTTCGCTTCATTTTCTTTCTTTCTCTCAGGGTTCTGCCTCCTCCATTGGCCTGTCTCTCGCGCCGCCTGTTATAGATCATGGCGTTTGGGCAGAAACCATGTATCTCCATATTATTAATGTTTTTTTGAGTGGTGCAACCACGCCAAGGAACAGCAATGTCCGTGACTCCGTGTTCACCTATGCCTGTGTTCACCTATGTGCCTATATGTGTTGGTTAATGAGCACCAGTATATGACTATGAGTACCAGTAGGGGCGCTGTTGTGCCAGAAACCGAGAGAGGGATAGTGCTGCACTGTTGCCTGCTAATGAGAGAGAGAGAGAGAGAGAGAGAGAGAGAGAGAGAGAGAGGTGGGTGGGGGGAGTTGCACCACTCAGTTCACACGGGTGTGATTTTCTTATTAATAATCACCTGTTTTCATCGTATAGGAAGCAAAAGCAGCACATTGTACAGTACAAGCTCGGTTAATGTTTGGCCATAATGACATGCCCAATTTGAATGTGGTAGTAAAACCGATTTTGTAACCCAGTGTTTTCACCCGGTGCCATTGTGCCAATGCCCAAAGCTGTAATCCTGGGCACTATACTCTCTCCCTTCCGCCAACCTGTGGGGAGAGCCCCGAACTGAGCTCATTCCTTCAATGCATGAGGAGTGAGGAGGCCACTTCTTATCACCTGACGGGGTGGGGTCCCCCGGTTAGGACGTATAGCGCGTGGAAGGAACACGTTACACAGGAAGGCCCTTTCGTCAACCCCGCCTCGGGTATGGGCACTGATGACGGGAGAGGAGAGAACCCCCACCCCCCTCCCGGAAATCGAACCCAGGACCTTCTTGGTGTGAAGTGCCCCTGAAAAAGTGTTAAATTCTGACTGTGGATTCTTATAAATAATTGACCTGCAACGTATCGAGAAGCGCTTGTGACAAAAGAGCGACAACATTGCATCTACTGGAACTTTTTTCTTTTTTTTTACCCATTTCCTGAACAGTATAACAGTTTTGGACATACAAGGTTCCCGGACGACAAAATGAACATATTGCATGTGTGTGTGTGCGTGTGCGTGTGCGTGTGCGTGTGCGTGTGTGTGTGTGTGTGCGCCGTCTGCCTTATTTTTTCCACACACTCCGGGGTATTGACTTGGAATGCAATAAGGCAGTAATCTGCTGGACAGTTACATTAAGAAGACCTGATGGACAGATATACCTTCTGCAGTTTTATGGACCGGGAACATTAGTGGTAAATTGTGCGCGCGCGCACACACGCACGCACAGTGTGCACAAACATGCACATACTTGTGGGCTCACGCATTCCAGTTGAAGCCTATAGTGTCAGAATAGTCGAATGGTCATTATAGGCAAAGGTAGGAGATTTTTATCCCACGATTTTGCGACCCATTTTTTCACCCAGTGTCAATTATCGATAATGTAATCCTGGGCGCTACACTTCCTCTGCCAACCTGGGGGGGGGGGGGGGGGCAGCGGACTGACCTCATGCTTCCTTCTATGCATGAGGAGCCCAAGCTGCTTCTTTTCACCTGACAGGGGGGGAGTTTCCCCGGCCGGACGTAGCGCGTGGAAGGAACGACCAGTTCCTTTCCCCTCCATCAGGCGCCCCGGCTGGCAAGGGGGAGGTAGTTTAGAGACCAGGATTACGGTATGTTTTTTGTGTCCTAGGGGACAAGGGGAGAACATGCCAACTCCACACAGAAAGAGACCCTTTCGCCAACGCCGCCTCGGGTATGTGGGTATAGGTATAGGAGATCTAGTTCACAATGCGTCACAACTCACAACACAGTTCTGTCAGATTGCTGATCAGCTATTTTCGCAGGAGAGATCCGATGGTGTAGAGGGGGAAAAGGGAAGGGTCAAGTATAGACCCCCTGAGGGACTCCGGTCAATGTAGCATATATGGTCTGTCAGGTGGAAACCTCATGTGTCCAAAACTGTTACTGTTAAGGCAGCAGATCTAGCGGAGGATCTGCTACTTTGGAGTCAAGTGCACAGTTGTTGACTTAAGCACGAGGGTTTAAATGACCCCTCCTTCCTCGCCTGTGTGTGTGTGTGTGTGTGTGTGAGAGAGATCCATGTGACCCCAATTAGCTGACTGCTCAGTGTGCATCTGCAGGGGTCAATAGGTCGTGCTCCAAACAAACAGACATTCTGTGCTCCAAACAAACAAACAAACAGACAGACAGACAGACAGACACACACACGGCGGTTCTTGGGGAGCGGCTAGCACCGCTCAAAAAGAAAAAAGAAATAAAAAACACACACCAAAATGTAGAATTATGGCAATCTGAGAACCCATCGTCAAAACATTAAGGATAAACAGCGGCAGAGAGACTATTATAGAATTACGGAGATGAGAGGTTTCTGCCCTAATCGTTTCCATTACAACAGAAATATGACATTGAAAAATAATCCAAAGCCAAAAATATATGGATGAGTGTGCTGGATATAGCAGACAGCCATATACAGTCTGCTGGGTGGTGTGTGAGAGCTGTGCTGAGGAAAGGCCAGGCAGAGGCTATGGGTGTCCCTTATGGGCTCGGTATAGGGAAACGGTGTGCTGCTCCAATTGGTCATGCTTACCCCTGACAGTAACACAGCCTTTCTATTCTAATAAAGGCTGTCCGCGCTATATTTACCTGCTTAGCACAGCCCAGTGCTCTGGGGCCACTGTGACCTGCCGGCCCTGTGTGCGCGTGTGCGTGCGTGTGTGTGTGGTGTGTTGGAAAGAGACATGATGGTGAGTTAGCACACAGCCACGTCAAGTGAACGTATACGTTCAGCAATGTCGATAATATATACTAGCAACAGAATTGGCAGTGGATGTGAATTTATTTGCAGACGTGTGTGTGTTTGTATTAGTCGAGCGGCCACAGGCCCAATAGCTCAAGGAATAGAGTTTAACTTGTGATGTCATGTCATGCCGTACTTTTTATTTGTGTTTCTTCTATTCATTTGGTCATTAAGGTCCACAGAATGAGAGGCCTGCTCTGCTGGAAACTGTCAAACTAGTTTTCATGATTCTGAATCCAT
The DNA here is from genome assembly GCF_964188405.1 of Protomyctophum parallelum. Lineage (NCBI taxonomy): Eukaryota > Metazoa > Chordata > Actinopteri > Myctophiformes > Myctophidae > Protomyctophum > Protomyctophum parallelum. The sequence continues at coordinate 19,369,534 of NC_139697.1, read as the reverse complement.
TCCAAGCATTAGTTTTGCACGAAAACGCTTCCTATAGACTACATTTGGCCATAGTGCATTTGCCCAAATGTGTTAATCACATTTGTGCTGACCTCATCACATTTGTGGTGACGGCTATGGTCATTTTTCTTTTAGCCCAAGGAGTGTTTTTTGTGCAGAACTAATGCTTGGAATGGATTCAGAATCATGAAAACCCCCTAGTTTGACATGTCACATGCTACTGTATACTTAACGCATAATGAAATTTGAAAAATGTTGCCATATATACGTTGTCTATGGTGTGGTATACAAAAATAACCCCTGTGTGAAGTGAGGGGCGCTAATATATTAACGTCTCTAACACCTGTTGATTAGGTGATGTAATGGTGATGTAAAACAAACAGTGCCAACGCAAACATTAAACGCCATTAACAATAAAGAGACAATATGACGTAATGAGGTACATTATGACAATATTTCCCCTTCATTGTCAATGGCGTTTAACAAAACAGACATTGAACTAAAGACAAACCTTAAACCTGTGAATATATAGGAGGGGCTGACACCCCTCAAAAATAGCCATAACCTTTTTTCGCGATGTTTCCGGCAGAGCAGGCATCTCATTCTGAGGACCAAATGAATAGGTGAACAGGTCCTCTCACATTTTGGGTGACTGGCTCCCTGCATCAGAGAGAGAGAGAGAGAGAGAGAGAGGAGCTAAAGACGAAAAGGAGAAGAGACAGAGGGAGAGATACAGATACAAACGCGTGTGAGACGTGAAGATTTAGCTTGAGTGCTGCAGGATTACACAGAATCATGGCATAGAGTAGACATAGGACCCCCCCCCCCCCCCACCACCCCACCATCATTCCACATGCAGGGAGCGCTCCTTTTGGACGCTGACATACACACAGCCCTCTGGGGTGGGGCGGGTGGGAGGCCGAGCCGGGGGGGGGGGGGGCAGTTCCAACCCGTCAAGTGGTCTTGTATAAGGCCTGATGGATATACATAAGGACGTAGGGACACAGGGAACACCCCCCCCCCCCCCCCCGCCCGCCGCCGAATATTGCCTCTTTTTCTCACAGCCTTTTTTCTCTCAGCTGCACGGGAATGTATATAAAAAGGCGTCAGCATTACACGGTGAAATTCTCTCACAGCTATAGTGGTGCATTTGTAATATATGCACCTGCGGCAGTGCATATTACACCCATACACACAACACTGACAAGATACTGACACACACACACATGCTCACACACACATGCTCACACACACACACGCACACACACACACACACACACACACACACACACACACACACACACACACACACCCCCTCCTAAGCCTCGTGCAGCGTCCTTCCTGTATGCCACGGCAAAAGTAAGGGGTGCACTGAGACTGAGAGCTGCAGTCCCCGAAAACTTGCAGCCTCTTATATCAGACACGGCATACTAACTATGCATCAACTCGGCCAGCCAACCGTGTCTCTCCCTCCTGACTGCACCCCGCAGCCAATACGCTATACCTGGATAGTCGAGAGCTATAATTTGTCAGAGTCAAGAAGCAGGAGTCCCTCCCATTTTCCTATACCACTCCCCAAAGTGAATGTTATCGTCGTCGCCATAGTCTCAGAGGACGCTTCTTTTAAAAATCATTCCTGCTTAGTACAGCACGGAGAAAGATACAGTGATACACACACACAGACCTGTAGGCTGTGCATGGGCCACGCACAGCCTTTTTTTGTGGGCTTTTCGCTTGCTCCATTTCATGCGTGCGCGCACGCGCACACACACGCACACAGACACACACAGACACAGGCACAGGCACAGGCACAGGCACAGGCACAGACACAGACAGACACAGACACAGACACAGACACAGACACAGACACAGAGACAGAGACAGAGACACAGACAGACACAGACACAGAGACAGAGACACAGACACAGGCACAGGCACAGACACAGACAGACACAGAGACACAGAGACACAGACACAGGCACAGACACAGGCACAGACACAGGCACAGACAGACACAGAGACACAGAGACACAGACACAGACACACACACAATATGTAGGCAGCGCGTGCTCTCTGCTTTCCTCCGCTCTAAACGAACCAATTATGGGTGTTTATGTCTCTCTAATGTGCGCGAGCGTCAGGAGAGAAACATTGCACCGCTCACCAGCTAATCAATGAGGCCTTGCGTGCTACAGCAACTCTCTCTCTCTCTCCTCCGCTCTCCTTTCCTCTTCTCAAGCTCCTCTCATTCTCTCTCTCTCTCTCTCTCTCTCTCTGCTCAATTAACAGACAGGGATGAGGCATCAGGTCAATTGGCCATGAAGAGAGCTTTAAATGCTGAAAGACGAGCCATTACGGGAGTTGTTATTGCTCGGGCCAATTGAGTCTTAAGAGGCTGCTGCATGCAGCCGCTTTGTGCATTTCGAGTGGATCTCATATTTCTAAATAATGGTTCAGACTGCGATTCCCCCCCCCTACTTCTTTTGTAGTTTAGATTAGTGGAGGTGGTTTACGACTCTCTTCTTTTGGGAGGCCCAGACAGACGTTAAAGTTGTTAGTTGGGGTAAATGAGGTGCCGGGTGCAGACGTGTGGTGGATTCTATTACTAATGAACAGCACAGATCCTCATGCATGCATGTGTACAGTTACAGTACACAGTGCCCTGTAGTTTGTTTGTAGAACAGAATCATCTTCCCCCCTGCACTGACCACCATGTGGACCACATGGACCCCACATCAGACCATCTCCACAAGAGCCTATAGCCTTCCCAGGCCTGATGCAGCACAAACAAACAGAAAAAAACCCTAAAACAGCCCTTACAACAACGTACTCGTTCCAACACCAACACCCCCACCCCCACCCCCAGACCCCTGCAGCGGTGGCAGAGATGGATGCCACTTTGCGAGAGCCCCCCCCCCCCCCCCCTGGGTATTTAGAGCCCACCCCGGGCGTGCCCGTTGGGACCGTCCCGGGGAACCCGGCGGCGGTGGGCCCGCCCCGGCCCGTCGTGGTGTTGTTATATATACCGGCACCGGTGATTATTTACCGGCATAGCGCCCGCCCGGGTCGCCATGGGAACCCCCGGGCCAGTGATGGATTCTGACGGGGGGGCCGATGATCACTCTTCCAATGAGAGTAATTAATACGATGAGCAGCTATACTGAGCAAAGTAGCAAAGCAGGGTGATGAATAGAGTGCGCGGCCGCCGTCGTTACTCACAGGTGACAACGGGAGGTGGCGGCGGAGAGAGGAAGAAGAGGAGGGGTGTAGCGTTCAGAGGAGAGGAGAGAACACTATAGCGAGATGTGAAATATGAAGGCAAAGTGACGGGAAGATGGCCGTGGAATAAGTGCTGCATTAAGAGACAGCGAGACGGAATCGCCGACCGACCGAACGACTTATAGTACCGACCGACCGACCGACGGACAGACGGACAGACTGGCCGGCCGACCTACGTAACCGACCGGCGATTCGATCTCGCCTCTCCCGTGCTACCTGCCTGCCGGGCATATATATTCTTTACGGTCAAATCCTTCAGCGTTCAATGAAACTCTTGAGAGAAGAACAAACAAACAATTGACATTTATACGGGGTCAATAATAATAATTCTCAAGAGTCAAATTGTGCGGTCATAGTCTTGCCAACGTGGTTATTATTATACCTAGATAATGGCCCGCCAATTACTATATATTCATGCCACCGCACCACCCTGCATGTTTAACACCGATGTTTAAAAAAAGGGGGGGGGGGCAGAGAGGATGCAAGAGAGAGAATGAAGATGGGACAAGACACACCAGAGAGGGAACAGAAGGGGAAAGTGTGTCAGACAGCACGGCGAGACAAGTGCACGTGCATGCTGCGCCAGGCAGGCAGTACGAGGTCTCTCTCTCTCTCTCTCTCTCTCTCCTCATGCAGACGCCTGCTCATGTTATTGAGCCGCGTGACCTCGCGGGGTCAGGTATATAGCGGGGGGGTCCAACGCTTGGGCGCTACGGCTCACTGCACCCCCCTCCCCACACCTCCCACCCCACCCTGTATAAAAACCCTAATGAGCACTTCATAGTTATATAATTAGCTGCCACTGCAGTGTGCTAGCTGCTGCGGCTTCCCTGTCTCCTTCGCCGCGCGCAGGCGACACGACGCGCCGCGCGCTAACCTGCTGTCTTCAGCGGAATAATCTACCCCGCTAATGAACCCGAAGCGAGGAGTCAACGACTTAAAAGGATGGGGGGGGGGGGGGGGGAATGTCGTCTTGGCAAAAACAGGAAGAAGACTTCCTGCATGGGTGTTGTTTTTTTTTGCGACAATGCGCAAGACAACAACTGGGTGTGGATATACGGGGTATGGGCCCCGGCGGCCATTTATGGGGGTTGGGGCGGGTGGGGTGGGGTGGCGTGGTTGGGGCGCGGGAGGTTTCCACATAAAACGATATCAAACCCACATTACAAGCTCATGGCGAGAGAGTGGCGCTCGTTACCCGCCACCAGACAACGCCATTATACCTGCTAAACGTGCAGCCACTAATTTGCGCGTGCGCCACTTAACATGCGTTCGATATGAATCACTAGGGTACTTAAAGAAGGACCCCCCTCCCCTCCCCCTCCACACACACACACCTCCTCCTCCTCCTCCTCTCTGTGACCCTGCCGTTCTCGCTGCTTTTAAAGAGCAAGTCGTTAAACAGCCCAGTAGAGGATCCACCGCCACTTTATAATGGGGAGATAATGAACGTTGTTGTCTCGTGTATTTATCACAGCGGCAACTGTCACAGTAACCATGCAGGCCCTCCTGCTTTCATTCTTGCATCCAGTGATGCAAGGGAGAGGAGGAGGAGGGGGGTGGGGGGTGATTCATTTCAAAGCCACCACCACGAGGAAAATAGAAACATGCAAAAATAGCCTGTCTGAGTGCTAACTATAAAGGTAGGTGAGACCGTTGCTTATTTATCGGGATATTCATGACATTGATCATGCAGTGCGGGGCTGTGACTATATAGGCACCTGATTCCATTTCTTCTGTCCAGAGTCTATAAGACTTTGGCCTTGTATAAAGGCTGGTTCGCATTTCATATTGCGAATATGTATGTATGGACAGTAAAAAAAAACAAAAGAACATACAAGATCAAGTGCAACATACACGTTGGGGTGCGTATATAGACAACAGTACTGCACAGATAGTGTCCCAGTGGACAGGACCCTGGTTTGACTCGAGTCTGACACTGCAAGGCCTTCTTGTCTCTCCTCTCTACTCTCTTTTCGGTCTAAAATGAAGCATTAAAACGCCACAAAAATAATAATAATAAAGATACAAAATAAGAGTTGCCATCAGACATCAAACAGTGAACTCTTGCTGACACACACACACACACACACACACACACACACACACACACACACACACACACACACACACACACACACACACACACACACACACACACACACACACACACACACACACACACACACACACACACACACACACACACACACAACAGGTCTGGTCTGGTCTGTCCCGTCGTTGGTTGACTGGTTTGGAGGGTGAGGCTGTGCCTCTCAGACCGGGCCGCTCACAGTGTACTCGGTGGGACCGTGTGTCTCTCCTCCAACAGACGTCAGCGCTGGGGCCGGTTTCACCGCGGCTTCCTTTTTTTACAGTCGCGCTTTCATGTTGTCCTTTAATGAGGAAACCGCCGGGCTCAGCAAGCAGCCGCCCCATAAAAAAAAAAAACACACAGGGCAAATTAAAACACCCAAATATGATTCAGATATGGGGCTCATGCCTGTATATATACAGCGGAGGATCATGGGCCAAAGACACCGCCGCTTGTTCTCATGGTGAGACCGCGGTTCAGACGTGTTGGCTACTGTATACTCAAAGGCAATGGTTCCCAAAGTGGGGTCCGGGGACCCCCAGGGGGTCCTCGAGGGAGTTCCAGTGGATCCCCAGCTAAATGATAGTTGACCCTTATGGGTCTGTAACTCAGAGCATGTTCAGAGCATTTGTACACCCTCAGAGTAAAATTGACATTGATTTTACAATCAATTGGGGTCCCAGAGATGAAATTAAATTAAATAGGGGTCTAGAGCCGTAAAAAATCTTCTCTTATGGGGGTCACTGGCATATCTTTTCAAATAGGGGTTAATAAAGTGTAACTTTGGGGGTCCTTGACATGAAAACGTTTGAGAACCACTGCTATAGACCACTGGTTCTCAACGTGGGGTCTGGGAACTCCAAGGGGTCCTTTAAGGTCCGTTCCAGGGGTTTGAGAGTTATAGGGAGAATACACCGACCTTAGAGGCCTGTATAACTCTGAGAGACCCACGGGTCCATTTGGTTCCATTTGTACACTCGCCTCTCAGGGACACATCGACGACGGCATGAATAGCCAAAAAAGGTACGTTTTCCAGCAAGGCATAATGGAGAAATAGAAAGAATTGACTTTATTTCTTGTCACTCTGAGATGGCGTGACTCTCTTTCCAACACTGAGGATGTGAATCTGGCGTCCCAGAGATAGCATAATCAAACTGGGGGTCCTTGAAAGGCTGAAGGGTTATTATGAATCACTGCTCTGAACCTTACTGGGTACTGAGCAGATGTCAACACTGTCCAAAGAGTAGCTGTGTATGAGGACACTATTCACACGGCGGCCATGTTAGCAGGCCATGTGAAGTGAGGGGCGCTAATATATTAAAGGCTAACTCATGTTGATTAGGTGATGTAATGGTAATGTTGCACATTGTGCAAACACAAACATAAAAAGTCATTAACAAATAAGAGACAATATGACGTAGGCTACTTATAGGCACATTATGACCCTTCATTGTCAATGGCGTTGAACAAAACAAACATTGAACTAAAGACAAACATTAAACCTGTGTATAGGAGCGCCCCTCAAAAACCGGGGTGGCATTTCATTACCTTAATGGCAAGACCATGGCCAGTGGCCACGGTGTGAATGGTCTATGGCAGGTATAGTGTATGCCTGGCATAACTAGACTTCCTAATACAGACAAATGGCACAAGGCCGTCGAGACAAGTGCATATAGTTGACTGGGGCAAATAAAGTGTGACGATGAACACCGAGAACAATAACCCGAGTGAGTCATGAGGCCGCGACACGACTCCTGCCACCATCCTGGCTCACCACAGTCTGCTACAAGTTGGACTGCCACTTAAAGAAAACGACGGCAGCTCCATAAAACGTTGCGCACAAAAAAGAAACACCAACCTCCCTGCCGCAAAAGAATTAAAAAAAAGGAAAAAAAAGTGTAAATAAAACCCAAACCGCATTTGTTTTTTTCCTCCAGTTTCATTGTAATGATGGAAATAAGGGCATCATTCTGAGATTAGTGCTTCTATTTCTCCCCGGCTGACGTTGGAGGTTATACAAGCCTTCTGCTCAAGAGCTTTGGAGGACAACAATGGAACAACAAGGCCACCGCAGGCCAGGGTGGCTGGCTGGATGGCTGGATCACTGGGAGGCACACGCCATGGCGGGCAAGGCAAGTGGAGCACTCCCCAGAGACGGGGACAGGGCGGCAAGACAAGAACGCAAGAGACAAACAAGACAAGACAACAACGACATATAGAAGGCAACCCTCAAAATCAAGACGATCTTGTTTCGTCACCTGCAAGGTTCAACATGAATAAATTGCGACCGATGGACCTGGGGCAAGTAAAACTGGAAGTTTGAAAGTGAAACTAAATTTCTAGCACACAGTCAGATGCCAAAGAAAATGTCGGAAATGAATAATAATAAACGGAGTTGAACTATAGTGTGTGCTCACTGGAGCAAGTGGAACGCGTCTTTCAATCGCCTCAGTTCAGCATTTACATTCAACAGTAATTTAACAGCATTAAACAGATGGCTCACCTGTTGCTAGAGGGCATGGAGGGCGTACTTTGTCAAGTACTCTGAAATAGGCAGAACTTTTCTTCACTGATCTGAAATGACAACAGATTGATAGCAGTTTTCTTTGTCTTGATAGCCAATCCCTGTTAACCAATAACTATAACCATTAACAGACAAGATACAAATGCACTATTCAGAATGCTATATACTGTGAATGACAAATCAGTGTTGAAATAATAGAAATGAAGGAAAGCGTGCTGCAATAATCCATCGGCGGCTGCCACTTTTTCTTACAATTTGCACATCTACCTTGCAGAGACGGCATCCCGTGTTCGTAGTCTCAACAACACGTGCTGTATGACGTCAAATTGACACCATTAGGGATCTCCCTATATAAGTAAGTAAGTAGCCTTGCCGAGCCATGAGGCCCATAGGGGCAGGAGCCTATCTCCTGTTTCTGTAGCGTGAGGCAGCTTGATGTACAAGTACACCCCCTGGACATGACGCTAGTAGTATGTCGCAGGGACTTACCCCCCCAAAAAACTGGGTCTCATTTTTGGTATGACCCGGCCTCCCAGTCTCAGGGCAGACACTCTAACCACAAGGCCACTGAGCTGCGGCTATATGCGCGGGCATAAAAGGGACACAGACACACATGCAATTTGCTTTCAAAGCTCTTCAAAATGTTTCCCCTTAGTTCCAATGTTGTACATGCCACAGACATTTGAACATTTGAAGCCTACATACAGTAGGTGAAATAATGTCCTCTGTATTGAACCCATCCTAAAGGAGCAGTGGTGAATGCAGACGCTCTGGACCCAGAGTGCCTGCTGAAGGCCTTACAATGTAATTGTGCTGTTAATTAATACAACACCTGGGGAGCCTTTGGGGGTCAAGAGTCTTACTCAGGGACACTTGGATAGGTCAAACCGGCGATCACCAGACAGCCTCCCCCACCCACCCATTCAACTATAGAGGGTATGTGTGTGACATCATCGTACCTGGAAGTTATGCGGGAACGCCCACTGAGTGGCCTTGACAGCCCTTGACAGCCCATTCATCCAAACAGAAAAGTCCTGTCTGATTGCGTTAGACAATGATAAACTCACCAACATTGCAGCTGTACGAAAAGCTTGAATTAACCTCTTTCTAACTGCAAAGTTTTTGTTTCATAAAAATCCACCATAGAAACGTTATGAGCTACTTTCTGTCAAGAAATGCCCTGCATTTGATTATTTTTCTAAGTCAGTTTGGAAGTGCTTGTTTTCAATAACACAACATTTTGCTGCCTCCTGCATTATGTGACATTTAGAAACAGGTGGTACGCAGGACAGTTGAGCACTTCCAAACTCCAACACTCCATGCTGCTCAATGTTTTGCCACTCAGTCTAGATGAGGGGGGTGTGTCCTGATGGGAAAATCATGCATGTGCATACTCTCTATATGCTACCCTTAGTGGACATCAATTACACATTTCCAACCGGTTTATTTTTGCCTAGATCTGCCATCTTGCTTACCAGTATATTTAGCTGCACTCATGTGATCCTACAGGGAACTCAGGTCTGACATAGTTCAATGTAAGGTGCATTTTTGGGGTGCATACTTAGTTTAGACTAGTCATTGGTTAGACATGGGTTACGGTTAGGTTTAGTTGTGCTGCCCCGTGGGAGGTTAGGGTTAGGGTTTGAGATAGGTTGTAGTTGTAGGACTAATGACTGGTCTAACCAAATGACTAGTCTAAACTAAGTAGTAGTACTGTCTAAACTAAGTACTGCACCCGCATTTTTAATACCATCTTTTAAATTCCCAGAACGTTAATGCTCTCTTTTTGACAAGCATGAGAATGTTTCCGTGAATGGTTAAATGGGGTCCCTGTGAGCATAAATATGATAGTCCCTTTATAGACTAGGTCTATCCTCACTATGGTCTGCCAGAGCCATCCGGCATCAAGTACATCATCTTTTGAAAATGTATATTTTTGGGTAATCAACTGACCCTTTGCATTTTAATGATACAACTGTGTTAAAAATCGATGCAATTTGTGCAGAACAGCCACAATAAGCCTGCAAAGTGTGAAGTTAATCGGATGAGTGGTTCTCAAGTTATGCGAGGAACGTGCATAAATAATTATGTATTGGATTTGTATGCATAAATACATACATACTGTATATATTCCTAATAGATGCGCTCTGAAATAAAGCTACATTATGGTAATGGCCAGGCACCAAACACCGTAGCAAAGAACCCAAGACAGTGGTTTTCAACCCTTTTCATATCAAGGCACATTATTTGTTCAGCATTTGAGTCACGGACCACCATTTGATTACATTTGATTTGATTACATTTAGCCTCAACGACAACTAAAGAATATTTTGTCGTCGTTGGGTAAGATTTTGTCCACAATTCCATGTTGTATTGATGTTGGTACCATTAGGAGAGAGAAACACGCAAACGTTGATCAAAATAACTTCTACTTCTTCTACATTCTCTAATTGTGTATAGAATTAAGTAAATTAAGTAATGCAGATGTGGGGGGTATTTATATATGCAAATATCATGACCAATGGCATTGCAAGACTAAACAATGTAGTAATTAGTAATTAATTAAGTTAAAAATGTTACAGAGAAGCATCGTTGGGTCTTACAGGGTTGACAATAATGTAACTCATGAGCGTATAATGAAACCAAATGGACCCGGAGACGGAGTTAAAGATCTATAAGGGTCCATTTGGTTACCAACTCTCCATCATTTAGCTGGGGACCACCTGGAACCCCCTCAAGGACCACTGGTTGAAAACCACTGCCCTAAAGATACCAAGAATGGAAGCCGACATGCTTATCTGGCAGTTGTCTTGTCACTGCCTGGCAACCGCATGTAAATGTTGCCTTTACATCTCATCTCCTCTCAATAGGGAGGACCGAGGAAGTCATTTCTGGATGCACTGTGGAGGGGAAGAAAAGTGTCCAGAACCAATTATGGACTGAAAGTCATGGGTCACAGGTTTCCTTTTCTGACAGCCACTGTCCCCCCCATTGCTTCATTAAAGAGTTAGGCAACACTTTCTATATGAAGTATACATCTAGTCTATAATGCGATAAAATAATGTGGGCGGCGGTGGCTCAGGGGTAGAGTGGCTGGATGGTAACCACAAGGTTGCCAGTTCGAACCCTGTGGGCTCCCCCAGAGTTATTAGTGTCGAAGTGTCCTTGAGCAAGACACTGAACCCCTAATTGCACCGGATGTGCTGGTTGGTGCCTTGCATGGTTTCCGCCGCCATCAGTGTATTAATGGGTGAACGTAAGCGCCTATATAAATGCACCATTTATTATAAAACACACTCAATGCATTATGACACGCTTCATAAAATTGTATAATAATTATAGGCGCTCATACCAATTAATAATACTTAATAAACATAACACATCACGAAGCATTTTAAAATGTTGAGTATCATAATGGTTTATACGTGCTGGACACTCAAATGTATCTATCTATCTATTAGTTCTGCTTAAATACAAATTATTAAGAGTACTTCTTAGTGCTTATAACTGGAATCATAGTGTCATAATACAATTATAATGCATCTATACTTGACCATATAATTATAAAATGCTTTATTATGTATTATGATTACGATCGAGCATATACTCAGTATTTCTCAGTACTCAGTACTTGCAATTTTATGGCGTTATAAGTAGATTAATGCATTAAGTGCGTTATCAAATTATTTACAGAATCAGATAAATAAATAAATAAATAAATAGAACACTTATCAGACAAATGTCATATAGATAACTTTCTTTTATTTCAGAACTACAATGTGATTCAGTTTCCTTTCCTTATTTTTTTGTTTTTTACACAGAATGGAGACAGACCTAACTGTATTCCAGTTTACAGCAAAAAAATTATGAACCACGATGATCCTGTGATTCTCAATGCAGCAAAACAAAAAAAGAAATATTATACATTATGTACATCGCTCACTGGACAAGGCCTAGGGGCCTAGCTCCGTTTGTAACCTCACTCTACGCTTTAGCTCCGAGAAGAGGTTACGTATCATTCAGGATATCCCTGCATCGGTCGAACGGGGCTCGAGTCGTCCAAAAAACTGTGGCGAAACCCCTTTTCAAGTTGGGGGGTGAATAAACTGCTTAAATCAGGCTTAAATAAAACTTTAGTCCAGTCAGTCAACCCCCGTCCGTATGCGCAGTACTGCTTCCGTAAGATTGCATTGGGAAAACATGGCACTGGCTGACAAACAACCGCTTTGTAAGCAGTTGTTTGGCCCCTGACTTAAAACATTACGTTCCGGGCCTAAGTTTATCATCTGTAGCTCGGTTCTGGTGCCTTTATCTTTTGGAAACGATACTGCGAACAGGGTTTTCGCCACTGTTTTTGGACGGCTCAACCGATGCAGGGATATCCCGATGACGTGACCTCTTCTCTGAGCTAAAGCGTAGAGTGACGTTACAAAAACAAGAGCTAGGCGGGACCTTGCTGCTGTGGCGCTTTACAAACAAAATGGTACGAACTGGGAAGAGGAGAGAGAGAGAGAGAAAGAGAAGAGAACGGAATAGAGAGCTAGAGAGACTGAGAGGGCATGTGAGATAAGAGCAGTGGTTCCCAAACCTTTTAGCCCGTGACCAAAAAGTGAAATTAGACGTTTTCCCCGGGACCCAAACGAGTGAAAACAGCCGATCTACAAGCTTCCGCGTTGTGAGCTTGTAGATTGGCTATTTTCACTATTTCTTGTTTTCTCGGGGTTTGTTCTGTACCGAGGCGCGACAACGCAAGCATATTTACGTGTCATTGTCGCGCGCATGCTCGTTTCGTGCACAACGCCCGCGACTGACCAGACCTGGATTCTGTTTAGCTTATTTATTTTTTATTTTTCCCTCAGGGAAAGACGTGTCGTTGATCCAGGCGACGACGTCAGCGTTAATCGATGCCCCCCCCCCCCCCATGCACAAATGGGCCCCGACCCACTGTTTTTGGGGAAACAGTGAGATAGAGAATGTGCTGTGATAATAAGTGTTATATGGTGTTACATTAAGCAGCAAAGAGACAGAGCGCTTATAGAAATGAGACTGGAGTTTTCTGCTGAACAGTGAAAAAACATTTTGAGACAGTATAGTGTACTGGGCCAGAGACGATACTGTGGAGGTAAACCCATGTGAAAGACGACGGCAGAGAGGTAAAAGTTGAGACAAGAATGTGCCCATTGTAGCCACAGTTGTAAAAAGAGGAGGTATATACTGTACTGAGGTATATACTGTACTGCGATAGAAAACAAAAGCTTTGCTGGGTCCGTGTGGCAGCGTCGTGCCACACAAATATAGTAGTGTAAACTTAACCAGAGAGAGAGTTTCACAGCATTGTCAAAATGAACAAGTGGTCGTAGAATAGGGATGCACAAATATGAAAATTCTTTGGCCGATATACCAATATAGGTTTATTTAGTTTTTGTTGTTTTTATTTCCCCCTTTTGCGCTGCCAGGGAAAACGAATACATCTTCAATACAATAAATAACTGTTCAGAGAACCTACAGCTTGGTAGGCTGCAGATAACCAACAAGATGTATGCTTATCAACAACAGACAAATATCGGCTACTGCCATCGGTTAATGCCAGTTTCATTTGCCGATACCGAAATTGACCGCTAACGTCAAATATCATCCGATACCGATACCGTGGCCGATACAAATCGGTGCATCCCTATCGTAGAAGTATAGTGCCAAAAAAAACACACCGGAAGCCGACTTGAGTATTCCTGAGGTGAACCGTTATCGTTTGTTAACAATATTCAAGAAGGTTTTTTTTTTTCCCCATTTGTGAGCCACTCGCATACGTATAAGCACCGAAACACTGGTGCGGCATTTCACTGCTTGTGTCCCGTGGTGAGTCCAAGGCGATCTCTGACTGAGCGATTGAGTGAATGGCAGAGGTGAACGTGAATGGATGGAATGTGAACAAAATGAAGTCACGGTTGATACCGTGACGGATACTACGTGCTTTCAATAAAAAGGTCCAATACGTGGAAGTTAAACCTGTGCGTTAGAATGCGTGTCATATATATATATGTATATATATGAGCTTCAAGTGAGCTTCAAGTGAGCAAATATGAGAGGCTATACTCGTAGTTAGCCTCTAGCCCCCCTTTGCCAATCAATCTTCTTTTTTTTCCTCTTCCATTTGTCAAAAGGAAAACGGATACATTCTCACACTCGTTGACGAAAAGAAGATAATTCAGCAAACAAAAAAATAAAAACAATGTACCTGTACAAACAACAGGAAAAATGACACCGTGTTACATCATCATCGCCTTAATCAAGAAGTTATACGATCAACCTCGTATAAACACACCGTCTGCATTGCATTACATCTCGAATATTTATTAACCCTCCCCCATTCCCCCCACCCCTTAATGCCTTCTCTGCCTTCCCTCTTCTCCCTCGCGGCATTGGACGGGGAGAGGGGGAGGAAATTAGGAAGCGTTCCTCCCCCTCCGGATACCCTATCTAAGGTCAGTTTTAGCATTTCTACCCCCCCCATGGAGGTAGAGCCAGGATCAGGAAATATGACACGTGTGATTTGACGGGGGGGGACGGGGGGGCGCGCTCGTCTACGTATACAGTATGTTAATTACACCATGGGTCTGTGGCCCGGGGGCAAAGAGCCCATGGCCAGTTGGAAGGGTGGGGAGGAGGGTGGGAGGGGAGGGGGTTGGAGGATGGGTCAGACACCGGGGTAGGTGATGGCGGTCAGAAGAACGTTTGGGGGTGAGGGGTGTGTGTGTGTGTGTGTGGGGGGGGGGGGGGGGGTAAAGTATCTTACAGTAAACAGAGCGCAGCGCCCCATCCGTCCGTCAAAAAAAAAAAAAAAAAAAGCAAAAAAAAAAACATAAAGCAAAAAAAAAGTCCTCCTTCACTCCGGCGCATCCTCCTTTTTCGCATCCTCCTTTTTGAACGTGTCCTCCTCGCGGAGGAACTGAAACACGGAGGAGAAGTCCTTGCTGGCGTAGCCGCGGGCGCACATGACGCGGTAGATCTGGTGGGCCAGGGAGCCCAGCGGGATGGGCGACCGCGTGTTCGTGGCCGTGGTCTGGGCCAAGCCGAGGTCCTGCACGGCAAACCCAGAGAGACAAGAGGCGGGGAGAGAGAGATAGAGAGAGAGAGAGAGAGAGGCCGAGTTCAGAGATGGAATAACATGACTTTCTTTGTTTTTGGTCAGTGGGTTTTCAACCTTTTTTCATACCAAAGCCTGTTATTTATTCAGTATTTGAGGGGTACAGGAATAAGTTTACGACATACTAACAGTCCGACAGTCAGTCCGACACCCTAGCCCAAACGCTATAGGATAGGGTTTGGTACCCTAACCGCAAGCACGACGCAACGCATGTCGGACCAACGCATGTCGGACCAACACATGTCGGACCAACGCATGTCAGGTCGATGCATGTCGGACCAACACCAGCGCATGTCGGGGGCGCAACGGGTGATTGTGATGACATTTAGTCTCTCAGACCCAAAACTTGGAATAATTTTGTCGTGGTTGGATAAGATTTTGTCCACAATTCCATGCTGTATATCGACGTGGTACCGTTAGGAGAGATAACAGGCAAATGTGATTTAAAAAAATTAAAATTATTCTACATTCTCTAATTGTGTAGACTTCTTGTAAATTAACTAATGCAGATGTTTAACAATAACTTATGTATGAAATGTAAAAACATTTTACGCCCTCAAGAGTTAAAGATCTACAAGGGACCTTTTGGTTGCTCTTCATCATTTAGCTGGGGACCACCTGGAACCCAACTCAAGGACCACTGGTTCAAAACCACTGTTTTAGGTGACAGTTGTTGGTAAGAGACGCATACTGATCCTCACCCTGTCAGAGTGTGTGTGTGTGTGTGTGTGCGCACGTGCATGCGCACACAGAAACCACACACAGAAACACACACACCAGAGAACATGCTCAATTTATGTTAGCTGGCACGATATGGACACACTGCTGTAGCACAGGTGTATGTGTGCCTACATACTGTATCTCAGTTGTGCGCACACACACACACACACACACACACACACACACACACACACACACACACACACACACACACACACACACACACACACACACACACACACACACACACACACACACACACACACACACACACAAAGGAGGAAACAGTGGCAGTAACAGTGACATCAAGTGACACACATTAGGTCACAGATGGACTGGTGAATGAAGAGCAGGAGCGACTCTCTCCTGAGACAAAGGCACGACGACAATAAAGCAACAAAAGACAAACAAAAGGCGAACACAAAAACATGAGAGAAAAGAATAGCAGGGGCCCTGAATACACGGGAATACACTGCGACTGAGGAAGAGGCTTTGCACATTAACGGTAACGTCCAATTTCGGTGTATAGGTGTGGGAGAGGTCATAAAGAAGAGTATGTTCCTTTTAATCCATTAAAATCAGATTATGGATAGATTACTATAATCCTGGTCTCTAAACTGCCTCCCCCTGGCCACGGGGCGCCTGATGGAGGGGAAAGGAACTGGTTGGAATAACGTGTACCTTCCAACCAGGGAAACTCCCCCCTGTCAGGTGTAAAAGAGCAACTTGGACACTCAGGCATGAAGGAAGCATGAGTTGCTCCCCCATGTCGCCCATATATGGGGACTAGGTTGGCGGAGGGTGTGTAGAGCCCAGGATCACATTAGATAATTGACACAGGGGTGAAAAATGGGTTACAAAATCGTGGGATAAAAAATAATAATACAAATAATACAAATGTCTTCAAAATCTAGTTTTTGGTGGCGCTCAAACCTTTTCATGTCAAGAACCCCCAGAATTATCTGTATTTCGCCGCAGACTCCCATCTCAAAATAATTTGTTCCAGGGACCCCCCCCCCCCCCCCAGAAGCAAGGACACGAGTTAAAAACGTTTGCTGGGGCCCAGGCCGTAGCGTAACGGTCTGGGCACCGGACTGGTAATCCAGTCGCAGTGTGCCGCGGGTTCGACTCCCGGACCCGACACGGCCTTTACTGCATGTCATCCCCCCATCTCTCTCCCGTTTCCTGTCAGCCTACTGTCTGTCCCTTCAAAAAAATCAATAAAAGGCGTAAGCCGCAAAAAAAAAAAAAAAAACGTTTGCTGTGAAAGAATATATATTCAAAGATTTGCACACGTTTTCATGAGTGCCGCGCTACAAGCTTGTAGATCTGCAATTTTTTTCAACGGCTAAAGTTTAACATAAAGGTTGAAGTGGTTAAACGCTAAGGTGACACAGATACGTTCCAGGTCTTAAAGGAGAATTCCATACTAAAAGGCTTTCTTACCTTTCTTTGTAGTTGTTACGTCCCCACCAAACAGGTCCAGGTGTCATTTTGTGCAAAAGCTCCTTATTGGCTATTTGCCCTACCATAAGCCTACTTATTTAGATGGAAATAAGCAAAATAGCACAACACCCCATAGCCCCATTCAATTCCCATTCAATTCAATGCAATTCATTGAGGGCTTATGGTAGGGGAAATAGCCAATAAGGAGTTTTTGCACAAAAAAACACCTGGACCTATTTGGTGGGGACGTAACGACTACAAAGAAAGGTAAGAAAGCCGTCTAGCATGGAATTCTCCTTTAATGGATTTTCGATGTGAATAACAGGGACTCTGTGTGCAGAGAGGGCTTCTATAGGTTGGTACCTTGGCCATCAGCGTCGTGCCGAAGCCTCCCTGGTAGTTGTTGCCGGAGGGAACGCCCTCCATGACGCCCGGCACGGGGTTGTAGGAGTCACTGGACCAGCAGCGACCCGACGACATGTTCAGGATCTGGGCCAGCAGCTTGGGGTCCAAACCCAGTCTGAGGGGGGGAGAGAGAGAGAGAGAGAGAGAGAGAGGTCAGAGCGATTGAGTGCCGTGATTTCCTTCCCCCCCATGATCATCACGTACTATGATTATACTAGGACGGCGGTTTTCAACCAGTGGGTCCGGGGACCACCAGTGGTCCTTGAGGGGATCCCAGGTGGTCCCCATGCTAAATGATGGGGAGTTGGTGATCAAATGGACCCAAATGGATCTGACATCATACGAAACACCTGGGGGTCTATTAGAGTAATGTTAACTCCATAGACACATACTAAACACCTGGGGGTCTATTAGAGTAATGTTAACTCCATAGACACATACGAAACACCTGGGTGTCTATTAGAGTAATGTTAACTCCATAGACACATACGAAACACCTGGGTGTCTATTAGAGTAATGTTAACTCCATAGACACATACTAAACACCTGGGTGTCTATTAGAGTAATGTTAACTCCATAGACACATACTAAACACCTGGGGGTCTATTAGAGTAATGTTAACTCCATAGACACATACTAAACACCTGGGTGTCTATTAGAGTAATGTTAACTCCATAGACACATACTAAACACCTGGGGGTCTATTAGAGTAATGTTAACTCCATAGACACATACTAAACACCTGGGTGTCTATTAGAGTAATGTTAACTCCATAGACACATACTAAACACCTGGGTGTCTATTAGAGTAATGTTAACTCCATAGACACATACTAAACACCTGGGTGTCTATTAGAGTAATGTTAACTCCATAGACACATACTAAACACCTGGGTGTCTATTAGAGTAATGTTAACTCCATAGACACATACGAAACACCTGGGTGTCTATTAGAGTAATGTTAACTCCATAGACACATACTAAACACCTGGGGGTCTATTAGAGTAATGTTAACTCCATAGACACATACTAAACAGAAAAAGGTATGTTGTGAATGGTGAAAGGAGCCCGCAATATGGAAAATGACAATGTTTTAGTGATATTGTTCCTGCTTTTTCTACATACATTCAACCAGGTGAAGAAATCAGACATTGACATACAAGACAATCAGCTTTTTAATAACATTTCGCTGCTTGAACATGTGAGGGACAAATACAATGCTCTTTATTCTTGTGATTCTTGAATCAAAATAGGCATGCCAGGTTTGTTAGAGTCCGTGTCTGTGGGTTTTTATTAATATTGAACCAATGGAAAGTATTAACAGGAGCTTGCGACTAAAAATAATGACGCCATTGGATCCATTGGAATAGATGTTCTTCCTCCCCACCCCCCCTTTTTTTGGGGGACATACCGTCAGCCACAATGGTTCAATTATTTATTATGAATCTTGTAATAGAGTGTCTTCTAGGTGAAAGAGCATGCCACTGATTGAGAACATTATTTCCACCTGTGCTGATTAGCAAGATCCCCTGCAGCCTGTTGTAGCCTCTGAGTGTGCTGTCAGCCTGTCACTGTGTGTGTGTTCAGTTCTGCTTTGAGAGTCACCAAGTAAAGACCTGTGTTTGAATGCTCTCCAAGTGTGGTTATTTAGAGTCCCAGAATATCACAACTCTTCTCTAGTCTTCTACTGTGGAAGGGATAATGAGCGGCATGCGAGAGCAGAGTAAAGGGGAGGGGAAGGTGTGAGGAAGAAGAGCAGAGCAAAGCAAAGGAGGCAGAGGAGGAGGAGTGCGGCGATTATGGAATTTATTAAAAAACAGAGCAGAAGTGTATAGCGCAAAGGAGGAGAAGAATGGATGGTTGTGGGACGGGCAGGGGGGGTGCAGGTGATGCCGCTGACCCATGTTGAACCCTGGAGCCCCCCTTGCCTACGACCATTCCTCAGTGTTAATGGCCGAGTGGGGGGGACCTGGTAATGCCGGCTAATGCACTATTGATGTTTAACAGCACCTACTATCCTTCATCATCCCTCCTTTTCCAACGAGAAAATAAGAAGAGGTAGAGGAGAGAGAGACGGGGGGGGGGGGGGGGGGGGGGGAGACAAAGAGGGAGAGCTAAATAGAGGGAGAGAGAGATGAGGCCAAGTGTTTAAGGACCAAGCAGTAGCTATAAAACACTAGCTGTCATACAAACACGCGCCTTCATATAGTTCCCGAGTCGTCATTTCAGAGGTAGCTGGCTAAATAGAAAATACACATCCTCCTCCCTGTCTGCCAGAGAGAGAGAGAGCATATATAGAGAGAGAGAGAGAGAGAGAGCAGAGAGAGGGAGGAACGGAGAGACCGAAGGTGGTAGAAAAAGAGGTGGGCAGGGAAGGACAGAGAGAGACTGCAAAAACGGCAAGCAGTGGCGGGCAGGCGGGCGTAACCCCGGCGTCTGGTACTAGGGCAGTGTGTGTTAGTGCTTTTATGCCATTTTTTATTTTACTTTTTAAAAGGCAACGGCGTAAAGACACCACATCAAGCCCAGTCCAACAGTAACTTACAGGGCCTGCTGCAACTCTATTCTGCTCTCAGTATGACAATTAAACCATCATAGGTCCTTAAAGCCAGGGCTCTCCCCCCCCTCGCTCCCTCCCTCCACCTGGCTCTCATTCTGCCATTACTGCCACAGTTTTTATTAGCTGTCTACCGACTAATTAAGAATGGGAATTACATTTACACTCTCTCTCTCTCGCTTGTTCTCTTTATGTCTTTTGTTTCCTGTAAGCTTCTCCCCTCTTTTTTTTTAACAGACTGTTTTGGAAATGTGGTATAAGTGACACAGTGTGTGTGTATGTGTATATATAAAGCTGTTTTCGTACTCTTTTTTTTTCTTCTTCACATTCTAAACGGTATAGTCTTCCCTGATGATGGCTTTTTCAGTTTGTGCGTGCCCCCCCCCCCCCCCCCCCCCCCCCCCGCACCCACCCACCACACACACACACACACACACACACACACACACACACAGCGTTTTCTTCCTCTTCCCCTCCACTCAATCTCCTCTCCTCATCCCCCTGTCTGAGGACTCTAGGGGACATATGTTTGACATCGCAAACCCCCCCAATCTCTCTCTCTCTCTCTCACAGTCTCTCTCTCTCTCACACACACACGCCCCTCTCTGCGTTCTGGGTGAGCAGCTGAAAAGGTTACTGGCGGAGCTACAATAAAGCGCGTCCGAGCGCGCAGATCGTTTGTTATAGCGACTCGCAGAGACGCTGACGGGGAGCTGTTGTCCTCTGTTTAACGATAAATCAATGAAGTCCCCACCCATCTCACATGAGCGCACACACGCACACGCACACACACACACACACACGCGCACGCACGCACATGTTTATATACAGACAGAAAAAACACCGGTGCGCATCCCTAGTTATTAGCTGACATGGCAGTGTTGCTAATTTGCGTGGAGAACAGGACATGTCACGCTTAACAAGATTGACATGGATAAGCGTGCGCGCGCTTATCGTGCGCCGCACACACACACACACACACACACACACACACACACACACACACACACACACACACACCCACCCCAAGTGTTGGTGCTGCAGGTGAAGGAGACATGACCGTAACATTACAGGATAAAAAGGTGTCCAACATGTGACAGAGAAAGAAAGAATACAGGGCTTGATAACGGCTTGGCTTCAATCAGTGTTGCCAGATTTTGCAAGGGAAACGAGCAGCAAAGGTCTATGAAAACAAGCCACAAAAGAAGCAACTATGTGTAGGTATAGGGCACACTCAGCCTGGGGTGACCAGGCAGGAAAATGACTTCATATAGCACGGAAATCTGTTTTATTGGCGGGCCAATTACATATCATTTCTGGGGTCCTTGACATGAAATAGTTTGAGAACCACTGATATAGAAACATAGGCTTTTCAGAAAACTGTCAGGATTTTAGAAGCAATTGTTTTAGAATCGTCCTCAGGTCTAAATGGGTTTATTTCCTTGGCCTATAGTGGCAGCGTGCAGACATTGATTCTATACTGTTCGGACCAGCGTTTTGCAGGATTAGCTGCGGACACACAGACAAGACGATCTTCTAGATCGGAGGTTCTCAAGCCTTTTCATTATAAAATAACCAACATATATAGAGCGCGAAAGTCCTGCCGTCACAGGTCACTCGCTCATCCCCTGGTTCATGGACGTTTTTCTCTATGGAGAATAACATTGGGTCACACTTTCTGTGCCCATGGATTCTTTCAGAATAGAGAACGTAGAGTGGCCAGCGTTCTTTTGGACGATTTTGCTAAGACGTCCCCAGACATCCTGGGCATACAATGCGTTAAAATCGTCTCATAACAAGTAAGTTCTTATATTATAAGAACTGACTCAGCGATATTGTCGGCAGGTGTCTCTGTATCGTTTATGACAGTCAGTCCCTCATATTTGATACGGTCCGTTTCTAGCGAAAACTTTACTAATTCAGCAGCAGTAACATTCGTGTTTTCTCACAGTCAGTTGAGTCTTCGTATCCGTTTGAGTGAAACGGCCGGGATGATTTGCTCATTTTTCAAACACGGTTCTTATATGAGGCGATCTAAAATCCCCCTATGGGGATTACAATGCAAACTAGAAAAAAGTGCCCCTCGGGGCACAGGTCTCCACCAGGCCAGGTCAGGTTGTGGCCTCCTGGTGGCGCTATAATAGGCCAATGTGAAAAGGGTGCCATTTGTTCTCACACCATTGATGGCAATTGGATGATTTGAGGACATTTTGTTCCAAAAATATGTTTTGCAAAAATCCACCTGTTGGTGGCGCTATAACAGGCCAATGTGAAATGGGCGGGATATATTCCTTAGCCTAGTAGGAAAGTCTGTGAAAGACACGTAAATTGCACGCTTGTAAATTTAAACCAAATTCAATTCACACTCTCAAGAGTTAAAAGTATTGTAAGACATCTGCATTACTTAATTTATCCACACAATGAGAGAACGTAGAAGAATTGTTATTTCGGTCAACGTTTGCCTGTTACCTCTCCTAATGGTACCAACGTCTATAGAGGGTATGCACATGCATAAAGTGAATGGCAGATCGAGTGGCAAAGTGAGTGACAAAGTGAATTTAATGTTGTTTAAGGTCATTTATTGCAATCAAATATGACTTTTCTGTGTGGATGTCTGGGCTGTCAAGGCCAGAAAGTCGTTTTTTTGCCACTCAGTAGGCATTTCCGCATAACTTCCTGGTATGATGATGATGTCACACACATCCCCTCTATACAGCATGGAATTGTGGACAAGCTCTTATCCAACGATAACATGCTTTAGTTTGGGGTTCTGAGAGGCTACATCTCATCAAATGGCGGTCCGTGGTTCAAATGCAAAAAAAAAAACGTAACCAGCTAAGTTATTAACTAAGTTATTAACTAACTTAGCTGGGGTACCCCCCCTCAGGGCCCCTCGAGGACCCCCACTTTGAGAACCACAACTCTAGACGGCGTGACTCCTATAAGACCATAAAAAAAGAAGAGAGATGGTGACGGAAGAAGGAAGGTGTGGCGGGTGTTGGCGCTTGATGTTTACACACCACCAGGCAAAGTGGAGTTCATTTGCGGCGGGCATAATATTAACACCGTCTTGTTTCGCTGGCGATTAAGCTCTTCATCTGACCCCGCGGCGGCTCCATGCCACAGGAGAGGAAGCCGAGGCCCCCCCCCCCGCCCCACCGTTTATTGTTGCATTAAAAGAGGTAACGAGTGGCGTTTACGCGCACACACGCCAGTGTTTACTGTCACATTTTTAAAGAGGTAACAAGTGCGTTTATCGTGGCCAACTTTCATCTTCATTCGGAACACATGCTCGCCATTCAATTCGCCAACAGTCGCAAAGGGAGAGAGAGAGAGAGAGAGAGAGAGAGAGAGAGAGAGAGAGAGAGAGAGAGAGAGAGAGAGTAGAGGGAGGCGGAGGGATGCAAACCTCCTTCCCCGAGTGTCTTCATCTGCTCTGGTGGCCTAATTTTTGAGAGAGAACGAATGAGCACGATTATGTGCACTTTTTTACACGTGTAACTGTGAGCGCGTGACAGACAGGGACTCTGCATGGAGACTATATTAGATCTGCTTCTTAAATCAGTATTTTCCGAAAAATCTATTTTTGTTCAAACCAATGTTTCCTTTCCGGATAAAAATGTGTCTCAATTAAAATCAACCTGATCGACTTACTGTTGCTCCGCTAGATGTATGTATGTATGTATGTGTCTGTCTGTCTGTCTTGTCTGTCTGTCTTGTCTGTCTGTCCGTCTGTCTGTCTGTGGTGTCAGAAACCCAGCGGTTATTAGGTAGTGGGCGGGGATTTGCATGCATCAGGGCTAGTATTTGGAAGTATACGGATTGATTTGATTGATTGATTGAAGTATTTATTAACAGTTTGCAGAATGGAGTACATTTCACATGAAAGCACAACTCGGTTATGTGCTACAGTGCACAGTAGTGCTTGCACACATACATACATACTGTACAGTACATGTACGCACGTGGTGCGAGGGGATCCATCCGCCGCCACGCAAAGCCCTCATTTCTCATCCCCGTGTGTACTGCACAACGTCTCCCTGCAGGTCATTCTCTCTCTCCTTTTTCGGCCACGCTCCCTTTCATCTGCCTGTGCATCATTAAGCCATTTTGGGCGGGGACACCCTTATGGTGTTCTAAACATTGTGTTGAAAAATAGCAGATCTACCAGCTTGTAGCGAGTGGCGCGCTACGAGCTTGTAGGTCTGCTATTTTTTGAAAAATCGTGAAAATGTGGCGCAAATTTGGAATATATATTTTTTCAGAACAAACTTTTTTTTTTAACTCAAATCTTCGCTTCTGGGGGAGGTCCCTGAAAAACAACATATTTGCATATAATGCATATCATTTTTGGGGGTCCTTGACATGAAAAGGGTTGAGAACCACCGATATAGAAACATGGGTTTTTCTGAAAACTGTCATGATTTACAGTAGAAGACATTTTGTAGAACTTCGGTCTAAATGGATTAAAAGAAAAAAATCACTGCTGCCTTTTTGCAACCTCGTCTCTCCGGTCTATTCTCTTTTCCTTGTCTTGTCTCTCTCTCTCTCTCTCTCGTGACTCTGTTCGCCTCCCTCTCTCTCTCTCTCTCTCTCTGCCGTTTGACTGGCTGGCAGAGCTACTGGAACTGACACAAAGCACGAGACGGATCACACAGGGAGGAGCAAGAATGGCACACAGTAAAAAATAAAATCCTCTGCGTTCCTTTGTCCACGTGTAACTCACCAAGCTATACACAAATGGAACCAAATGCACCTTCACGACTGACTTACATTTTTACAAAAGGATAATATATATTTCTTTAATTTCTTTTTTAACCCATTTTGACCCGAGATCAGATTCTAAAAAAATGTCTTCTATACATCCTGACAGTTTTCTGAAAAAGCTATGTTTCTATATGTCAGTCGTTCTTCGATTATTCCAATAACGCTAACACCAAAAAAAAGGGGTTCCCCGCCCCAAAATGGGTTAAATGAGGAGCTAAAGGAAAACGGCCGGGGAGAAGAGAAAGAGAGAAAGAGGGGCGAAATGGGAGGGCAGAGTGAAAAGGCGGCGGCGTGTGTGTGGTTATAATTGTCATGCGTGGCCATTCCCACCACTCACGGAACGCCACGCTCTGTCGGACACGGCCCGAGCTTCCATCTCAGATCAACAAATTAGTGCCACGACGAGCAGGCCCGGCCAATGTGTGTGGGTGTTATGTATGTATGTGTGCGTGTGTGTGTCTGTGTGTGTGTGTGTGTGTGTACACACGCGCAGGTATTGAGGAAAGGGCAGCTCTATCAGGCCCCCAACTCTGGCATGATAAAATGTTATTGCCGTTTTCCTGTAAATTGGCTGTGAGTGCTCGCCGGTCCTCTCTGTGTGTGCGTGCGCATTGTGCACGGCACACGCGCGCGTGTGCGTGCCAGCTCCTCTCTGCATAAGGAGGATGAGCCGCAATGCAGCGTGGGAGATTTACGGGCGTGGGCGCTCTCTCTCTCTCTCTAAACGATGACAGTCTTTGTCAACCCCTTTAATAAAGCCCCCCAGAGATGGGCTACGCACACACACACACACACACACACACAACTCCCCGTCCTGAGGTTGTATATGGGCCAAATATTCTCCAAAGATAAGACATCACCGATATAAAAAAACTCAAAGCTAGGCTACAACAACAACGGCGGTTTTGGAGAAGCTATTCTTAGCCTGATCCGGTAGTCATGCAAAGCCACCGACGAGCGTTATAGCCGAGGAAACTTATACTTGTACGTTGATTAAAGAAACGCTTCCTATACGGTGCTGGGGTTAGTGTGCAACGGCTGTGTACGAGTGTGAGGATCTGTGTTTGTGTGTGTGTGTGTGTGTGTGTGTGTGTGTGTGTGCGTGCGCGTCAGAAGCAGGGTGGCGTGTGGTGTGTAAATCTGTGTTGCCGCCTTAAGCCATTCTGACCTGAGATCAGATTCTAAAAATGTCTTCTACATCCTGACAGTTTTCTGAAAAAGCTGTTTCTATGTCAGTCGTTCGTTCGATTTAAAAAAAATAGCAGACCTACAAGCTCGTAGCGCGCCACTCGGTGGCGCGCTATGAGCTTGTAGATCTGCTATTTTTAAATAGCTAAAGCATGACGTAATGCAATAACACCAAAAGGGGTCCGCGCCCAGAATGGGTTAATGCCTCCATATTTCAAGGGTCTAGTGGGGGGATTTATGTGCAAGTGCTCATGCCAATTTTCCTTCTCCGTCTCACCACAGATAAATCAGCTGCGCTAATACAGCTGCGCTGTGTGGGGAACGAGTGCACGCACGCGCGCGCACGCACGCACGCACGCACGCACAGTGAGATAGACACACAGACAGACACACACAGCTAAGATGTACAAGCCACAACAACACATCAGACCAAACAACGGGGATACAAAAACCTAGTTATGAACAAGCCGAGGAATACTAGAAAGACCAAGCTCAGAATGTCCTTCATACAATGTGTGTAAATAATATAATTTTTCCACTGTCCATCTCTTAAGCCTGATTTACGCTTTTTGGACGTTGCGCACAGCACTTTGACTTCAAAAGCGCCAAATCAGGCTTCATCCTCAACTTCCAATCAGTCAGTAGCGGGTTTCACCGAACCAAAAGTCCCTCGCGTATACACCTGTAAGCTGTGTGAACTGGACAAAGCCTTTTTTTTATAAGCCTCCTCGGATTGACCTCGGCTCAGAAAAAAGCTGCTTCAAACTACAACTCCCATCATGCTCGGTCGTGGCTGTGTGGCGGGCCCCGGGGTTGGAGGTGATCATGGTCATGGGAGCAGTATTTTGAAGGGAAGTGACATGGTTTGGGACCAGTGTTGATTTCGTCGACTAAAACTAAGACGAAAAATGTTCGTCGACTGCCTTTTTCCACCGATGAAAACTAAATGGAAACTAAATGAAAACTAAGCTATGATGACTAAAACTAAGACTAAATATACCGACAATTTTGTCAACAAATAAAAACTAGACAAAAATGTTAGGAAGGGACCCAGTACAGAAGAGATCCAGTATAAGTAATTTTACACTTGGTTGCTGAAAATAGCCGATCTACAAGCTCGCGCTGCAACGCGTTGTGAGATCGGCTATTTTCAGCAAGTGTAAAATCAGTCATTACAACGGCATCAAGGCCCGCCAAAATACATTTTAGTCGACTAAATCACCTGTAGATTTAGTCGACTAAAATCTTATGATATTTAGTCGACTAAAACTAGACTAACACTAAAACATTCCAGATGACTAAAATGTGACTCAAACTAAATGAAAACCATTCAAGAGACTATGCATGAGGCACGGTAAAGAGGGGGGCCCATATTTGGAATCAGTGACGTAAAGTCTGTGGGGGCCGGGGTGCCAGGGCGGCACGGGCCCCCATGAGGATTAGGAAAACTATTCGTCCCGTTTGTAATCACTAGAGGCAGCCCTCCCTCACAGGTAAGAGTTCACACCTACAGTATGTAGTCTTGAGTGACAGTGTCGGGGGCTTGGTCAGAGAGTATACCCGTTGTAACCGGTACTCTTTTACGCCCATAAATGGAGATCTCAGTCTGCATCTGTCCGTCTACTCGTGTCCCTGTTTGGAGAGGAGATCGCTGCATCGGTTTAGTCTTTGTCCCTCGTATGCTCATATATATGGGCACTTGGGAGTAAAGAAGAGAAATAGCCTGAATTTCATGAAAAAGGCAACAACCAAGGCGAAAGGATATCTGAACTGCTCGACAGCCGGGCGCCGCACTCCCTCGAGTCTTAGCCGCTCGCACACGCCATGATTTAAGTCGCTCTGTATAATATATGCACATAATAATAATAATACGGAAAACGACGGCAGAAAACGACTTGTTGCGACCAAGGAAGGGACTGCATCATCAACTTATTTATTAGCACGGCGCGTTTCGCCAAATGAGCTTCGTCAGGTGCAGTCCCTTCCTTGGGCGGTTTATTTCTCTTTTTGAAATCAATATTTTGGACGTAAACACCTTGGTAGCAATATTGTGACAATGTTGCGGGGATGCTTTCCTCAAAATATAATCAAGATATGGATGCTTTCACAAAATATTTATTCAATAATTGTATTATTTATTATTCATATTACATCATCAGTAATGCCGATATAATAACTAAAGGAGTAAAAGGCAAATAATGGAACAGTTAGAATGGTCAGTTAAGTTCAGACATTTATATCAGTTTACTGTAATGCAGCCTTTAAAAAACAACATGCAGCAATGTTGCCACATCAAGATGATATGATATCCAAAGTCCCAGATAATAGCTATAGTCTCAAATCAGAATATTGATGTCATATCGATTTTCGTCACTGGAGAAAAGATTCAAACCTACTTCACTTCTTCATGCCGACAGAATTAGCTGGGTAAGTTATTGGTCGACTGCACCCAGTGTACCGTCCTCACAATTGAAGCAATAAGAGTCTAATACCATGGTCCAATCTGCAGCTGGCGATAGTACGTCTGTGTGTTTCTGTATGCCGTTTGTGAACAAAACCATACAAATCACAATATGCACTGTTCACTGGAATTCTGGAAAAGCCATTACTATAGTATAGAGCGTCGCGGTCCCGCCCCCTTTCATGACAACGCCTGGCCCAGGAAATGAATCCCAATGCATTTTTCCCATAGACATTTCAAAACGCATTTATTTAAAGACCTTATAAGCGCTGTACGAAGCCAACTCTTGTCGTGACAAATCATGACACACAATATTTTGGACCAAACAAATAATTATAAAGAAGAAAAACAACCAAAAAAGTGTTGTAACCTGCCGTTTCTTTCTACTTTCTAATTCTTTGTTTGGCCCGAATTTTTTTGTTTGTTGTCATGATTTGTCACGACAAGAGTTGGCTTTGTCCTCGGCGTAAACGTCTTTAAATAAATACTTTCTGATAAGTCTATGAGGAAAATGAATGGGGATTTCTTTTCCGGGTCTCTTGAGGGGGCGTGACTGCGACGCTCTATACGGCAGAGGTTCTCAAAACGGTTTTGGACCAGCCACCTGTCCGTCATACAGTCGGAAGCAACGGAAGTTCTATCACGAGTGAAATATAAAGCCTCCTCCCCACTTCCGTTTTGACTTTACAGTCGCGCAAATTTATGTAAATATAAAATCATCTAAGCATATATAGCTTGTTGCTTAGCGGAAAGGGAAATAAAAAAATTAAATGTAAAGATTATTTTTTTAATATATTTTTGTGAACGGAAATGGCAGATTCCTTACTCGGATTTCGGGAGCTGTAGCTCCAGACTCTCTATATAGCATTCAGATATTTCTGAATAGTTGTAGATGACTCGCCAAGCTCTAGTTCAGAGGTCAGGAGAGTGCGATTGGTCAATTGGGTCACGATTTTTCTCAATAAAAGCTCTCGTAGCCTGTAGCTTTTATTGAGACAAATCGGTTTGAGGGAAAAGGAAGTCGCCACCCCGTTGTTCCTGCCTGTCGACTACAAAACAACACTACAACATGACGTAACGATATCACCCACTCCCGACCTGGATCATATATATATATACCCTAAATGAAATGGTGCCCAGGCTACACCTATACAGTGGACACGGGTGCGTCGGATAACAGGAACTGGAGAAGTAGAGAGAAAATAAAAGGATCCGGCACAGCTGTCTTCACTTGAATTAGATTTATTGAGCAACGTTTCGGTCGTTCAGACCCTTCATCAGGGCATCACGCCTGAATGAAACCGTCTAACGTTAAAATCTAATTCAAGTGAAGACAGCTGTGTGTGCGGGATCCTCTTTTCCCTCTTAATTTACAACTTTGACATTTCATTCCCCCAACTTTTGACTATACTGGAACGGCTTAAGCCATTCAGACCAGACGCCGAAATGAAAAAAAAAAAGAAAAAAGTCTTCTGAAAGAATATATATTCAAAGATTTGTGCCGCATTTTCACGATTCTTTCAAAAAATAGCAGATCTACAAGCTCGTAGCGCGCCACTCGGTGGCGCGCTGTGAGCTTGTAGATCTGCTATTTTTGCAATAGCAGATTGCTTTAGTTAAAACACCAAAAAGGGGGTTCCCGGCCCAAAATGGGTTAATATCCCGTCAGGCATTAGTAAAGGTTTTATGCGATAT
This sequence comes from Protomyctophum parallelum, assembly GCF_964188405.1. Taxonomy (NCBI): domain Eukaryota; kingdom Metazoa; phylum Chordata; class Actinopteri; order Myctophiformes; family Myctophidae; genus Protomyctophum; species Protomyctophum parallelum. The sequence continues at coordinate 19,339,254 of NC_139697.1, read as the reverse complement.
AATCGATATGTTTCCGTTCTATCTTTCCCCTTGTTTCTGCTCCCGGGCAGTGTGTGTACAGTACAGTACAGTATGTGTGTGTGTGTGTGCCGCTGGCTCACAGTATACCTGATGCCGAGGTTCATGGTCTCTGCGGTCCCAATCATCCCGATGGCTAGCAGCATGTTGTTACATATCTTAGCTGCCTGGAGGGGGAACCGGGAGAGAGGAGAGGAAACATTATTCCGTGTGTGTGTGTGTGTGTCTGTGTGTGTGTGCGTGTGTGTGTGTGTGTGTGCGCGTGCGTGTGTGAGTGAGTATGTGAGTGAGTATGTGAGTGAGTGAGTGAGTGAGTCAGTGTTTCCACACGCAAAACGGCCGACAGCCGCGGACAGAAGAAGCTGTCCGCAGCTTCTTTTCCAGGTTTTTAGACAGCTGGTGGATGGGGAATTAAGCTCCACCTCCGTGGACGACTGCCGCGGAGGAGAGCGTTTTCCGGGGAATCTGGCCGTCGCGGCAGTCGTCCGCGGAGGTGGAGCTTAATTGCCCATCCACCAGCTGTCTAAAAACCCGGAAAAGAAGCTGTCCGACAGCACCTAGTGAGTGAGAGAGAGAGAGAGAGAGAGAGGAGGGGCTGGTTGAGTGTTTGAAAGACAGCAATAGTGTGTCTTTGCAAAGTGCAATAATCCATAAAACCTGTGGCCGATTCTACAAATGCCTTCTAGATCAATAGTTCCCACACTTTCAATGTTTTTCAAAGTGACGCCGCGCCTGTGAGCCGTTTTGGCCAACGCAAAAAATCTAAAATGACACGGATGCTTTCCCGGGTTTTAATTGGTCAACCACTTAAAGCAAAAATTATAATGGGCTTCTTCTTGTCCGTTTAATTTAGATTTCAAGCTGGGGTTTGCTCCAATTTGTTCCACACATTTTGAATTTCTCTTGCTTCATTATCAAAATGACGAGTGTCACCCTAATCCAGAGTGTAACAAGAGCACAGGAATGGGGCTATATTATGCAAACAGAATAACTCTTACCACTTCCGGGCTGCTTCCCTACTTCCTTCATCGGCTTCATAAGCACGGCCCTGACCGATGATACCAATTAACCCATTTAGGCCTTGACGTCGAAATTTCTAAAATGTCTTCTAAATCCTGACAGCTTTCTGTCAGGATTTGCGACAGACATTTTCACGATAAAAAAAAAAATAGCAGACCTACAAGCTCGTAGTGCGCTATGAGCTTGTAGGTCTGCTATTTTTCAATAGCTAAATTATAACATAATGTTTATGGCTCTGTTCCATTTAGTGTGCAGTGGTTCTCAAACCTTTTCATTTCACGGACCCCCGTAACTCTGTTAGTGTACAAATGGAACCGAATGGACCGGCTTACGGGGCCATTTTGGTTCCATTTGTACACTCAAGAGTTACACACCCGTACGGGGCCATTTGGAACCCACTCAAGGACACTTTGAGACCCACTGGTGTAGCAGAGTGTTCCCAGTGAAACAACACGCACAATAGCAGCGCCCTGAATCTTGTTTGACCAGAATGGAACAGACTAGGCATGTAACGGATATATCGTATATCGCGATATATCGATATTATATCCCGATATGTATCGATTTATTAAAAATATAAATAGATTTTCAATCTCCCCCCCCCTTTCAGTAGTAGAGGCCTGCAGAGGGGAGCTGTATGTGTCTGTGACTGTGCCCAGGTGATGGTCGTTATTGATGCTCATTAATACATCAAGGAAGGAAATTATCTTTGCAATGTAGTTAAATAAAAATTGTGGAAAAAAGCTTGGGGGGGAAGATAAATCATACAAAAATATATTTTTTGGTCATTTGTCTGGAAAATCATTGTGTTGAAAATATTGTGAATTTTTTTATCGTGAACCTCATATCGTGATACGTATCGTGAGTTGAGTGTATCGTTACATGCCTAGAACAGAGCCTTCATTAGTACCAGCAGTAACACCTGTGAAGGAAGTATAAGAGGGGCCCCCCCAAGTTCTTTCCAAAATGGCCGTGCGAGCGCAGTGTTCTTCTCACCTGTCCCGTGCCGACCCCTCCACAGTACACCACGTTGGCTCCCATACAGGACAGCAGCTCCTGGGCAGCTTGGTATTCCTCCTCTGGCCCGCCCACCATGAACGTTAGGTTGGCCAGGCTGGCAGCCCCCACACCTGCACGCGCACGCGCACACACACACACACACACACACACACACACACAAACACACACACACACACACACACACACACACACACACACACACACACACACAGGTTTGTATCACTTACTTATATTTGTGGGTGTAAACACAAACATTACCATTTTAACCTGAGATCAGATTCTAAAAATGTCTTCTACATCCTGACAGTTTTCTGAAAAAAGCCATGTTTCTATGTCAGTGGTTCTTCGATTTTTCAAAAATAGCAGACCTACAAGCTCTATGAGCTTGTAGATCTGCTATTTTTCAATAGCTAAAGCATAACCTAACGCTAACAACAAAAGGGGTGCCCCGCCCCAAAGTGGGTTAATGCCATTGAATGGCCAGTTTTTAACACAAACATTGCGTAAACACAAAGGTCCTCATTCACAACGGCGTTTACGCTCATAACGTGACGTTACGTGAGCGGAGCGTGAGTGGACAGGCATTTACAGTACGTGGATTCCCACGTTACGTGGGAATTCATGGCCATCTCCGTGAACTTGACGGTGACGTTGGTTGGTCACTAAATCCCTTGGCACTATCATCTCTGCTCACAATATATCCTACCACTGCTACGCCGATGACACACAACTGTTTCTATCCTTCCCCCCCTCTGCCACTCAGGTGGAAGAGCGCATCACTGCATGCCTGGCTGACATCTCACAGTGGATGTCCTCCAATCACCTCAAGCTGAACCCAAACAAGACTGAGCTTCTCTTCTTCCCAGCTAAGTCCTGCCCTATGCGGGAGCTAACTATCTCCGTAGACAACGCCCTGGTAACGTCCGTCCAAACAGCCAGGAACCTCGGTGTTGTCCTGGACAGTCAGCTCTCGTTCAAAGCTCACATCACAGCTGTCACTCGATCCTGTAGTTTCACACTCTATAATATACGACGAATTAGACCGTTCCTCACCCAGGAATCAGCCCAGCTCCTAATCCAGACAACAGTCTTGTCAAAACTCGACTATTGTAACTCCCTCCTTACTGGCCTACCAGCATGTGCACTTAAGCCTCTCCAGCTGATCCAAAATGCCGCAGCTCGCTTGGTCTTCAACCAGCCAAAATTCTCACATGTCTCCCCCCTGCTCCGCTCCCTCCACTGGCTCCCGGTCGCTGCCCGCACAGAATACAAAACTTTGATGCTGGCATTCAAGGCAACCAAAGGTATGGCTCCCCCATATCTTGCAAGTATGATTGAGCCCTACAAACGCTCCCGCGCACTCAGATCAGCCAACGCAGGGAAGCTGGAAGTACCCTCACTAAAAACGCCGGGACAACGCTCCACACGTCCCAAACTCTTCTCCCTTCTGGCTCCAAAACTCTGGAATGCACTTCCCATTGCAGTCAGAACTGCAGCATCACTCCCAATCTTCCGCCGTAGTCTGAAAACCCACCTTTTTAGACTCCATCATGGCCCATAGCACTTACCCTACCCCCTTAGATAGCATTTCTGTAGACTTAGATAGCATCTGATACAGACTTATAGCATGTTATGTAGACGGCACTATAATTGCATTGTATATAGTCATAGCACGCCATAGTACATATGTACTGTATAGCATAGTAGTATATATATATAGCTTATATGTATAGTCTCATAATATAGATATTCCACTGTTACTTTCTTAGCTTACGCATGTTTTATGATAAATGCTTTTGTGATGTATTCCCATGCTTTTGTTCCTGATTATTGTAAATCGCTCTGGATTAAGAGCGTCTGCTAAATGCCTAAATTGTAAATTGTAAATTGGTCGGAAACTCCGCACATAGCTCCCATCGTAGTGTAGAAGGCATACGGTTGTGTATATTTATTCAGAAGGCTTTAGTCTGAATCAATAGTTCCCAAATCTCAGATAAAATATGTAGGCATGTGTCCCCAACATTGGTCAGCACATGAAGAAATTATATAAAAGCCAAGTATCACTTGTATGCCCATTCTAGAGGCAAGTTAGCCTAGAGTCCCATACAGAAACGGCCCCTGCAAGCCCGACACCTTTTTATTTATTTATTAGGATATTTCTAGCCATGCGCGATTGCGCTGCTCACTCGACAGCTTTCTACTCGCAGTGCAACGGCCCGGCCCGACTGGGATGCATTCTCATGGTTCACAGACATGCCGGTCTGACAGACAGACAGCAGTCACGAGGGCTAATTAGCCCTATACAAAATAGAAGTCCACAATATGGCATCAGCGCGTGCAGCAATTCGGCCAGTCATAGTTTTAAGCCAGCTCACCTTAATTAATTATAATATGGGCAACATTGTAGCTGTGTAGGCTGTAGGCTACTACATTGATCTCATCATGAGATCAATCAAGTTTGGTGCCAAGTGTCCCGCGAATCATTTTAATATGACGACATCATGAAATTAACCTGCACTTACATCTGACAAAGAGGATATAGGCTACCCGCCGTATATGGTTGACAATTTAAATAGCTATATGACCATGTGTCCATGATCAGAACAAATCCATTCTCCACATGGCATTCAGACAGATGACGGTGAGATGATATTAATCAAAAAGACGGACTTCCCTGCATGAATCAATGCAGCTCTGATATCGGATATCTATTTTACCTCTGCAGGCGAGTGTGCAATTGTTCTTTTTGTTATAACGCTGCAGTGCATGGCAATTCATCAGTAAGGGCTTTCATCATTGCCGAGTTGTAATATAGCATTTGGTCGTGTGGTGAACAGACACAAATTAACTTCTTTCTCATCATGTGAAAGTAACTGTAACATCAGTTAACTTATTAACGTTTTGACATTTAACAAGGAGTGAAGCTTGAAGATCTGTCAAGAGACCCGCCTGTCAAAATTAACTGCTCTACAAGCTCATCGCTCAATACGATGACGAATTTCGATATTTCCCGTTGCCTTATATAGTGTGGAATGGGTGTGGATGTTCCATGAAACCAGGCGACACCAGGCGAATCGCTTGGGAGAAATGCGGAAAGGATACACCGGGCGATCCGCACACATGAAGTGATTACACCTGGTTCCCTGAATAACACGGGAGCTAATCGCAGCTTGATCGGACGGATAAATACGATATCATTACGATATCATTTACACTGTGGCGTATTTCTCCTTTGTGAACGAGGACCAAAGACACAAAGATTTTGAGAGATTTTAGTTTCAGTCTCTCGAAGTTTTCATTTAGTTTTAGTCACATTTTAGTGTTAAGTCTAGTTTTAGTCGACTAAATATCATACGATTTTAGTCGACTAAATCTACAGTTGATTTAGTCGACTAAAATGTATTTTGATGCCGTTGTAATGGCTGATTTTACACTTGCTGAAAATAGCAGATCTACAAGATTGTACTTGATCTCTTGTCCACTAGTCCCTTCCTAACATTAGCAGATCTACAAGCTCAGAGCACGGCACCCAGTGCCGCGCTATGAGCTTGTACATCTGCTATTTTTGAAAAATTGTGAAAATGTCAGGATTTAAAAGACATTTTATAAATGTCGACGTCAGGACCTAAATGGGTTCATTTAGCTTCCATTTTGTTTTCGTCAGTGAAAAAAAGGTAGTCGACGGACACCACAACAGGAGGGGGCCGGGCGTTGTGAAAGCAGAACAATCATGAAGATCGCGAGAACAACAACAAGCGGATCAACGTGGGTAATCTTTTGACGCACACAGCATCTGACGTGGGAGTCAAGTTAATGGTTTTTGCGAGCAAAAGAACATTAACCACTTGACTGTTTAAGACTAGTAAAAAAAAAAAAAAAAAGGTCAGCTGTGTGCGTGATAATGGGACAGGAGTGTTAAGGGGTGGGCGCACCAGAGGGACGAGGGTATCTTTAAAAGCCGATTGTTGCCATCATCCACCGCAAGCTCCCGTGGGAGGCTTTCCCTTTTGTCCTCTCATCCCCTTATCCCCCCCCCTGCTTGCTCTCGCTCTCTCCCTCTCTCTCTCACACACACACACACACACACACACGCACACACACACAGGTCAACAGCTGTGCCTGGGGCTACCCCCCCCCCCCACACACACACACACACACAACCCCACCGGCCCGTGGGGGGCATCGGTGACAGGCGTGAGGGGTAATTAACGTTACACTTTATCATGTTCAATTAGGCGTCCCTCCCCATGCCTGATGGCTTAAGGAGCGTGCCGTGTTGTAAGCAGGCAGCTCCACGCCCACCCCTGCTGCCCCGGGGCCGGCGGGGTGGGGTCCTGTTAGCGCGGCGGGGATATTATAGTCCTGTTTCGGGACGGGTATGGGGGGGGGGGGGGGGGGGCGGAACACTGCCGTTGAAAATCTCATCTGCCACGGTCCGCCCCCTTTTAATGCTCCACCGGTTCACGCGAAACTTCAATGCGGTTACGCGCACGCATACACACTTGAGCACGGGATGTAAACTACTGCACACGTGACACACACACACACACACACACACACACACACACACACAGACACTTTGTGGAGTGCAGTAACGGGCAGAAAGAATCTCAAGTCTAAATAGGGCGATCATGGTGACAATGCAAAAAAAACTGGTCAGATCATCGAGTTCTCCCAAAAGAGAGGGAAGAGTGTGTGTGTGTGTGTGTGTGTGAGAGAGATCAGATCGCTCTTCGGGGTGCCGTGTAGCTCTAATGAAAAGCCTCTTAACGGTGAAAGCCTAATAATGTTCGTGTTAATAATTAAACGGGAATTAGCAGTGAGAAAACAGCTGAAACCACATTATCAGACCTCCCCGTAGAGGAGAAAGGAGAGGAGAGGAGGTTGAGGGAGAGGAGGTTGAGAGGAGAGGAGAGGAGAGGAGAGGAGAGGAGAGGAGAGGAGAGGAGAGGAGAGGAGAGGAGAGGAGAGGAGAGGAGAGGAGAGGAGAGGAGAGGAGAGGAGAGGAGAGGAGAGGAGAGGAGAGGAGAGGAGAGGAGCAGAGAGGTACTGTATCAGCATAATCACACTAAGGGTCTAATTTACACACTTTCTCAGTTAAACAAACACTCTGGATTTCTCGGCGGTGAATCTGGGATTAGACGAGGCCACTCTTGGCCTGCCGCGGCGTACGTCTCCTGCGCTCCAGAAGCATGAATATACATCAGTTTACCTCCTCCCCCTACTTTAATTGGCTGTGCTGCTGTCAAGTATGTGACGGTACCGCGTGTGCGCGCGTCGCACACAAACACACACACACACACACACACACACACACACACACAAGACACACACAGGCGCGAGCGTGCACACACGTCTGGGCTGTCAGCGGGTCATTAGGGCCACATAATGAAGCCCGGAGCTCACACTATACGGCAGCTGCCTGCGCGGACCACGTACAGCACAGCCACACACTCAAACATAAGGCCAACACTCAAACATACATAAACACCACTCATACATAATACACCCATATGGTCAACAAAGTGTTGATTTTGAGCAGCTTTTGATTTTAGTTTCAGTCATATTATAGTCTTAAATAGTTTATTTAGTCTGTCACATTTTAGTCACCTGGAATGTTTTAGTGTTACAGTACTAGTCTAGTTTTAGTCGACTAAATATCATGAGATTTGAGTCGATTACATCTAGAGTTGAGTCAGTCGACTAAAATGTATTTTGGTGGACCTTCATGACCGTCGTATTGACTGACTGACTTTACACTGAGCTTGTAAATCTGCTATTTTCAGCATGCAACCAAGTGTAACATTACTTGTACTTCTCTCGTCTCATGTCCACATCTCTTGTCCACTAGTCCCTTTCTAACATTTTAGTCTAGTTTTAATTTGACAAAATTGTCAATATATTTTGTCTTAGTTTTAGTCAGTTTCCATTTAGTTTGTCATAGTATTAGTCAACGAAAACACTGTGGTCAACGTACCACATTTGAAAAAAACGCGATGTACGACGTGATCTCTGAGCTCGAGAATCTACTACTTTCGAGGAACATTGCGACCGCTCGCACAAGACACACTTTTTAAAGTTTCTGCTGTTCTCTGAATTTTAAGAAGCCTCCGTTGGAATCGTCTGTTTGGGCCCCCCGGAGGTTTTAAAAGACACTCTGGCTAGAATAGTTAGTGTGGTTGCCCGAATGGGCAACCAGACTCTTGTAACTGTGACACTTTATACTTATTATTATTTTTTCACAGGAGTAGTCTTTATTTTGACGCTTTATACCTCCCACACTGTACGCTGTACGCACTTGAGCCATATCTCAAATTGACCGGAAAAATCGGGAATCGTGTGCTTGTATTTTGTTAAGAGAAATGTTGTATAGTTTAATTGATATGAATTTATTAGTGAATTAAATTTCCCCATTGACATGAATGGGAAAAGGCAAAAATTCACATAAAAGTATTTGTTCCTCGGAGACTGTAATCACTATAGTTACAAAACTTTTAGGGATAATTCAACATTATCCCTAAAATTATTTAACCCTAAGATTTTATCGGTCGGCCTCATGGTGGCGCTATAACAGCCCACTTTACCTTTTGGCTTATAACTCTTGAACCGTAGGTCGTAAAATCAAAAATATTTTTTCCCTGGATTCCTTGGGTCATGACGCATCTCCCCATATAGGCCACGCCCATTTCCGCCATGATAGATTTTCCGCCATTTTGAATTTTGTCCAAAACACACTTTTTGCTTTTCCTCCTACAGATTTTGTCCAAATCTCACAGAAATCGGCACACGTGATCTCTGGACCCATCCAATTAAAACTGAGCCGCAGAATTTTGAAAGTGCGTATCGTTCGGCCGTAATCGTCTTCCGAAGTTAGTAGGAGGGGCCTATATCACAAAAAATGCCATAAATCACGAACGGAATGTCCAATCCATCCCAAATTTCAATCACATGTCCGGGGTGGTTCGATCAACCAAGTTCTAAAAGCAATTCCATTTTCATCCATAGGGGGCGCCGCAAACGCGAGAAATGTAACCGTTTGTCGCAAAAACATGAATTTCGGGGGTCAAATCCCCTCCGAATGACTTACGCATGATCTAAGGCGTGACTTGAAATTGTAATTGGCTGGCAATACTAGTGGGAGGGGCATATGTAAGCCACTGCGGCAACCACACTCTGCAATTTTTTAAAATTGCGAATTTTCTAGTTATGGATTCTCTCATTATCTCAATCTCCACATTTTGTTTTGGAGAAAGACAATCGAGTGTGTGTGTGTGTGTGTGTGTGTTTGTGTGCGTGCGTCTACACAAACAATTTAAGTGTATTACTCCGAAACAAACCGCTTGCGATATGGATATATAACTTCCTATTATACACAAACATGTACCAATGTTTTAATTCACCTCGTTTCACTTTTCCTTTACAGACATTTGCACGCTCGCACCACACACGAAATATACAAACATTGTGTTCTTGAAAAACTGTTTCAAAAATATAAGGGAGGCGCACACGAACACACACACACGGACACACACACACACACACACACACACACACACACACACACACACACACACAGTGACAACTGTGCAGGTTCATTAGTGGAGATCACTCTTTGTGGGAGGACTAAAGAGGGGATTATTGATAACACAGTCAACATGCTGATCAATACATCTCTGAGAGAGAGAGAGAGAGAGAGAGAGAGAGAGAGAGAGAGAGAGAGAGAGCTGAAGGAGGAAAGAGTAAGAAAGACAGAAGGGGGGGGGGGGGCGTGAGACAGAGAGAACGAAGGAGAGAGAGAGAGAGAGAGAGAGAGAGACATACAGAAAGAGATACAGAAAGCAGTGGGGAGAAAAAAAAGAAAAGAAAATAAAAGATCTTTCTTTTTGCTCACTATACTACCTCCCACCTTCCCTCCCTGAAATTAACTAATCACCCATAATAAGCTCTTATGATCTGTAGTGGATTTCTATAAGCAGGGACAGCCGGATGATGGAGGACGCTGCTCCTGGAAGAATAACTCCATTAGCATAACACAAGGGGAGTGTACGTCTGTGTGTGTGTGTGTGTGTCTGTTTAGGAGTGTGTGTGTGTGTGTGTGTGTGTGTGTGTGTGTGTGTGTGTGCGAGAGGAGTCTGTCTGCAAATGTCCGTGTGCAAGCATCTGTCTAGAAATGTGCGTACGTAAGTGCATTTGAGTGTGCGTATGTATGCATGCTGTCGAGCGCGTACACACGAGTGCATGCGTGAATTTGCGTGGCATGCGAGTATGTATGCATGACAAATACATACGTGCGTACACACACACGCACGTGTCCATATACTGTACGTACGTTATGCATGTGTGTGTGTGAGGGGACATCCCATATGCAGGGGCCGGGGCCCTGTCAGAGACGGATTAGAGAGGAATCCTAATGAGGCTTCGGCATGAAGCGTCGAGGCCCTCCGCCCGCCCGCCCGCCCGCCCCATCCATCCATCCCAGCGGGAATGACACTCCTCCCCGGATCGTTATAGGCGCGCCGAGCGTCTTTTACACAGCGGCGCCCCCTAGGGGAGGAGACGGGCATGGTGGAGGAGGAGTAGTACTCGAGACTCGACAAAGACAAGGGAGGGAGAGAACGGATCGGGACGGGATGGCTGGAGCAGACGTATCCATGGAGACGATACAGGATGCGGGGAGGAGGAGGAGAAGAGAAAAAAAAAAGGAGAAAAGAGTGGCGGAGAGACGAGGGGTCTTCTGGACGACGGGAGAACAATACAATAGAGGGTTTTGGTGTGGGAGTTAACTTATTCTGACCTGAGATCAGACTCTAAAAAAAAATGTCTTCTACATCCTGACAGTTTTCTGAAAAAGCCATGTTTTTCCGTGTCAGTCGTTCTTCTATTTTTCAAAAAATAGCAGACCTACAAGCTCATAGCGCGCCACCGAGTGGCGCGCTATGAGCTTGTAGATCTGCTATTTTTCCATAGCTAAAGCATAGCATGATGCTAACGCCAAAAAGGGTTCCGGCCCAAAATGGGTTAACTTATGCATGTATCAGCGAGTGTATACCGCTGCATGGAGGAGTTGATGCAGTACGCATGGGGGTTTTGTCCAATTGTATGCAGACTACATGGCTATAGCGTAATACATTTTTGACCGCGAGAAGGAAAAAACGAGAATAAAACACAGCGGAATTAAAAGGAATAGCTATAGAAGCAAAGGATAAAAACTAACCGTCGCCACATCCAGCAGGCTGTCCTTTATGGCTGGATCCCGAAGGGACGGAACTCTCTCTCTCTCTGTCTGTCTGTCTCTTTTAAATGTCAAGAATGCACTCCAGTCTGGTGTATAAGTAGAATTCTGGCGGGCAATAAATGGACTTTGTCAGCATAATGTGTATAATATGAAAAACGCAATTTTCATATAAGAAAAAACTAATCCCAATTTCCAATAAGGATTATTTTTTGTTCAATTGTGTAATTTAATTAAATAATTTGCAATTGGTCAATGATGATCGAGGACACCCAAATTGCGACCATATAAGTCAGTTTACTATGAAAACCTGCATTTCATGTCAGTCAGTCAGTCACATTTCATGTCGGTCAGTCGGCCAGCAACTCTACACATCTGACCTCACAGACACCAGATTAATAGTTTAACTCCTGCTTCTTAACCCATTTTGACCTGGGAACGATTCTGCAAATGTCTTCTAAATCTTGACTGTTTTCTTGAAAAAGCTGTTTTTCTATGTATGTATCAAACACTTTGTCGCTTTTCACGATTCTTGAAAAATAGCAGACCTACAAGCTTGTAGCGAGTCACTCGGTGGCGCGCTATGAGCTTGTAGGTCTGCTATTTTTCAATAGCTAAAGCATGACATAATGCTAACACCAAAAGGGGTTCCCGCCCCAAAATGGGTTAACTGTGCCGTATTAAGAAGCTCTGTTGTTTCAGCACGACAGGGCATCTTGCTGGTTTTCATACTTTGGGTGTCATTCAACAGAAGTCAGATTTTAGTCTATGAAGAAGGTCCACGGGACCGCATTCAATCAAGTCTCGGATACGTCTCGTTGCAATGTGAAAGCCATCCGTACTAAAAGAAGGAAGTGGACTGTCTATAATCATATTTTTTATAATGACAATATTTTACCTGGGTTGTACTTCTGGTAGTTGAAGTTCTACTTGAATGTTGACAAAGAATGATAATCCGCTAGTTTGAGTATAGAGTGAGCCGTGGAAGACCCCCCCCCAAAAAAACCCCACGCTGCAGCTAGGATAAACCAGAGCCATTGACATATACGACAGAGTTAGGACAACTCTGTTCACTTCATGGGACCAATCCAATGGCGGCTCTTCTACATAGACTTCTATCGGCGAAGTGCTATAGGCAAAGAGTGACAAGTCCTGGACCGGACGTTGGCAGTATATGTACTGGACTCAGGCAACAGCCCAGCTTTAATGATCTAAAATTCCTTTATTTTAGATCTTTTTTTAGTAATAGTACAACATAAACATTGCAGAGACTTTAGTTGTCACTGTGCAATACTCTAAAATGCGTGTCATGTTGCAAACGTGCTTAAAATTGCTGATATTTGCGCTGCCCTCGTTGATAACAATGTATTTCACACTCCAGGGCTGCATGAACAGCACTTGAGCATGCTGTTTTCTGACCCCTCAATGGTGCAACTCTCCCAGCTATATGGCTCTGAGATAAACATACTATAGGAATAGCTTATTCGATCTACTCGATCTTCATCGGGTCATCTGTGTCGTTATTGTATGTTATGTTTGTTGTTATTATATAACTCAAGACAACGTCAGGAACACAGCCAAAACTCTATTATTTGCTCTAAACTCTAAGAGAACTCTTCTTCTGTGGCATGACATTTGCCATAGTCCACAGCGCCCCACATTCACAGTGCATTCACACAAGTTGAACGCACTGTTGAATCTCGGCCAATGTGAATCATGGCCAGCGGGGACCAGGCAATCGTATTCAGGAACAAGTTTGCATCAATCGGAATGTAAATCCACCCTGATAGTCTCTCGGAGTTACACATGGATAAATTAACAATGAGGACTTTACCGTGGGTCTTTCAGCAGCGACACACAGCCAACTCCAGTCCATCTGCTCTTAAAACAGAGTTCCAGTTAAGTGAGCTATCAGAGGCCGTTAAGACAGATCATTAACCGTATATGCTTCCTTATACCAAGCCAACGACCATAAACATGAGAGGGTGAAATTGGATGTTGTGGAGGGCGAGGAGGGCAAAGCGAAGATCAGAGAAAACAATTTTGGTTTTGTCTCGTCGTCGTAGCGAGCGCTAAGATTAATTAGCGCCGTCTTTCATTGTGCACGGAGGACTCAAACGAGGCAATTCATTAAAGCCTTGTATAACCTTTAAAAGTTCAACTCTTTTTGAAGTTGGTCCGTGTGTGCGGTGCGCGCGCGCGTTATTTGTGTGCACAAGATGGGGCAGAGCAGTTTTTTATGAATTTGCACATGTGGTTGTTAGTTGTATGTGTGTGTATGTGTGTGTGTGGTGTAGTTTGTGTTCCCGAGCTTGTTTGTGTGTGTGTGTGTGGATTATAAGAGATAAAAGGTGCATGTATATTTGATTGTGTACATGCAGACATTTGTGTTTATGTGAGGAGGTTGCTAGGCGATGTACTTTGTGTGTGCGCACAGTTGAACGCAAGCATGCGCGCATGTGTGTGTCTGTGTGTGTGTGTGTAGGGGACAGGTGCGGCTCTCTGTGCAGGCTGCCACTGAGGCGTCAGTCGGAGCTTCTGAGGCCTTGTCCCGGAGTTATACGAGCCCTGTGTAAAGCAGTAGGCACTTTTATTGGCGGTGGGTTTAAATTAAACTACATTTGTGAATATGAGGCTGAACAAACAACCCACACTCCAGTTTCACTCACACACACTTTGTATGTTCCCATGGTTTAGAAGCAGAATGACGCATTTGAAAGTGTGCCACAACCCTGCACTTTTTTTCCCCCCTTCTTCGAGGACACTGTGAGAAAGAAAATAAACACTCGCCGCATAAACAAGATGGTAATACACTGTTTAGCGCTCCTCTAAACGTATTTCCTCCAGTGATGGCGTGTAACAATGTCCTTTAACCCATTCTGACCTGAGATCAGATTCATACGAGGTTTCCACTGGACACACACTGGTCTGATGAACCCATTCTGACCTGAGATCAGATTCTAAAAATGTCAGTCGCTCTTCGATTTTTCAAAAATAGCAGACCTACAAGCTCGTAGCGCGCCACTCGGTGGCGCGCTATGAGCTTGTAGATCTGCTATTTTTCAATAGCTAAAGCATAACATGATGCTAACACCAAAATGGGTGCCCGTTCAGAATGGGTTAACATGTAATGGTTTTCATTTAAGCGTGCCAACAGGTGTCGACAAATGCTGGACTTGAAGAAATCTTTCTAAAATGTTCAAATGAAGTCGCTGCAGTGCAAACAGGCCTGCTGTGTGGCCCCGCATTGCCCTTGTTATTGTATTTATTCATGCATTTGTTTTGTTTTTTTAAATGGCACACATATTGACATATATATAATGGTGACATTTAAGTTTGGTCACAGGCATCTATAATCAGCTTAATGGAGCCTTAACACTCAACAGAGTTAAGTGGCAAAGTGGCTGGGAGACGACTAGAACTGGTGGGGACAGAAAGTTTATGGGCCAACAGCGCAGCCTATATGTGGTCCACCGTTTACAATCACATCCAAAAGCAGGGACCTTTTTCTCAACAAATTAAAAGCCCCAAACAAGCCCCAGTGAAAAAAAAGCATGACGGATATCAAGTAAATAAGTGAAACGGTAAAGAGGGCGTGCGTGCATGAACCAAAATCACTCGCGTATAAAAAAGTGGAAGGGAGAGGAAGAAAAAAAAAGAAATCAGCACTTTCAAATGGTTCATCTGCCAACTTCGCTAATGTATCTGGTTTACGAGCACAAAGCCATGAGAACTGACTCTTATACACACACACACACACACACACACACACACACACACACACACACACACACAGAGAGAGAACCCTAGGCTAGAAGTGAGAAATTGCAAAAGTGCACTTGGTGGGAGAGCAAGGAGGAAAAGTACACCAAATTAAAGTCAATTCAGTTTTAGGCATTTTCACCATAATGCTGTGCAATTTGTAATTAAAGTCATTATGGCATTTAGCTGTTCGCTATAGCAATGCCCGATCACTGACCACTAGGCAGACCCTCATCATTATCATCATCATCGCCATCATTGGAAATAGCTCTATTCCGTAGGGTGGGTTGGTCAATGGCACAGAGGCAGGGCAGAGAGGGAGCTTCACAGCCATTCACAATCAATCCCTGCACTGACCCAATGAGACTCATCCTGGACAGAGGAGGCTACTAATGATCTCCAATTAGATCGGTTATAGCAAGCAAGACAGGAGCGCGCACGGGGTCGCACACGCACACACACACACACACACTCTCTCTCTCTCAATCTCGCTCTCTTTTTGTGTGTGTCAAACACAAAACCCTAAAAGAAGTGCAGAAACTGTCACTCATATAGACAGAATGCTAATTCCACTTCGGATGAGTGACATTGTGTATGGGGCTTGGTGCTACATTTGATGGACGGAGACTTTCAGTAAGACTCGTCTCATACACCAGCTGACTGTTGGGTCTGCAAACACACACACACACACACACACACACACACACACACACACACACACACACACACACACAGCAGATGACACAGGGGCAGAGCAGGGAGGGCCAGTCACCCAGCTGCTGTGGGTCTGCTTCCATCTGGGGTCCAGGCTAGCCCCCCCCCCCCCCCCATGCTTCCCTTCCCACTACCACCAGCACCACCATACACACCTCCCCTCCCCTCCCCTCCCCTCCCACCACCCCCAGTCCCTTCTTCCATCACTCTCCACCAGCCACACATCGGCCCTCTCTCTCTCTCTCTCTCCTGCCTCTGTATGTGTCACCAGGAGCCCCTCAGTGAAGGGGCTTGTTATGCTAATCTAGACTTTGGAATCATCTCTCTTGTCTCTTTAGCGCTGGTTAGCCATCAACATTGACAGCCTGACCTACCCCCCCCACCCCTTTCCAATGACGACACTCGCACCTCCCATTCCTTAACTAGATGTCGGCTCACCGCCGGTGAGTTGCTAAAGACTGTCCCAGTCTATAGTGATCGGAATCAGTGGTTCTTCCATGCCAATTTAACCTATTCTGACCTGAGATCAGATTCATATGAGGTTTCTGCCGGACACACACTGGTCTGATGAACCCATTCTGACCTGAGCTCAGATTCTAAAAATATCAGTTGTTCTTAGATTTTTCAAAAACAGCAGACCTACAAGCTCGTATCACGCCACTCGGTGGCGCGATATGAGCTTGTAGATCTGCTATTTTTAAATAGCTAAAGCATAACATGATGCTGACACCAAAATGGGTGCCCGTTGGGTTAAGGACCCCCAAATTGACACTTATTAGCCCCGTCATGGACCACCATTTGAAAAGATATGCCAGGGACCAGCCAGGGACACACCCACGTACGCGCATGGGATTGTTCACCCCATAGGAACCCCACACACTGTACACACACACACACACACACACACACACACACACAGGAACTCCTCCATAGGACAAAGTTTATCTCCGGTCATGCCAGTGCATAACAAATTCCAATCTGGCTTTAGGAAAGGTCACAGCACAGAAACAGCACTTGTAAAAGTAATGAATGATCTTAGGGTGTCTGCTGACAAGAAACATGTATCAGTTCTCTTACTTCTAGATCTAACGATTGATCATTCAATTTTAATACAGCGTCTGGAGCACTGGATAGGCCTGTCTGGTACGGCCCTGTCCTGGTTTTCCTCCTACCTATCAAACAGAAGTTACTTTGTCAATCTAGCCGAGTTTGACTCAGACAAACACAACATCAGTTCTGGTATTCCACAGGGCTCGATTCTTGGTCCTCTGCTATTCTCCTTGTACATACTGCCATTGGGTGAACTCATTAAATCATTAATCATTAAATCATTAAAATCTGAATCCCCCCCCACCCCATTTTCCCTCACTGTATATTGTATCTTTTCCCTTTTTTGCTTCCCATATGATGAATTCCTGTTCTGTTCTTTACCTACAGAGAAATGTCTATTTGTATGTCTCTAAATGTTTGTATGTCTTTAAATGTTTTGATGAATTGACCCTGTTGTAAACAAGTGTAATGCTTAATTGGGTCGTCCACTCACAGTTGACAGTCTTTGTATTGAGTTTGTGCTTAAAATGTACTGTAAATTCTACAAACTGTTAATAAAGATTTCAATCAATCAATACCAATCACTGAGTCAATTTTCATTTCTATGCTGATGATACCCAACTATATCTTTCTGTGGCTCCAGATGATCCCTGTGCTTTAGACCCGCTGTTGACCTGTCTGTCTAGCATCAAATGTTGGATGAGTGAGAACTTTCTCAAGCTAAATGAGGATAAGACAGAAGTTCTCATAATCGGTTCTAGTGAGCAGAAAGAATCAATAATAAGCAGACTTGGCAACCTGACTGTAGAAAGTAACAGTACAGTAAAGAACCTGGGGGTCATTATTGATTCTGAATTGAATTTTAATTCACACATTAATCATGTTACCAAGATTGCCTTTTTTCACCTTGGAAATATTGCACGAATCAGAGCCTATTTGTCTTTGGACGATGCAAAAACACTGTTTTTTGTGAGGGTATACCTACCCTAGGGGACACGGGGAGAACATGCAAACTCCACACAGAAAGGCCCCTTCGCCAACCCCGCCTCGGGTATATGGGCACTGATGACGCGAAGGAGAGAACACGTCCCCAGCGCCCACAGCGTCCCCAGCGGGAATCAAACCCAGGACCTTCTAGCTGTGGAGGCGACAGCACTACCGACTGTGCCAACCGTGCCCCCGAGCTTTTAACCGTTATTTAATACTTTAGCTGTTGAAAAAACAGCAGATCGAGCTTGCAGATCTGCCATTTAATTGAAAATCATTTTCAGATGGGTGTCGGCGGACAAATACACATCATTTTGGGAGTCCTAGACATGAAAAAGTTTGAGCACCTCCGACATAGAAACACGGCTTTTTCAGAAAACTGTCGGGATTTAAAAGACATTTTGTAGAATCTGGTCACAGGTCTTTATAGGCGTCAACAGCAAGTGAGCAAATAACATGCTTGTTGTGGAGAGTGGATATGATTAGGGTCGTCTTGCGAGCGTGCATGCCCAACGGTTACTTAGCCGAGCATTTACAAGCCGTCCCGGGGCCACGCATATACGACATCAGCCCCAAACTACCAACGCTCCCACGACTCGCCTTCGGAGCGGCCTTGTCACAGCAGCACTCTTTCATTCGTATACCCGATAGCCCAACTTTCCCAGCCTTTGGGAGAAACACAATGAAAGGTTTTGGGGTTTTGGGGTTTTTAGGTTCCCCCCCCCCCCCCCCCTTTTTCTTTTAAAAGGGTCCTGTTTTTTTTTTTCGTCGTCCGTTAGCGCTGTGGCAGCCCACCGCGGGGCTGACAGACACAGACGCAAGCATTCTGGGTAATTACTGCTAACGACCCCGCTGCTCGTTAGCCAGCGCTCCTATTTTTGCCATCGCCGTGCCAACACCCCGCGTCTGTGACGTAAAGAGGCCGTTTTGTTGTGGGTCGCCGTTGCATGCGGACACTTTTAACAACACCAGACAGTGGTGCAAGTGTGTGTGAGAACAAATGTTAGAGTGTGTGTGTGTGTGTAAAAACAAGTGTCTATGGGAATGTAACTGTCTGTACGTCACTGTGAGTGCAATGCAACAGCTTACAACTTTGTGTGTGTGTGTGTGTGTGTGTGTGTAGGACACAGCTGGGTCATGTAGGGCCACAGCCAAGACACTGGTCAGTGTCGGGGAGAAACCCTGAGCAGGATTCAGCCTCTCTCTCATGGGCAGAGAGAGCGCGAGAAGGAACATGGATGAAAGAACGAGCCTTTTTTGATTGTCGCTTTAACAGGGTTATTATGCCACGATTCAGACCCCAGGGGAGACTGCCAAACCCCTAGTGACGCACATGAGAGAGAGAGAGAGAGAGAGAGAGACACACACACACACACACACACTTCTGTGAGAAGCGCTAACGCACCATCTCACACCCCGCACACAGACAAAAATACGCGTTACGTCAGAGAAAGATATATTAATTCAAAATGAAAACAATGATGGTACCCGCCAAAAAAAGAACATGCCGTGTATGCCATGTATCTGTACTAACTGCCAATATGCCCCGCATGTATTAAATGTGCCCCCTTTAGTTTGTTGCTGGTGTACTAGCCAAAGTTCATGTACACATACATGGAATTTGTCCTCTGCAGCCATCCGATACAGATCATTATGAAGGTGTGCATTGTGTTTTTATCAGTTTTAAATACACTCTGCTGCCCCGATCAAGTAAAACTCAGAAACGGAACATCTCCTGGAAACCAGGGACTACAGTTTAGTTTAGTCTATTTAGCGCGACAAATTGGGCATCAAACCATCGTACGGGTAAATGGTGCATTTATATAGTACTGTAAGTATAGTATACTAGCCTAGCCATTATTTATTCGGCATTTGAGCCACGGACCACCATTTGATGACATTTAGCCTCTCAAGACACAAAACGAAAGAATATTTAGTTATCGTTGGATAGTACTTTGTCCACAATTCCATGCTGTATCGATGTTGGTACCATTAGGAGAGACAACAGGTAAACAATGATCCAAAATAACAATTCTTCTACATTCTCTAATATGTGTATATTTCTTGTAAATTAATTCAACTCTTGAGAGCATAAAATGAAACCAAATATAGGCCTCGCTGTACGGGTCCATTTGGTTTCATTTGACGCTCTCAAGAGTTAAAAGATCTACAATTTGTTTACCAACTCTCCATCGTTTAGCTGGGGACCACCTGGAACCTCCTCAAGGACCACTGGTGGTCCCCGGGCCACCAGTTGAAAACCGACACTGTCCACTGTCGACACTGAGCAATGCTCCTTTAAAAAAAGGTGAAACATTATGGCGGACTTGAAGCGTTGTCAACTTGCATATCTAACTTTCTAGTGTTTGACAGTGGCATGACGCAACAAAGTATAATTCAGGCTTTAGTGTGTATTAAGCTTTTACAAAGTTAAATGGATCGAGCTAATAACCATTGTGAATCAGGGCGGCTGTGGCTCAGGAGCCACATGTCGAAGTGTCCTTGGGCAAGGTACCGAACCCCGCATTGCCTCCAATGAGTCGGTCGGTGTGAGCTTATACCACCGTCGGTGTGCGAATGTGGGAAGTGAGGACGCTGGCGTCGACTGTTTGCCACTTCACCTCCCAATGTATGAAGGAATGAACCATTGTAAAGTGCTTTAAAAATGCAATTCATTGTGTGTGTGGATCAAGTCAAAATCTGTGTCAGTCGGAACACACACACACACACACACACACACACACACACACACACACACACACACACACACACACACACAATGAGGAGCCCTATTTGGGTAGAGTGCCATCTCCTGGTGGGATTTTTTTTATTTTTTTATTACCTCTATTGATCCCCATGAGGAAATGCATTAATTTAGGTAGGACCCTAGTCCTACCTACAAACATTTAGGTAGGACTTTTTTAAGTTTTAGTCATAGTCTCTTGAATAGTTCATTTAGTTTTAGTCACATTTTAAATCACTTAAAGAGTGTTTTAGTGTCAGTCGAGTTTTAGTCGACCAAATGTACAGTTGATTTAGTCGACTAAAATGTATTTTTGCAGGGCGTCGATGCCGTCGCAATGGCTGATTTTACGCTTGCTGAAAATAGCCGATCTACAAGCTCACAACACGTTAGGAGTTTGTAGAATTTGTAGTGTAAAATGACTTGTCCACTAGTCAATTCCTAACAATTTAGACTAGTATTTATTTGTTGACGAAATTGTCAATATATTTAGTTTTAGTCATCATAGCTTATAGTTTTCACTTAGTTTGTCAGTGGAAAAAAACACGGTAGTCGACGAACAGTTTTTATGTCATAGTATTAGTCGACGAAATCAACACTGCTGCTGAGCAGTTCAGTGTCTTTGCTCATGGACAGAAAAGAGCCGGGGAACGAACTGGGGTAGGGGAGG
Organism: Protomyctophum parallelum; assembly: GCF_964188405.1. Lineage (NCBI taxonomy): Eukaryota > Metazoa > Chordata > Actinopteri > Myctophiformes > Myctophidae > Protomyctophum > Protomyctophum parallelum. Next base: position 19,318,038 of record NC_139697.1, on the reverse strand, counting down.
GAGGGGGGGGGGGGGTACCCTTTACTGTACATTTCCCCACACGGCAGCCATATCTCCTGACTGAGCCACTGCCGTCTCCTCATGGTAAGACTGTGTGTGTGTGTGTGTGTGCGCAAGGTGGTGGAAAAGCTCATGGAAAGCAAGTAAGATTCCAATAGCCGTTTGTTCATTTCCCATGGAGCTGACCCGTTGTGCAACCCCCCTCCCGAAAAACTACTCCCTTGACCTCTGCGTCTACAAGTTCAGCTTAGCTTATCGGAGGGGGCCGGACCACTTTCATCCCCGTGCCGGGGGATTTTTGGGGTGTGTGTGTGTGTGTGTGTGTCAAGACAGAGACAGAAAGACTGCTGCCCGTTTGATGCTGCTTATAGAGGCGAGGTTACAGTGCCGTGTGTGTGTTCTGTGGGCGTCTGCGGGGCTAGTCATACAGGGCCAGAGGTAGCGGGGTAAATCATTGGTCATCTCGGGATAGTAAAAGAGGGCTTAGCTAAGAGCTGGGGAAGGGAAGAGCCTTCACACGGGACTGCACACACTAACTACGCAACCGTCTACAGTATGTAAACACAGTGTGTGTGTGTGTGTGTGTGTGTGAGAGCCCGGGGGAGGGCTGGTTACAGGCTAAGTTCAGGTCTCTGATCTCACAGACTACACACGCGGAACCGTGCTGCAGTGCAGACGCCAGCCAGTAAACACATCAAGTCTGTATAGGACCAAATCCATGCGTCTGCTACGTGTCGGACGGTTAAGTGTGAGAGAGAGAGAGGGAGGGAGCCACAATGGTGGTGGTGGTGGCGTCCGAATCTGTGCGCCTTCAAAACTTTGTCGTGACAAGAGAACAAACAGGCTCTATAGTCGCAACTGTATACGATTGTGTCGGCCACACATTATGTCAGTATTTGGATGAAGCTTGGTTTTAAGTGCGTCTCCAATGCAGCGCTGCACCCTTGGGTTTGTCTCAGAAGAGCGAGAGAGAGAGAGAGAGATAGAGAGAGACAGAGGTTTACTGTGACACATCTCCCTCTGGCCTTATCTCCCTCCTCTCCGTCCCCTCCCCTCCCCTCCCCTCCCCTCCCCTAGACTCCATGTGAGGGCAGTTCCTCTCCTCTTTATGACTCTTTATCTAACATGAAAGGACACTGACACGGGATACCCGCCATTAGGGCTCCATCAACATGAAAAAGGCCCTGACACGGAGGGTTCTTCTGCCGCTGCGGCTCAGCCCCCATTAAAAGGAGCGATAGGGTAAGATCCCTGTGCTCTGTCAAAGTGGCCGTCACGACACAGACAGGGTCCGACATAATGAGGACTTAAAGGCCTTTAACCTTGTCTAAAGACCCCCGGTCAGAGAAATGGCAATAAAAAAAAAGGGACCCAGAGCAGGCACCTACTAGACGGGGGTCCTGGGCGGCTTAATTACAAACCCCACGTGCCAATCGGTGTCGTCCAAGAGTTTAGAGATGCACAGAGAGGAGGAGTGTAAGGGCAGCCGAGAAGCATGGAGGTCGAGGTCACGAGGGGCGCCAAGTCTCCATCGACGGGCGCGCTAGGTGGTTTTGTGCTCATTTCCCTCACATCAGTGTTGATTTCGTCGACTAATTCCGAGACGAAAAATGTTCGTCGACTACCTTTTTTCCACTGACGAGAACTAAATGGAAACTAAATGAAAACTAACGCTCAATTTCATCAACAAATAAAAACTAGACTAAAAAGAGATCCAGTATACGGCAAGTCATTTTACACTTGGTTGCATGCTGAAAATAGCCGATCTGCAAGCTCACAACGAAACAAATGCGTTGCAGCGCGACGTGTTGTGAGCTTGTAGATCTGCTCTTTTCAGCTGGTGTAAACATCTGGATCATTCCGACGGCATCGAGGCCTGCCAGAAAACTGTAGATTTAGTCGACTAAAACCTCGGGATATTTAGTCGACTAAAACTAGACTTGACACTAATAAAGACTAAAATGTGACTAAAACTAAATTAAAACTATTCAAGAGACTTATGACTAAAATCTAAATTCGCTGTCAAAACAAACACTGCTCCCTCACACAATAATGACCACCCACCAGTGCAACTCATCAGGAAAGAAAATGAACCCGAGGCAGGCAACAACGCCGTCGCCAAACTGTAGCGTTTTCTCCACAGACGTAGCCTACATCTGCAGCATCACTTAGCACTCACCGTGATTTATTACAACTACAACAGCACTGCAGAGAGAGCAGCTACACTGACCTATAGCCAAAATTGTGTTACTGAGCAGTGAGGTGTATATATATAGCTAGAGTATTAAAGAAACATAAGAGTTACACAGCACATGCAGTAAGTAGTTGGCATCACTGCTGTTGATGCCAGCTAGATTCACTGGTATCAACTGGTCTTAACCCATTGACGCCTGGTGCAACGTATACGTTGTTCTACCCTTGATGCCGGCGCGCTCTCTGTGTCTCATCAGCTATTGCTATACATGTAGCAACATACCTATTTTAAAAAGAATCTTCAGAATTTGAAGGTTTTCAGAAACCTTAGATCAGGCCCTAGAAGGCGTTCCCAGATTCGGCCTCAGGCATCAATGGGTTAAGTTACCCATTTAGACCTGAGGACGATTCTACAAAGTCTTCTAAATCAAAACAGTTATCAGAAAAACCCATGTTTCTATGACAGTGGTGTTCAACCGTTTTCATGTCAAGGACCCCCAGAATTAACTGTATTTGGCCGCGGACCCCCCATCTGAAAATATGTTGTTCCAGGGGCTCCCCCCAGAAGCAAACTTTTGCTGTGACAAAATAATATATATTCAAAGATTTGCATACATTTTCACATTTTATTTTATTTTATTATTATTGGTGCCGCGCTACGAGCTTGTACATCTGCTATTTTTCCACAGCTAAAGTATAAAATAAGGGTTCAAGTGGTTAAAAGCTAAAGCGACACAGACGCGTTCCAGTCCTAAATGGGTTAAGGCCGATTGTGCAAATCAGTAGTTCTCACACTTTTTTTTTCAAAAAAATGTCCAATAATAGCAGATCCTTTCAGAAACCAGAAGTAGGATAAGGGCCGATTCATACTCCTATTTTAGAGCCGAATAAAAGTCGGTTCGGCTCTGTAGAGCCTACAATGTGACGTCATTTGAGGTTCGGGGGGGGGGGGGGGGCGGGTACCGTCCTAAAGTCGGCTCTTCGGTGCTACTGAAAATTTCTGACAAGTCGAAATTATTTCGGCACTACAGCGCCGAAACAGCGGTAAAATAGGAGTATGAATCGGCCCTAAGGCTAAGGCATGAGTAGGTCATCGAACAGGACGAACCGTATAAATATTTGATTAAGGAATATAATATGCCTTTTGAATTAATTCTGTATATCAGCAAAATGTAGATTTGTATATTAGAAATTGAGGGAAATTAAGATTCTCCAATTCTTTTTTTTTTTTACAAAAACGCCGCTTATCAACAAACCGGTTGATCGATCGATAAGCTTATCAAACCTTATCAATTTACTAATGCATTAAATCGATAATTCGCATCCCTAATTGCAATTGCAACTTTTTCATTTCAAGGACCACCATAACAAACAAATGTACGCTCTCAGAGCACATATTTGTACACATTTGTAAACAGACCTGTAAGGGTCCATTTGGAACCCCCGCCCCTAAACGAACCCAGAGGGTGCCTGGATGGACCTCACTTTGAATTTGTGTTTATCAAACATTATAATGAAGGCCAAAACGCATATAGATTCTTCAAAATATAGAATCGTTAAAAAGGGAACAACGGTTATGGAATCTGACCATTAAAACACACTCGGTGCCGGAAGTGCTTCAAAATAGGAGCTCTGGGTGGCCGGGGTTGTCTCAACGCTTTTACTCTGAAAGCCATGACCCGGAAACAATCTACTAAAAAAAGTTGACTTTACATTGCTAGCTTACACTGCAATCATTTTAATTTATACGATATATGATCCAAAAAGCGTTCATATTTTGCGGGAGACGGATGAGGAGCAGAAATGAAGCGCCAGCATATCGATCCGTTCATCACCACAGAGAGCGGCCTGGATTAGGAGATACTGTACGAGTCATTCTTTCCGCCGCGCTAACATGTAAGTCAACGGCAAGCTAATATGAGCCCAGAGCGTAGCATACGGCAGCCGAAAGGCGAACGGGCCAAAAAAGAAAAAAAGGAAACATTCTGAATATTCTTATCTCGCCCCGTATCATTGAGGATGCGCTAGGACGTCCAGCGACGTCTAAGGCTCAGCTCGTTTTTAATCCTTAAGACGCCTAGGGACGTCGTACGTACAGAAACAGTTAAGAGGGAAACGATAAAATCCAAAAAGGATCCCAAAGCCATCCACCAGTCCATTTCATGCTTTTTTGGCCCAGAGCTTACCTCCCGACACCGGGGCGTCCATGAACACGGCCCCCATCTTCTCGGCGGCGAGAGCCATCTCCCTGGAGACGGCGGGGTCAATGGTGGAGGAGTCGATGAGAAGCGTTCCCTTCTTCACCTTCCTGAGGAGGACCGAAATCACACCACCAAACGCTGAATGTTAATAAAACACAACATCCTTTCTTTAGTTGGTTAATTAAAGTAAAACATTTAGAGAGAGAGAGAGTGCAGCACTGTTATTGTGTCGACCAGAAGCAGAAACCACTGGTTGCTGGAGTATACCATTCTAACGGACTGTCAAAGTTATTTCCACAGAGTCGGCACACATTGTTTTTTTTCTTGGACTGTGTGGTGGGTTCTTCAGCCATTCTCCTCATTTTCCGCGCATAGCCATCGTTTGAAGTTCCACTGGTAATGATTTCCTCACGGTGTTATTTTGAGAGGTGCACACAGCGCTCAGAGCCCTGACGTCACATCATTTGGAGCGATTTTAGGCCAGTTTTAGGTCAGTGCAGCCCATACGTAAATCCAGGCTTTCATTTTTCGGGCAGACGAAATGAAAGCCTGGGTATCGAGGCTACGCAAAAAATCTATTTCTGACTTCAACTTGCCTCTTGCCTGGATTATTAACGCTTCTAGAGAGACTCGATCATAACAGCGAGGTAAGCGAGAAACATTATGCCTCCCGTTTTTCGTACGGAACGGAAGCCCCCCAGGCTTTCAGAGTAAAAGCTGCCATATCTTCCCCGGCACCCCCCCGAGCTTCTATTTTGAAAGAAATCCCAGCGCCGATTGTCTTAAAGCAGATTTTTCATGACAAGCAACGATCGAGTCGGCGCAGTGGCTCTTCAAAAGGTCAGTGAAAACTAACTAGGCAGGGAGATCTGGAAATCACGATTGTTTAATCTGAAACTGTTAATTGTCTATCCACGTGTTTCCCCGCCAAGGTACTGGGGCTCCTTGTGTGCTTTGCTTCCTTCAGGCCGTGTTGCCATGTCTGCTTATTATAAGCAACCTTTGACTTGTTTTTTCTGTAAAGTCACTTGCAAATAAATGATTGGTAGTTGCTGGTTGATGTTTTCTTTGGGCTTGATTCTAAAGTGTATAGTAGTTGCTTATTTGGGCTTGCGTCCACATTTCTTCACATCAAGGAACCCCCGATTAATATGCAATTGTCCACAGACATCCATCTGAACATATTCTGTGCCTTTTTTATTAAAATGTTCAAAATATTTAGATTTATTCTCAATGGGTTTTTAAATAACGGATGTACAACCTCACAATGTGTCGCTATGTGAGCTTGTAGATCAGCCATTTTCATTTGTGCTCGTTTTCAGACCTGGACACTTGTTTCTCTTGCAGAACTGGCAACACAGCAAGAGAAAGAGGAACTTTTGCACACACACAAACGCAATGCACTCTGGGCTGTAAGAAAAAGGTGAATACAACAGAGGAAAAAGGAAGGGAAGAGAAGAAAGGAGCCAGCCAGGCAGTGTTGTTTTCGTCGAAGACGAAAAATGTTCGTCGACTACCTTTTCCATTGAAGAAAACTAAATGGAAACTAAATTAAAACTATCTGGGCACCGGACTGGTGATCCAGTCGCGGTGTGCCGCGGGTTCGACTCCCGGACCCGACACTGCCTTTACCGCATGTCATCCCCCATCTCTCTCCCGTTTCCTGTCAGCCTACTTTCTATCCCTTAAAAAATCAATAAAGGCGTAAGCCGCAAAGAAATATCTTTAAAAAAAAATATATATATATACTGACAATTTCGTCAACAAATAAAAACTAGACTAAAATGTTAGGAAGGGACTAGTGGACAACAGATCCAGTATAAGTCATTTCACACTTGGTTGCATGCTGAAAATAGCAGATCTACAAGCTTGTGAGCTTGTAGATCAGCCAAGTGTAAAATAAGTCATTATGACGGCAACAAGGCCCGCAAAAATACATTTTAGTCGACTAAAATCTTATGACATTTAGTCGACTAAAACTAGACTAACACTAATACATTCCAGGTGACTAAAATGTGACTAAAACTAAGTGAAAACTATTCAGGAGACTATGACTAAAACTAAAATAGAAATTTGCTGCCAAAAACAACACTGCAGCCAGGGGGACGGAGGAGAGTATAAAAACAGAGACGGAGCTTACTTGAGGATGCCATTGGGGCCCGTGTACGCCTCGATGACGTTGGGACTGGACGGGAGCATGGTGATGATGCGGTCCGCCTTCTCCGCGACCTCTGCCGGGGTGTCCACGACCTGGGCATCGGTACAAATTTAGACCATTTAGACAGGACAAATGCCTTCTAAACTCTTGACAGTTTTCTGAAAAAACCCTTATGTTTCGATGTCAGTCGTTCTCAAACATTTTCATGTCAAGTACCCCACAAACATATATGTAATTGGCAGCCGACCCCCATCTGAAAATATGTTGTTCCAGGGGAACCTCAGCCTAGTAGGAAAGACTGAAAGATTTCACGTAAATTGCATGCTGCGTTCATGATTTGAGGCGTTTTGTTCAAAACGGGCCAATCCTGCAAACTTTGAAAGCCAATGTTAGCCAATTAGGATGGAATATGAAATATCGGACAGATCCATCTTAAACACATGACTATAGAGATAGTGTGTAACGATGTGCAGGATTTTTGGACAGAATCTGGAGGAGTAATATAAAAAGAAATGTTTTTCAAAAGTCGGCCTCCTGGTGGCGCTATAACAGGCCGTTCTGGCCTGTTATAGCGCCAGAACGGCGCTATAATAGGTTCATCGCTGGCTGCAAAATTTGGCACCGACCGGGTTAACGGTGCCGGAGATTAGCTGGTAACAGACGGACGCACACACACACACACACACGGACGGAGTGCAAAACATACTCTCTCCCCATGCCTTCGTCCTGGTGGAGACAATAAATTAAAACAGTAAATGAAAAACACAACCCCCTCATGTATTAGGACAATATCAGTCACCAGAAAAAGGTTGGGTGTTTTTGATGAATCTATCATGGTTAAAATGGAGCTTTAAGTTATAAGCTAAAATTAATATCAAATATCTAATTTCTGAATCAAGTAATTGATCAGTGCCATCAATTTCAATTTAGGCATTAGCAGACGATCTTATCTAGACTGAGCGACTTACAATAAGAAAGGTGGCGGTAATCACAGGACATAGAATGCAGAGAAGACGGCCTGTGCCGTGACGTCGGCCACGACCCTGACCCATATTTGGGCATAACCCGGGCACGCAGACTCACACCTACACACAACTTCAACTCTATAGGTTGAAAGGTTTCCGTTTCCATAGCAGCGTAAACAGAGAGTCTGTTATATAGAACAGCGGATATTAAGGCACTGTACTTCATCTTGTGGGAGGGAGTACAGAACGGAAGGACAATCTTCAAAATTCAAAACTGTGGTTTCCAAGAGCTATGAATGACTATGCAGTTCTCCACACGGGGCAAAGGATGCCTCTCATTGGCCTCGGAACATGGAAAAGCGAGCCGGGAAAGGTGAAGCAAGCGGTTACCTGGGCGCTGCAGGCCGGATATCGTCACATCGACTGCGCCGCCGTCTACGGCAATGAGGTGGAGATCGGAGAGGCGCTGGAGGCGACGCTAGGCCCCGACAAGGCCCTGAGACGAGAGGACGTGTTTGTCACGTCCAAGCTGTGGAACACGCACCATCACCCGGAAGACGTGGAGCCGGCACTCCGGAAAACCCTGACGGACCTGAAGCTGGAGTATCTGGACCTGTACCTCATCCACTGGCCCTACGCCTTCCAACGCGGAGACGCTCCGTTCCCCAGGAAGGAAGACGGCGCGATGCTGTACGACAAAATCGACTACAAGGAGACCTGGGCCGCCATGGAGAAGCTGGTGGGGAAGGGTCTCGTCAGAGCCATCGGCCTGTCGAACTTCAACAGTCGGCAGATAGACGACGTCCTCTCCGCCGCGGCCAGCTGCAAACCCGCGGTCCTTCAGGTGGAGGGCCACCCGTACCTGGCCCAGGTGGAGCTGCAGGCCCATTGCCGGGACAGGGGCTTGGTGGTGACGGCGTACAGCCCCCTGGGCTCTCCCGACAGGACGTGGAAGCATCCGGACGAGCCCGTGCTGCTCGACGAGCCGGTCGTAGCCGCGCTGGCAAACAAACACGGCAGGTCTCCCGCTCAGATCATCCTGCGGTGGCTGACGCAGCGGGGGGTCGCGACGATACCCAAGAGCGTGACCGAGTCCCGCATCAACGAGAACATACGGGTGTTTGACTTCGCCCTCGACGCCGAGGAGATGAAAAGTGTGACGGAGTTGTCAAGCGGCTGGCGCTACATTGTGCCGATGGTCCAAGTGGAAGGAAAGCAGGTGCCCAGGGATGCCGGACACCCACACTACCCCTTCAATGACCCTTACTGATGAGCGAGTCCCACAAAGGGGTTGACTCTAAGGGTTGTAAACCTGCCACTGGCAGGTAAATAAAACAGGTTTGCTTGTCTAAATACCGCAACCATTGTTTACTGTTGCTACACTTAAAATGATTAAATAACAAGTGTGAACCCTTAGTCATATTCATAGCTATGTAGGTACTATGCAGGTATGTGTCAAATATCCAATTTGTTATGACATCTTTTAATGCACAGCCTGTGAAAGTAAAATAAAAAAATCACACCCGTGTGAAGTGAGTGGTGCAACTCTGTGTGGGGGTCCCGGAAGTTCCAGACCGGCCCGGTTCCGGCGAGCCGCCCCACATCCGAAACGGTAGATAAATTAGTTACCATCTAGGGGGCCCCACAAATATTTACAACTGTACACACAGACAAAAAAAGGGCTGACCACAGAGGGCCCTTGATTTGACCCATCGACTACTCAACCAAGTCTCAAAATGCATAATCCTTCTTCCATATCTGCAACCTCCCTGTCACTATAAATTGGAAGAATTGTAATAAGTTTTAATCCAGTAGCCCCACCTGTCCACCTATGTCTTGCAGTTCCTTGCAGGACTCGGGGAAGACGTCGGTGGCGATGACAGGATAGCCATTTTTCAGGAGGTTCGTGGCCATGGGAGTGCCCATGTTTCCCAACCCAATGAAGCCCACTGGCGTCTTCGAGGCCATTGGTCGACTCGACACTGGAAAGGAAGGAAAAGAGTTGAAAGGAGAGAACAGAAGGAGTGAGGCAGAGATTTTGGCCACATTGTAATAATATCCAGAGATGGGAGTGCCCCGGTCACGGTACTGATCAGTGATCGGCAGATATTCACTCCAAATTACTCGATCGGTGATCGGCAATCTGGAGGAATCGTCTTATACCATTTAAGTGGTATAAAAGTCAATCAGATATATAGTATAATATCATTTTGCGTCTTTGTGACAGGCCTAAACATCAGTATCGGCCGATCATGAGAAAAACAATCGGGACGTGTCCCAAAAAACCTGATCGGAGCCCTAGTAAAAACGCCAAATTTCAACTGGACATTAATTGTCATTGGATCATTTTTCACATCTTCAAAAATGCAACAACTTCTTTCCTTCACAGGTGTTACCGATGATACTAATTTAGGCTCTGTTCCATTTAGTGTGCAGTGGCTCTCAACTTTTATAATTTCAAGGACAAAGGGAACCAAAAGGAACCAGAGTTACACACCCGTGCGGTACGGGGCCATTTGGAACCCACTCAGGGACACTTTGAGACCCACTGGTGTAGCAGAGTGTTTCCAGTGAGCCAACATAGCAATAGCAGCACCCTGAGACTCTGACCAGAATGGAACAGAGCCTTCATTAGTATCAGCAGTAACACCTAGTAGGGAAGGGGCCCAAGCTCTTTCCAAAATGGCATGTGTGCATGCAACTGTGCATATAGCCCATTTGGCTGGTACCTGAATATGTGTTCTCTCTATTGTCTTAAAAACTGCAGTGAACTACAAACCCCATTACTGCGCTCTAGCCTCTAGTCCAGTGGTTCTCAAACCCAGGTGGTTCCCCAAATGATTAACCCATTCTGACCTGAGATGAGATTCTAAAAATGTCTGTTTGAAAATGACAGTTTTCTGAAAAAGCTATGTTTCTATGTAAGTCGTTCTTCGATTTCTCAAAAATAGCAGACCTACAAGCTTGTAGGTCTGCTATTTTTCAATAGCTAAAGCATAGCATAATGCTAACACCAAAAGGTGTTCCCGCCCCAAATGATTAAAATGCGTCTCACTCAACAGTAAACAAACCAGCATACAATTATATAAGTGTAATAGTGTATAGATTTCTAAACTTACAATTTAAGACCATTTCTGCATCAAAAGTAATCAACATAGGCCTAACTGTACAATATAAATGGTCGGCCCAAATTGTCAAATATTACCCATGAAAGAGGCAAACATTTTGAAGCAGCAGATCTACATGCTCACAACGCCTCGCAGTGCAAAGCGTTGCGAGCTTATAGATCGGCTATTTTCCCCAATATGTATCTGTGGAACCGAGTGCAAATAAATGTATTGCCTCAACTGAGATTCCCAAGTTCAAATATGATTAATTCATATTATTATTATCATTAAAAGAGGGTGTCATGGCTTGAAAAGATTGAGAACCACTGCTCTAGTCCATATTTCAGTGTAATTTCTTCTCTGCAAAGAGCCTATAATTTGCCTCATGTACTCAGATCAGTATCAGTGCCCCTCACAGAACACACTGTGCACACACAGCACACTGCTGTACAAGCATATGATCTTTGGACATGTTATTGTTCAGAGACCTACTGTTAAACAGCAACACTGTCACTAGCGAGGGGGTGGTTTCAGAGGGGATGTAGAGAGGTTCTCCATTTATTGCCCATACTGTTAATATTATTCTGCTAATGCGTTTATATTAATGTGTGCATTCTTGATATCGTTGTATATACTAACTTGACAGACATTTTGTAATAACAGTAGGCTTGACTCACATTTCTTGCATGTATACCCATCTTTATCTCAAGTGTCAACACTGCTTGCATGTATACCCATCTTTATCTCAAATGTCAACACTTTGTGAGAAAAGCCAAAATGTACATTTCAATTGGTGGAAAAGGGCATAAAGGCATGAATGGTGCATGGTGGCAAGATATTGGTGGAGTTTGTGCAACGGATAACAACACGTCACAGTTAAAAAAGGGGAGGCAACACACTATCATATAATATTGATAGTTCATGAATGAAAAGTGGTAAAGCCGGTAGTTGGTGGGTGCAGTGGTGCATAATTGCATCTGGTGCACAATGCTAAGTAGTCCACCAAATTGTCTGTACTCTGCAGCCAGTCTGCAATACAGCAATTAAAGGCTAATATGCAACGTTTAAAATGCCCATTATTGGTCGTCGTTTGCGTCCATTTAGCATAATAGAGCATCATGTGCAAAAGCTAAAGGATGAGAGTATTATGCACTGCAGCAGCCAGCAGTTATCAAACTGAGGAAAGTGTGAGACATGACTGTGTGTGTGTGTGTGTGTGTGTGTGTGTGTGTGTGTGTGTGTGTGTGTGTGTGTGTGTTGATCTGCAGGAGGCTAACTAGCTAGCTCACACCCCCTAGAACAGTGGTGAGAGAGGCCGTTTCTTTGGCATTTCGTTTCCGAGAACGCAAAATAACAGTGGCGTGTGTGTGAACACACAGAGAAGTAAATACTTTACCGCGGGCAAGGTCGACATGTTTGTTCCACCTTAGCAATAAATTCCGAGAGCCCCTGAACAAGGCAGCCATGCTTCTTTCCCCTTGACCTCAGCGTCTGTGACAGCTGTCAAGGGCCTGGAAGTGAAAACCCCAGACGCCGCGGTGGAATAGATCTCATAGCCTGGAAGGACGCTGCCGCGCTGTGATTGGCTACGTGGTTGTCAGACAACCACTAGGCAACCACTGGGCGTTTTGCTGGACGACCAAGTAGCCAATCGCAGCGTATCTGTCGCTCCAGGCTATATGATCAAGTTCACAACCAACACACCGAAGGCGGGACATCCTGTGTTGTGTTGTCCAACTGTAGTGTGGGTGTGTCTGGTGTGGTAATAACAACAATATTAATATTAATAATGATATTAATAGTATTAATAACAATAATAATAATAATAGTAACAATTGTTATTATTATTATAATAATTTATAATATATATATATATATATATATATATATATATATATATATATATATATATATATATATATATACATTACATAGCCATACTGTTATGGCCTACATAGGCTAGTTTCACACAATACAATAATTCGGCGAGAATGGTTACAGACCCCCCCCCCACACACACACACACACACACACACACACACACACACACACACACACACACACACCCACACACACCCAACCCACACACACACTATCTAATTGGAAAAGGAAGTGAATCAATTTATTTTATTAAAATTTAAAATCAAAATTGTAGGCCTATACAAATCTCATTCTTGAGGCAACTGGTGTGATCCAACAGTTTTGCTCTGAGTCTGAATTTGTGGCCACGTCAAGTGTCAAGCTGAGGCACCGAAAACGTCATGAGCTCGCTCATAACTTGCTGCAGTGCAACACGATGTGAGCTTGTAGACCGGTGGCATCAGTGGCGTGCACAGACATTTAGAGGGGCAGGTGCTCAAGTGAAAAAAGGACACCTTGTGCAGCGCATTTTGGTGCTTAAGCTATTGAAAAATAGCAGATCTACAAGCTCATACGAGCTTGTAGGTCTGCTATTTTATTTATTTATCGAAGAACCACTGACATAGAAACATAGCTTTAGATTGTGGGGGCCTAAATAAATAGTAGAAGCGTTTTTTTTATCAAGAATTGATCAATGTCACCATGGTCCACACACTACAAATTAAGAAAAGAAAAAAACTTTTTTCTTTTTTTTTTAAGAGCACATTGCTAAAAGGGCAGGGGGTGCTCTAGCACCCCCTAGTGTCTATCTGTGCACGCCACTGGGTGGCATCATGCATATTTTTATTTCAGTAGCCTAGGCGTTGTATAGGTCACCGGTGAGCTGCTCACTATGGTGTCTATATTGACCATCACCGTGAGCAACTATATCACCCTTTATTTTACTAGACATTCATATAGTGGCCATTTGTGTGTGAACTAACTAACAATACAAACACGCACATTTCACATGGAAAATAAAAACAACCCAAATCTGAAATGTAAATGGTCATTGTAGGCATATATCATAAATAAAACACACAGGCCTATTGATTATTGGTAAATTGACCAGTAGTTTGTTATCCTCAATCATAATGTATAGCCTATTAGCCTAATATGAGCTGGTTATTATTGACAGAAAATAAATTCCTTCAGTTCCCTCAGCATCCTCACTCAGCATCCTTGGGAAACCAATCAGCACCCTGCAAAATCATCCAGGAAGTGAGGAAGTGACCGCATCGTCGTCTCCTCCTCCTCCATGCATTGCATGCATCGTTATACAGTGCATTGACAACAACGTATACGGACCCCTCGCATCATTCGGGCCGTGAGAAGTTGATTGTTTGTGCTGCAACTGGAGGGACACGTGCAGACAGAACGGGTACCGTTTAGATTTCAACACAATGTGGTCGATGCGGATCATGTCGTTTTGGCGCATATATATATAGTGGTCCGTGTTGGCCAGCTGCATGGCCGGCTAGCGGTTTATAAGAGAGCTAAATGACATGACATGATGACATGGCCTGCTCACTAGCTAATGTTAGCTATAGCTATACGTGTTTAGCTATATATATCCAACGCATATATGACATGGTTATTACAGCATGGTAGTCTGTGCCAACATGACTAATCGACATGTTTATGATAGACATATTCATATAGGCCTACACTACACTACAGTAACAGTATGTCTGTTTTTTTTACCATAGATAATTAGATATGTTTGTGTTTAACCATTTAGACCACAGACAGAGGGATTAACACTGGCCGAGTATATCCCCATATAGGCTAATTAATTGCTGCATGGCTGCCTTTACCTTTATTATAATGATACCTCAATTCATGGGACTATATTTATATGTTAAAAGTAAAACATGTCTCTCAGAAAGGTATCTATCTATCTATCTATCTATCTATCTATCTATCTATCTATCTATCTATCTATCTATCTATCTATCAGAGATACTTGGAGGCCAGTGTATGATGTCAGCCATGAGGTCAGAACTATGACATCTCCACATTTGGGTGTTTGGAGTGAGAGACAAACATGCAAAGATATAAAGAGAGTCCTAGGATGGATGGATGGATAGATAGATAGATAGATAGATAGATCTGGCCTCAAGTATCCCTGATAATGAGTAAAGTACTGACGTCACTCGTTCATCCCCTGGGTCACGGAGATGGAGAATAATATAGGGTTGGTTAATATCTTAGAATTGTCTCATAGAAGAATCGTGGTCCAAAAATAAGCATATTTGTCCCTGGGCTGGCGCTATTGTCAGTCAGGGAGGTGGTGCTGTACTGTTTATGATTGTCAGTGACTCTATAGTGTCTGTCATAGTTTATGACAAATATTAAATTTATTTGGTGGCGGTAACATTAGCATTTTCTCGCCGCCAGTTGACGCTTCATCATATTCAAAATTTTCAAATGCATGCTCATTTATTTTTTAAGCACAGTTATGACACGATATGGGAATTCAGAATAGAGAACAAAAAAGTAAGTGACCCAGGTTAGGAAATGTAGATTACATCAGACTTTGGTGCTCTAGGGCAGTGGTTTTTCACGCTTGAGAGTGTAAAATTAAACCAAATGGACCCTCTCGGGTTACATTATTGTTAAACATCTGCATTGCTTAATTTACAAGAAGTCTACACAATTCAACGTTTGCCTGCATCTCTCCTATGGTACCAATACCAACATCAATACTAGGGCTGCAACGATTCATTGATTAATCGTAATCAAATCGATTATTCAATTAGTTGTCAACTAATTTGGTAATCGATTAATCGAATCAGCAACTAATCACATTTGTTTTGCAATTTATCATAGGTTATTTTCCACACCATAGTTTTTCCAGTGTTAAGTGTAACTAAAGTAAGTAAGTTCCCTTACAATCTGATGATAGTTGCACATGTACAGTAGCGACTGCAAAGAAAAATATGACACATATAGTATCAAGTATACAAAACATATGGCTTGAATATTTATTTTTAAATTACCTATTTGAGTTCAGAAGAGTACTGTTTCTTCTAGACTGACACATGTGTAGCTATTCTTTAATCAAATGTATTCAGTCAGAATAAGCCTAAAGACACCATGAGTTGCTTTCATTAATTAACGTAATTGCTTCAATTCACTTTTATTTGAATAGCAACCTAATCAGCAGCTAATCAATGAATTCATTATATTGTTTGTTAGTTAGAACATGTGTATAAAATAACCTAAAATATATTTTTAAGGTCCCTAATCAATACAGCATGGAATCGTGGACAAAATCTTGTCCAACGACAACAAAATATTGTTCTTTAGTTTTGGATCTGAGGCTAAAATGTCACGGTGGTGCGTGGCTCAAATTCTGAATACATAATAGACCTTGATATTATGGAAATGGTTGAAAACCACTGCTCTACAGGTTCCCACTGGTACGTGAGAAGGGAATCCCAAGTTTTCCCGACCTTCACCAGGACTTTCCAAACTGCGGTGAAAAGCTGACTCTGTCCGGTCGAATGAAAATACCAAGGATTCGTCAGCGGACGTGTCAGTGACTGCAGTGATTTATAAACGGCTTAATGGCTTAATGTAAATCGCTCTGGATTAAGAGCGTCTGCTAAATCCCTAAATTGTAAATCGACACCACTGTCCAATCCTTGGTATCTTTACCGTTCATGTGTGCTCAGCGAGCAGCACTGTGGAACAATAACAGCTCGCAGGCTATTTTTTCATGTCAAAACATTCAAGTATCAGAAGATGATGTTACCCGGTAAAGTAGGGTAATGTGTCACTCTGCATGTTTAACTAAAGTTTTCCACATGTACATGTAATTTCTGAAAAATACATAAAAAAAAAAAAAGATCATGCTATCATTGTGGATATACAGTAACTCCATTTAGGTCAATGATATAACATTATGTTGTGATATAATAATAATATAGCAGTGGGTAGCCTATTTAAGGGAAGGTCAACTGTCTTTCATGAGAACGTAAGGTTTTGGTACGATGACGCGCGATCTACAAGCTCAAAACGTGTCGCACTGCGACAGGTTTTTTGCTTGTAGATCTGCTATTTTTGCTATGTGCAATGTGGCCCTCTGGAGTGAATGTGGAAATATAGATTCCCCTTGTCTTTTCCTCCTCACAGGTCAGACAAATGAAGTGACCACAACGGGACATGATGTCGTCGTTCCAGGTGGTGGATTCGTCGCCCGGCAGCAGCGTCAGCATCATGGAAACGTCAAACTTTGCCCACGTCATCTTCCAGAACGTGGGGAAGAGTTTCCTGCCCCAGGTGCCACTGGAGTGCCGCTATACCCTCACCCCTTACATCACACCGCACCCCAAGGACTGGGTGGGCATCTTCAAGGTAAGGTTGGGTGACGATACGAATATACAGTATATCGGCAAACGTGGATTGGATTGGAGTCCATCGCCGAATACTTGTATTAAGCGATTTTCTCTGCGATTTTATTTAATTTTTAATTTTGCAAAATAATCTAAACTTCAACTCTTCGAATGTAGCCAAATTAACCTGTACAACAAGCTAAGCTAACAACAACAACACCACCATGGCTGGTGGTGATGCTATAGCTTAGCCTGCCTGATTCAACTTCACTTCATCTCCGCCTGTAATCTATCTTGTTACCCTGACACCGGCGCTGCAAAAACAGGCAGATCTACAAGCTCTCAACGTGTCGCTTGTAGATCTGTCTTCTTTTTTTCGACCTGCGACCCGCTGAACAGTGAGCTGTTGGCATATTGGCCAACCTTACTTCAAGGTATACATATACCCCCAGCACCCCTGCAGCTTAAATCATTCTGAATCATTCTATTGCTGTCTTTGTAACGTGTTTTGCTCCTCAAGTTACACAAAGCCACATGTTGGAGCGGCTAGCGCTGTGCAAATAATGCTTCTGGCGCCACTGTGACTGAATCCTTGGCAATAATAGCAAAATCGGCCATCTCTACATGGCGCCGATAAAGTTATTTCTCTTCAGAAGCGTTAATATTGTAACCACGATGCAACATAAAGTCAGAAATTATCCCATTCAGAGCACCCACACGCTTTGATCCGCTGCGCGGCTGCAGCATAGATTCAGATTTTAAGACGGGGAAGTGAACGGTGCGCATGCACAAAACTGAGGCTTTGCCTAGCAACCCGGGCTGTTTTCCCCCAAAAAATATTTTAGCGATTCTAGCGTTCTATATCGATAAAAAAGAATAAGCTTAAAACGTCCCCAGACGTTCTTAGCACCCCGGGGGTTTTGTTTGATAAGACCGCGTCTGTGGATGTCTTTAGCAAACCAACGTGTTAAGTTTGGACACAGCCATAGAAGCCTCCGTGCAGGTCACAGTGATGGGGTTTCTTCATTATTCCCGTATTGTGCCGAATATTAGACCACTCTGATTATAAGACGACTCAATAGTCTAGTCCCTGATTATAATACGACCCAGTTTCTTTTTTTTTAGGACATTTCCATTGGAAAAAACATAGTCTTATATTCAGCACAATAAGGGTATAGGGCCCTCGGCTGGCAGTCGGTATCAACACATGTGACTCCAGCAGCGTCACAGCTTGGCTCTATAGTACGCGAGTGAAAGCTTTGGTGTGGTTACACACTGCTATACATGACAGGAAGAGGAAGAAGGAAGAGTGGTGTGTGAGGTGGGCTATAGATGCAATATGGGCCTTTGCTGGGGGGCAAAACGTTTGGTGGTCTTTATTAGCCACGTTGATTCTTATTAGGACCTCATCATCTCTCCCTCCTCTCTCTCTTTCCATCTCTCTCTTCCTCTCCCCCCCCCCCCCCCCCCCCCCCCTTCCTCCACTCTTTTATCAAGGCCATCAAATCTCACACGTAATTAAGCCATTTAGAACTGAGGTCGATTCTACAAATGAATGTCTTCTAAACAGACAGTTTTCTGAAAAACCTCATGTTTCTATATGTCAGTCGTTCTCAAACATTTTCATGTCAAGGACCCCCAAAAATATATATGTAATTGGCCGCCGACCCCCATCTGAAATATGTTGTTCCAGGGACCCTCCCCCAGAACCAAAGATTTGAGTTAAAAAACGTTTGCTCTGAAAGAATATATATATTCAAACATTTGCTACACATTTTCACTGATTTTTCAAAAATAGCAGATCTACAAGCTCGTGGCTATGAGCTTGTAGATCTGCTATTTTTCCAAATACCAAAAGGGGTTCCCCGTCCCGAATGGGTTAAGAGGAAATGTTGAACGAGAGGAACTTAATGTCTCGTAAAGTCAAAAGACAAACATTTTTATCCTCGCTTTATATAAGAACTGACTTCAAATCCTGCCGGCTCAATTAAAAAAGAGTAAAGCGCGGCGCGTTTATTTGGAAAAGAAAATCAATTGGAAAATGTAACTGGTTAAGCCGCTGCTAATGAAACCTGTTTGATGGTAGCTCTTCATCTCATGTAACAAGCACACCCCGGTTTCTTTAATCTTGTCGTCATGTGTGTGTGTGTGGCTGTGCTATTGCGTGTGCAGAGAGACATGCATATACATTGTATCTGCCAGAGGCGGTATATAGGATGTCGCCAATTAAAAATCTGTGTTGGAAGATCTTTTTTGTTTTTAATTACAAGAAAACCTTTAAACTTGTAATTGTTAAGGGAGATATGCAAGACTTGCACCTCCCTGCACGGATTGAGAAATATTAAGAGATTAGTGGATAGGAGCCTCAGCCTATCTGTGTTTGTAGCCGATAGGTTTAGCTAGATATTTAAAAAAATCACACCTGTGTGAAGTGAGGGGCGCACTTATCATCTTACGTCATCATACATCGTCTCATTCCGCCCAATCACAATTTGCGTCCTCACTTTTGTCTTCAGTGTTTGTGGCATTTAATGTTTGTTAGGACAAAGTTTGTGTTCACACACACACACACACACACACACACACACACACCTGCATACATACATATTGCAGAGATGACTCGGCATGTTGTGTCTCTCAACTTTTCATGTATATTGCAGACAACGTGAAAGAGTGAGTGAGTGATCGGGTGAGTGAGAGATCCGACTCACTGCCATTATGACTCAACAGTCAGTTGGCCTCTCAATTGCAAAACAGGCACTCCCGAATTCAGTTGCTGTACACAGACACCCCCTAGTGGCTCAAACGGCTAATATCATATCCAGGAAAAGCCTTTTTTTTTAACAATTGGTGGTAAATGTAGGTGTATACTGTGTCTGTCTGTACACGACAACAATGTATACAATACAAACACTGACAGTGTACAGTCTGTACACCCTAACCAAACATGTCCTTTCTATTTTCCAGTGTGTAAGCTATAAATTGTCCGGCCTCAGTAGACTACATTGAGTTATTTGTGTGCTGTGTAATGTGTGGTGTTGATATGTTGTCACACACACACACACACACACACACACACACACACACACACACACACACACACACACACACACACACACACACACACACACACACACACACACACACACACACACACACACACAATACGCATGCACGCACGCAC
The DNA here is from genome assembly GCF_964188405.1 of Protomyctophum parallelum. Taxonomy (NCBI): domain Eukaryota; kingdom Metazoa; phylum Chordata; class Actinopteri; order Myctophiformes; family Myctophidae; genus Protomyctophum; species Protomyctophum parallelum. The sequence continues at coordinate 19,297,991 of NC_139697.1, read as the reverse complement.
GCACGCACGCAGGCACAGTCACACACACAAACACAAACACATTCACACACACACACACACACACACACACACACACACACACACACACACACACACACACACACACACACACACACACACACACACACACACACACACACACACACACACACACACACTGTTGATTTTGACAGCCCATTTTGATTTTAGTTTTAGTCATATAGTCTGAGAGTCTCTTGAATAGTTTTAATTTAGTTTTAGTCACATTTTAGTCACCTGGAATGTTTTAGTGTTTTTAGTGTCTAGTTTTAGTCGGCTAAATATCATAAGATTTTACAAAATGTTAATGACTGATTTTACACTTGATCTACAAGCTCACAACGCATCGCAGCGCGACGTATTGTGAGCTTGTAGATCTGCTATTTTCAGCATGCAAGTGTAAAATGAGTTATACTGGATCTCTTGTCCACTAGTCCCTTCCTAACATTTTAGTCTAGTTTTTATTTGTTATATAATATTTATAATATTTATAATAATAACTTTTTTCGTCAGTGAAAAAAGGTAGTCAATGAAATTTCTTTGTCATAGTATTAGTCGACGAAATCAACACTGACACACGCACGCACGCACGCACACACACACACACACACACACACACACACACACACACACACACACACACACACACACACAGACACGCACGCACACATGCACGCAGCACATGCACGCACGCACACAGAAAGCCCCTGATTTCAGAGGGCTTTTGGTCGTGGCATGTTGTCGGGGTTGGCAGGGAGAAACCCGTTGTGCAGGTGTGTAATTAGCGTGTCATCGCGGGCGGCGCTCGCTCGGAAGACTGATTGATAGCTGCCTTTGCCTGTGATTATTTTATACCCTCGCTCCCGCGTCGGAACACCGCATGCCCATACCTAAGCTAACGTCAGTCAACCGTGACTCTACAATTAGCAAAATTATTTATGTCTGGCTTCGACCTGAAATGCGGGTGTACATGCACATCATGCACATCACGCACCTGAAGCAGACTTGGATGGAAGATTATCTATTTATCTATATCCCCGAAGGACATTTCTTCAGTTCGGTAGATAGATCAAGTAGATAAAACCCCTATATATAGCCCGCGAACCCATGTATCCGCGGCCTGTCATGGGTCATACCAATACAAATAGAATTATACAAATAGAATTAGTTATTTCCATTGTTTTTTAACAAGATCGTAGGTATAGTATTGTTTGTTCCAAGATAAAGTGATATGGCTCCATGAGTGTACCACTTACTTATTTATTCGCCTGTGATGTATGATGTATGTTCTCTTTCCATTTTGTTAATGAAGACGCGCGGACCCCATTTGAAGAGATTATGCCAGGGACCTCCATAAGAGAAGATGTTTACGGCTCTAGCAGTGATTCTCAACCCGTTTAATTTCAAGGACCTCCAGTTTGACATGCATTAGTCTACGGACCCCTATTTAATAGCATTTCTATCTCCGGGACCCCCAATTTAGATTGTTAAATCAATGTTAATTTACTCTGAGAGTGTACAAATGGAACCAATTGGACCCGTTAGGGTAAACTCTCAGAGTTACATAACCATAAGGGTCCATTTGGTTCCAAACGATCATTTAGCTGCAGGGGGACCCCCTGGAACTCCCTAAAGGACCCCCCTACTTTGGTAACCACTGACATACGCGATAGAGCAACTAGTTTCATCGTAAACTTGTGAAGTATGTATAGTATAGGTAGTCAAGATAGTGTCTTAACTAGAATGACTCTGTCGGAAAGAATGTTGCCTTGGCTAAATGTTGAACGCTGACAGTTCCCATATATGATTGGTACGGTACTATTGAGCTCACTGTAATGGCGTTGGATAAGTGGGGGAACTATAATTACATAATTATCAGACTGAAACACATTTGAATTGGACCTGATTTATGGCGTATATACTTTTACGTAGTTATATAGCCGTGCTATTAACTTTGAACATTCTTTTATCCGCGCTGATTGTGTCAACCCTCTCTTCTCCTTCTCACATTTCTGCTTGCCTGTTTTTGTTTTAATAACTTAACTGGGATGATGTAAGCTGAATCTTGTAAAAAAATATATACTAATACTAATAGCAGTGGTGGGAAGCAACTATACAGTAAGTACTCAAGTACTGTATACACTTGTACTTCTACTCCACTACATCTCAGACAAATATTTACAATTTTACTACAATTATTTTAAAACACAATACGTTTTGACAAAACATGCATAATATATATATATATATATATATATATATATATATATGCTATATGCTATATATATATGCTAAATATATATATATATATTTGTTATAATAATCAAAACAAATTATTTTGTTCGGCCATTTGAAAATAGCTGATCTACAAGTTAGCATTGTGAGCTTTTAGAACTGCTATTTTCTAAAGATTTTTCAACATTGCGGTATTGGTATACTTTTACATAAGCAAAACATGACTTGTGAGTACTTTTTCCACGACTGAATTAATAATGACATCAGTGTTATGTAGGTGTATATGTATACATACACGTGTGGATGTACACATACACCGTGTATGTGTGACTTGTCACCCTGGTGGTGTCAACTGAACACTGACTAATATGATTGATTGATTGATTGATTGATTGATTGATTGATTGATTGATTGACTGACTGACTATGCAGAATGGGTATACATTTCAAACGAAAGCACAACTCAGTACAAAAACTGTTACTGTGGACGACATGGCATGATAAAGCATTACACTTGTTTACAACAGGGTCCACCATTTTCAATTCATCAGAACATTTAGAGACTTACAAATATACACTTCTACATAAACATGGACATTGTCATATAAAGTTAAAAAGGGAAAAAACATACAGTAAGGGGAAAAGGGGGTCGGGGGGGGGGGGGGGGGGGGGGGTTGAGAGCGGTTTTGAAAGAGTCAAGGGATTCACGTGTCTTAATGGCTGTTGGTAGGGCGTTCCACATTATAGTTAGGTTTTGTCTTCCTATAGTCTCATGAGCCATGGGATGGTGAAACTTTCTCCGGTCTAAAATGGAGGCAGGTTCCATAACTTCCATGCACGGGTCCCACTGGTGGCAAAACCACCCGCATGCTCAGTTATGTAATATCACTTGCATGTATACAGCACATGTGGGCTGTGTGTGTGTACGTGTGTGCGTGCGTGTGTGTGTGTGTGTGTGCGCGCGCGCGTGTGTGTGCATGCGTGTGTTCATGCGCGTGCATGCGCACGTGCGCGTGTGTTTTAGCGGTCTAGACAGAGAGGGAGTGTGATTGTGTGCGACAGCTTTACGACACGGGACTGGAGTTATGATGTTCGCAAGTCTCCTTTCATCATCTGTCACTTAACAACACATGAAATTCATATAATTACATCTCCCCCCGCTATTCTGCGTAAAATTTTCACCTTTTTTTTCCCTTTTTGCGTACTTTAAAAAGAAAAAAAAAAGAAAAGAAAAAAAGCTCCACTTCCCCCGCACCCCCTTCTCTTTGTCAGGGGTCTGTTCTCGACTGCTCTGCGCTGGTATTAAACTGCGCATGTGCGCGCGCACGCACGCACGGTCGCACGCACGCACGCCTCTGGCCCTCTTTCTGAGCCTAAAAAAAAGGGGGCAGGAACTGAGGGGAAGGGAAGAGGAGGAGGAGGAGGAGGAGTGTGCCGGGTCTTATATAGTTCCACTCTTGCCTCTAATATATAGTTCCACTCTTGCCTCTAACCCGGGTTTGCACAATCCTGCCTTGTTGGGCCACTAATTTACGTCCACGACAACAACATCCCCCATATATCAATAAACGGACACAACTTGTGGTGTGTGTAGTACGGCAGTGGTTCCCCAAACGTTTTCTTTTTTTTGAGCCCGTGACCCAAAAGAGAAATTCGATGTCTCCCTGGAAACTAAGACGAAAAATGCTCGTCGACCACCTTTTTTTTCACTTTTTTAAATGAAGAATATAAAAAATATATATATAATAACAACTACCTATTAGAACACAAGTTATTATTTTATTCCCAATTTCCTGTTTTGGACGTACTGTACAATACAAGATTCCGTCACGACGGCGCCGATTAGTATCGAACATATCCGACATATTCTTTTGTCAACGTCGCGTTCCTTCGCTGCCCTACGTATATATATACGTATATATATATACGTAGGGCATATATATATATATATATATATATATATATATATATAGTGTCGTCGTGGATGAACATCTCATGGTATCGTCATAACGGTGGTGTGTGTGTGTGTGTGTGTGTGTGTGTGTGTGTGTGTGTGTGTGTGTGTGTCTTCAGGTGGGATGGAGCACGGCCCGGGATTACTACACCTTTCTGTGGTCCCCCATGCCCGAAAACTATGAACCGGGAGGCACTGTGCACCGGACCGTGGTGTTCCAGGGTAAAGTACACACACACACACACACACACACACACACACACACACACACACACACACACACACACACACACGTCACACACTCACACACACACACACACACACACACACACACACACACACACACACACACGTCACACACACACGCCCTCGCTATGTAAACCGCTCGGTGTGTAAAGACCCAGGGTATTCCAAGGTAACTCCTCCGTT
>NC_139697.1:19228355-19288355 GCF_964188405.1 Protomyctophum parallelum | reverse complement strand
AAGTGTATACTACATCTTTTTGAAAATACCAGATCTCTAGCAGATCTACTGGGGACCACCTGGAACCCCCTCAGGGACCACTGGTTGAAAACCACTGCTTTATACACCACTTCCCATCATCAACTCCCTTTTTATCTCTCTCTCTCTCTCTCTCTCTCTCTCTCTCTCTCTCTCTCCTTCCTCCCGGAGGAGGAGGAGGAGGAGGAGGCGCAGCGGCAGGAGCGTCGGGAGCTCCTGGTCGCCGTGCGCCTCCTACAGGCGGAGAAGAAGCAGCTGCAGGGAGAGCAGAGACGGCTGACCAGGGAGAGAGAGCAGGAGAGAGAGACCTGCACTCTGCTCAGGACCCACAACCAGGTGAGAGAGAGAGAGAGAGAGACCTGCACTCTGCTCAGGACCCACAACCAGGTGAGAGAGAGAGAGAGAGAGACCTGCACTCTGCTCAGGACCCACAACCAGGTGAGAGAGAGAGAGAGAGAGAGAGAGAGAGAGCGAGAGAGAGACCTGCACTCTGCTCAGGACCCACAACCAGGTGAGAGAGAGAGAGAGAGAGAGAGAGAGAGAGAGAGAGAGAGAGAGAGAGAGAGACCTGCACTCTGCTCAGGACCCACAACCAGGTGAGAGAGAGAGAGAGAGAGAGAGAGAGAGAGAGAGAGACCTGCACTCTGCTGAGGACCCACAACCAGGTGAGAGAGAGAGAGAGAGAGAGAGAGAGAGAGAGAGACCTGCACTCTGCTGAGGACCCACAACCAGGTGAGAGAGAGAGAGAGAGAGAGAGAGAGAGAGAGAGAGAGAGAGAGAGAGACCTGCACTCTGCTCAGGACCCACAACCAGGTGAGAGAGAGAGAGAGAGAGAGAGAGAGAGAGAGAGAGAGAGAGAGAGAGAGAGAGAGAGAGAGAGAGAGAGAGACCTGCACTCTGCTCAGGACCCACAACCAGGTGAGAGAGAGAGAGAGAGAGAGAGAGAGAGAGAGACCTGCACTCTGCTGAGGACCCACAACCAGGTGAGAGAGAGAGAGAGAGAGAGAGAGAGAGAGAGAGAGAGAGCAGGAGAGAGAGACCTGCACTCTGTTCAGGACCCACAACCAGGTGAGAGAGAGAGAGAGAGAGAGAGAGAGAGAGAGAGAGAGAGACCTGCACTCTGCTGAGGACCCACAACCAGGTGAGAGAGAGAGAGAGAGAGAGAGAGAGACCCACAGTGTGTTGATTTGGTCGACTAAATAAAAGGCCTATTCATATACTCCAGTTTGAGGTCATACGGGGTTAGTAAAAACAGAGATGTGTTTGAGTATATGAATATAGGCCTTTAAACTATGACGAAGAATGTTCGTCGACTATACCTTTTTTCACTGAGGAAAACTGAATAAGTACTATAACCTATATGATGACTAAAACTATGACTAAATATATTGGACATTTGGGCAACAAATAAAAAAAACTAGACTAAAATGTTAAGGAGGGATTGAATACAAAAATTTATTTTGGCGGGCCTTGATGGTGTCAAAATGGCAGATTTTACACTTGGTTGCATGCCGAAAATAGCCGATCTACAAGCGCTCAATGCGTCGCACTGCGACACGTTGTGAGCTTGTAGATCTGCCATCTTCAGAGCGCAACCAAACATAAAAGTACGTCTTTTAATTCTATTGGATCTCTTCTCCAGTAGTCCCTCCCTATGACATATTAGTCTAGTCTGTATTTGTTGACTAAAATTGTCGTTTCCATTTAGTTTTCGTCAGCGAAAGAAGGTATAGTCGACGAACATTTTCCATCGCGACCTTAGTATAGACGAACTCTACACTTGCTCTGCAGACACACCAAGTTAGAAAGAGAACACAGACTTGTGTCTCCGTAGATGCATGAGTAGGTAGACACACAGATACTAATCTGTGTGTGTGTGTGTGTGTGTGTGTGTGTGTGTGCGTGCGTGCGCGCACTTTAGACAGACAGTCTCTGCTTGGTCTTGTGCGCGGAGACGGTTTCTCTCCATTGATCACAGGTGTGTGTGGAACATCAAAGGCCTCAATTGATTGAGGGAAAAACTGTGTCCGTATTTGAGCGGCACGCACACAAAAGTCCCAAAGCCACGACATGCGTGCGTGCGCGCGTGTCCTGCATGCGTGCATGTGCCAGTTTCCCTCTCTCTCTCTCTCTCTCTCTCTCTCTCTCTTTTAACGACCTGAGTCAGTCGACCAGAACGCATTTCGGGGGCACAGCTTCTCGGGGGCATCTGGCGTCAGGGACGATGCCATCGCGACCACACAGTGAACAAACATGACGTCAAGACCACACACACACACACACACACACACACACACACACACACACACACACACACACACACACACACACACACACACACACACACACACACACACACACACACACACACACACACACACACACACACACACACACACACACACACACACAAAATGCCTTCTTCCCCTTCAATCTCCGGCTTGCATTCAGGTTCGACACCACAAGGGCATTCTAACATGCCATTCGCACGCAGTCGCACACACACACACACACACACACAAACACACACATTATGCCACCCGCTTGCAAAGCCTTTTAGTGTGCGTGTGGAATGAGAGGAGAGTAGTCCGCAAAACCGCCTGAGTGAAAAACAGGGGCGCTGCCCAAGTTAAGGGACAAACTCCACACACCACTCAGTCACGCGATTCGGCGTCTTCCGTTTTCTGTCCAGCTTTATGTCTGCCTCTCTCTGTCTTTTCTCACGCGCTCACTATTATCTTCCCCTGCCTGTCTCGTTCATCTCTCTCTCTCTCTCTCTCTCTCTACTCTCCTTTTTGTTCTCACTCATTTTTCTGTTTTGTCTTTTTTCTGTCTCTGTCTCTGTCTCTCTCTGGTTGACTCCCCAAAGCACTGCTCCGGTCGGTCTCCCCGCGCATGAGTCAGGCTTCAGAATTGGGGTATCTTTACGAGTTTGGCTCACTTAGCAAGCAGCGCATTACTCACACGGCCAGGAAAATATACTCTCAAGTTGGTGAAACTCAGAGGGGAGAGGAGAGGAGAGGAGAGGAGAGGAGAGGAGAGGAGAGGAGAGGAGAGGAGAGGAGAGGAGAGGAGAGGAGAGGAGAGGAGAGGAGAGGAGAGGAGAGGAGAGGAGAGGAGAGGAGAGGAGTCAGTGGTGGAAAGCAACTAAGTACATTTATTAAGTAAAATTTTGAGGTATTTTTGCTTTACTTGAGTACGTCACATGTTCAGTATTTTTAGCTTCTATACACGCCACAGCATTTCAGAGGCAAATATTGTACTTTTACTCCACTACGTTTTTTTTACAACTTTAGTTACTATAGTTAACTTTGTAGATTTAGAATATTATTACAAAACATACTTCATGTATATATATATATTTCGGCCATTTGAAAATAGCCCGATCTACAAGCTCACAATGGGTCGCCACGCAAGCTTATAGATCTGCTATTTTCTAAAGATTTTCATCGCATTTGAAAACTTGACATTCTGCATAACGAGTATACGTTCACACTTTTGGTACATTTTGAAGTAAAATGTTGAATTCCGGATTGTTATACTTGTAAACGAGTAGAAAGGGAGTCTACCAACGCGCCTCAAGCCTGAAACGGCTGATCCGGTGCTTCACAGGTGCAGGGACATCAAAGTTGCATAAGGAGAAGAGACTGGAGCAGCACGGACATTTAGAGCCTTTTATTTAGGTGCTGAGTATACAAAACGACTAACGTTTCGACCTTGCGGTCTTCATCAGAGTCATGAGTATTTCTACATTGCAGTATTGACGCTTTTACTTAAGCAAAACATTTGAGTATACTTTTTCCACCACTGTGTGTGAATGAGAGAGAGAGTGTGTGTGTGAGAGAGAGAGAGAGAGAGAGAGAGAGAGAGAGAGAGAGAGAGAGAGAGAGAGAGAGAGAGGAAGGATAGGCAGTGAAGCAAGCCAGCAGTGTTTGTTCCAGGACAGTCCCAGTCTCATAGTGCCCCCTGGTGGTGGAAGTCTCTACATGTATCAGGCTATAGAGAGTATAAGAGTGGGGCTGCTTCCAGTTAGTCCTCTGCTCCTTTTTTTTTTTCTCCTTTCTTTTTTTTTTTTACGAAGGACAAAATCGCCATAAATTACATCGTAACACACGCTGTTATTAGCGTCCTGCATCTCATTCAACAGGCGTGCCCGTCCCAGATATACGACGTATCCGTGTGTGTGTGTGTGTCCATGTGTCTGTGTCCGTGTGTGTCCGTGTGTGTGTCCGTGTGTGTGCCCGTGTGTGTGTGCGTGCGCGCGCGCGCCAGCATGGCTTTTGCGGGGAGCAAAGCGTCGTAGGTGCGACCGCTCGTGGCCCCCGTTGATGAAAATATCCTTTCAGTTTTTTTTTTTACATGAAAACATAAGTACATATTTTGCGGCTGCTAATTTTACGACTACACTTTTTATAAGGTCTTTATGCACTGCTAAAGTGCTTCCCAAATGCCAGCAGTAAAAAACAAGAAGAAAATCATACAGTCATCTACGCACAGCCAAGCCCAGAGGGAGACCAGGCGTGCGTGCGTGCGTGCGTACTGTACAGACAGAATGTGTGCGTACGCATGTGCATGATGTGTTTGGGTGACATGCAGGTTGATATACTGTGCTCTCCATGTCTGTTTTAGTTTGATGGGTGTGCTATATATCTGTCTGCATGCAATGTGTCCTTGAGATTCTATCGCTGTGAAGTGTGTGCGTGTGCGTGTGTGTGCGTGTGTGTGTGTGTGTGTGAGCGTGTGTGTGTGTGTGTAGGCGTGTTGTTCTGCCACAGCACATGTTACTGACGTGTAATTTAGTGTTCTCTGCTCATAATCAGTATAGCAAGTTCTAACAAGGCCTCACATGAGGCAGACGAAACCACGTTGGAAATGGATTTATTTTTTGGAGGGGGCACGGTGGCACAGTCGGTTAGCCTGCATATGCCCCGAGTGGTATATTAGTATCGCAACACGAGGCTAACAGTCGGTAGCGATGTCACCTCAGAGTCCCAGCTAGAAGGTCCTGGGTTCGATTCCCGCTGGGGACGCTGTCACGCTGTGTGGCCGTGTTCTCTCCCCCGCGTCATCAGTGCCCATTATACCCATTATACAAAAGGGCCTTTCTGTGTGGAGTTTGCATGTTCTCCTCCGTGTCCCCTATAGGGTAGGTATACCCTCACAAAAAAACATGCCGTAATCCTGGTCTCTAAACTCCCTCCCCCTGGCCAGCCGGGGGGCACCTGACGGAAGGGGAAAGGAACTGGTCGGAATGACGTGTCCCTTCAAACACGTCCAACCGGGAAAACTAGAGAATGTATAGAAGGATTGTTATTTTGATCAACGTGTGCCCGTTATCTCTCGGTCAACAACATGAACAGTGACAGCTGTGTGCGTTCCCCATCCAAAATTAAGACTTTATTAACACCACAAGACCTGGAAAAACGTATCCACGCTTTTGTAATATTTTGTAATATTTTGTAATTATTTGTTTACAACATTGAGTCGCTCCTCTATATACCGCCTCCAACTTGTGCAGAATGCGGCTGCCAGAGTGTTAACCAATACACAAAGGAGGTCACACATTGTGTGCTTGCGGCCTTGCATTGGCTACCAATCGACTCCAGAATTCAATTTAAAATGTTATTAATTACTTATAAATCTCTTCATGGGCTGGGTCCAATTTATTTAAGTGAACTGGTGCACCCCAAGGTGAATATGAGACAACTTAGGTCTTCAGACAAAGGTCTTCTCATTATCCCCGCCACTAAGCTGCGAACCAAAGGAGATCGAGCTTACGAATTTGTTGCACCTACGCTGTGGAATGATTTACCACTCTGCTTGAGAAACGCTGTGTCTGTTGGCATCTTTAAGAAGCTACTGAAAACGCATTTGTACCGCAAACATTTTGGCTTGCTCCAGTGATTTCTATGTACTGTTCTATCTTATCTATTTCTAGGTACTGTCTTTGCTGCTCTGTTTCTTATTTCATTGTTGGTTTATTTTTTGATTGCGATGTTCTTGTTTTATTCCTTTTATTTTATTGTACAGCACCTTGTAACAACTGTTGGCGCTCTATAAATAAAATGACCTTACCATCCCTCCATGTGCAGGAGCTGCTGCGCTCCTCCCAGGGGCTGTCGGAGGAGCGGGAGGAGGCCCGGAGGAGGCTGACGGAGGCCACGGACCGCCTGAGGCAGCTGGAGGAGGACCTGCTGGGAGTCACCCAGAGAGGCCTGCAGAAAGAGACCGAGTTGGACCGGTGAGTAGAGAACTGAACACAGTGCAGAAAGAGACCGAGTTGGACCGGTGAGTAGAGAACTGAACACAGTGCAGAAAGAGACCCAGTTGGACCGGTGAGTAGAGAACTGAACACAGTGCAGAAAGAGACCGAGTTGGACCGGTGAGTAGAGAACTGAACACAGTGCAGAAAGAGACCCAGTTGGACCGGTCAGTAGAGAACTGAACACAGTGCAGAAAGAGACCGAGTTGGACCGGTCAGTAGAGAACTGAACACAGTGCAGAAAGAGACCGAGTTGGACCGGTGAGTAGAGAACTGAACACAGTGCAGAAAGAGACCCAGTTGGACCGATGAGTAGAGAATTGAACACAATGCAGAAAGAGACCCAGTTGGACCGATGAGTAGAGAACTGAACACAATGCAGAAAGAGACCCAGTTGGACCGGTGAGTAGAGAACTGAACACAGTGCAGAAAGAGACCCAGTTGGACCGGTCAGTAGAGAACTGAACACAGTGCAGAAAGAGACCCAGTTGGACCGGTCAGTAGAGAACTGAACACAGTGCAGAAAGAGACCCAGTTGGACCGGTCAGTAGAGAACTGAACACAGAGACTGAGTTGGACCGGTCAGTAGAGAACTGGTGTTGATTTCGTTGACTAAGACTATGGCGAAAAATGTTTGTCAAGTGCCGTTTTACACTGAGGAAAGCTGAATGAAAACGAAATATAAACTGAGCCACGATGACTAAAACTATGACTAAATATACTGACAATTTCGTCTCAAAAGTAAAAACTACACTAAAATGTTAGGCAGGGACTAGTGGAGACGTAGCCTGGGCACCATTCCATTTCGGGTTCATGAACCGGTCGGGAGCGGATGATATCGCTATTCGCTACGTCATGTTGTAGTATTGTTTTGTAGTCAGCAATCTTCCGGAACTTCCTTTTCCCTCATACCGATTTTTCTCAATAAAAGCTACAGGCTACGAGAGCTTTTATTGTTATTCTTCCGGATTGAGGGAAAAGGAAGTTCCGTTTGATTGTTCCTGCCTGATGACTACAACAAAACAATACTACAACTTGACGTAGCGATATCATCCGCTCCCGACGGGATCATACAGCACTTTTGGAACAGCGACTATAGGCTTTCCTCCGAGGTGGAAAAGCCTGGTGAGGCGAGGTTAGTGGAGAAGAGATCCAGTAGAATTAAGTTATTTCATGTTTGGTTGCATGCTGAAAATAGCAGCATGTGGCACCTGGAGCCAACTATACTGTGGCTTTAAACAGACAACATCAGGCCCAGGCCGTAGCGTAACGGTCTGGGCACCGGACTGGTAATCCAGTCGCAGTGTGCCGCGGGTTCGACTCCCGGACCCGACACGGCCTTTACTGCATGTCATCCCCCCATCTCTCTCCCGTTTCCTGTCAGCCTACTGTCTGTCCCTTCAAAAATCAATAAAAGGCGTAAGCCGCAAAAAAATATCTTAAAAAAAAAAAAAAAAAAAAAAAAAAAACAGACAACATCAAAGTGACTTAAACCTCTCTTAAAGTCTTGCTCTTGTAGCAAAAACACAAGAGCAATTAGACGAATTGGACAGTCAACCAGTGCTGCACGATTCTTGCTCAAAATGTAGATCTGATATTGCATACTGTATAGGTGTCTGAATCCCGATCCTCGTTTTGATACATTTTTGCAGCACTATAGTCCCGATCCACAGTTTTGGAGCCACTGAAATCAACTATTCGCAGTGGTTCTCAACCAGTGGTCCGGGGGCCACCAGTGGTCCTTGAGGGGGGTTCGTTTCTAAAGAGAGATCAGACTAATTAGTGCGAGGTAGTCAGTGATGTAAATGGGTTTTCAATTAAATGAGTCCCGGGATGCAGGGATGGTCTTTTAGATGAGTCCCAAGCACATTTTATGAGTCCCACTTCAGCGATGTTATAGGAGTCATATTTTGGAAGGCGGGGCTTTTCAGAGTAAAATCTGCCGACCCTCGCCTTAGCGCCTTTATTCTTAAAATGCCCCGGCAAAAGTATAGTGTTAATAAACAAATGTGCTCGGCGGTGGTTGTGTTTCTGTCAGTCTGCGAGACCGCCTGAAGGCTCTGACGGCAGAGAGGGACATCCTGGAGAGCCACGTGAAGAACGAGAAGGACGAGCGTGACCTCTACAAGGTGAGACCCATGCACACACTGGTGGCTAAAAAACGGAGGTAGCTGGAGCTCTGTGTGTGTGTGTGTGTGTGTGTGTGCGACTGTACGTGTGTGTGTGTGTGTGCGTGCAGCCGTGCACTTTGTATCTGCCTGTTTGCCGTTTTTAATCTTTGCTTCTGGGGGGGGGGGGGGGGGTCCCTGGAATGGGTGTCGGTGGCCAATTACATACATTTTGTTTTGGTGAAATAGAACCACTTTTGGGGTTTTTCAGAAAACAATGGGCGTTAAACATGATTCAAAAGAAGAGAGACCTGCTTAATGAGACGTTAGCTGCTTTTCGTGTCGGCAAAGGGGAAAACACGGTGAGCCTTAATCGTGGGAACCTACAGCTGGATACGAGCGTCACTTCAGAGACCAGCTCAGTAGCCTTGTGGTTAGAGTGTCCGCCCTGAGACTGGGAGGTTGGGGTTCAATCCCCGGCCGGGTCATACCAAAGACTGTAAAAATGGGACCCAATGCCTCCCTGCTTGACACTTAGCATCAAGGGTTGGATTGGGGGGTAAGTCCCTGCGACATATACTAGCGTCATGTCCAGGGTCAAGCTGCCTCACGCTACAGAAACAGGAGATAGACTCCTGCCCCTATGGGCCTCATGGCTCGGCAAGGCTACTTACTTTACTTTTACTGTACACTTTTGAGGTATTTGCACTTTACTTGAGTATTTCCAATTTCCAATACTTTTACTTCGACTCCACTACATCTCAGAGCCAAAAAGTTTACTTTTACTCCACTACAATTATTTGAAAACTTTAGTTACTAGTTACTTTGGAGATTAAATGTTCTATTAGAAAACATACATTAAAACCACATCAACCCCATATACATTTCCGGCCATTTGAAAATAGCCGATCTATTTGAGTACTTTTTCCCCACCATGCACTGCGCAGAATGAACACACACTTGTAAGTGGCTGAAGAGCTCTAATGAATGATATTTTCCCCCTCATTTCCCCGTTCTGCATGGGTCTACCCTTTTCCCGGTAAATGTATTCTGAGATTTACCGTTCTGTTGGGGAATCTGTCGACATTTCCCGCTTTCCTGTAACATTATGTTCTCCGTCTCTATTTGTATGTCTGACTGCCTTTCTTTTTTTCCCGTCTTTTTTTATTTCTCTCCTATACGCAAAGGAAAAAAAAGGAAAGGTACTATGTTTACCCAGGGTAACTGGACTAAGCTCAAGAACTTGTTTACAGCCAGGCCCTGCTCATAGAACATTTCATGGTAGAGGTTCAATGCCTTGTCCAAGGGCACTTCAGCGGTGGTAATTTTAACGTGCCAGTCCGGGGATACGAACTAGCGACCTTCCGATATCAAGACCGCTCCGCAAACCGTTCGGCCACTGCTGCCTCGTCTCCTTCCTCTTCGTACACGTCTGTTTTAGTGTGCGTTCGTGTGTGTGCGCGCACGCGTGTATGTATGCCCAAACATGATATGTAATTGGCCGCCGACCCCCTATCTGAAAATATGTTGTTCACAGAAGCAAAGATATTAAAAAAAAAAGTTTGCCGTGAAAGCATATAACATTCAAGGATTTGCGCCACGTTTTCACGATATCTACAAGCAAGATCTGCAATTTATCAACAGCTTAAAGTTCAAAATGTGTTGTGTGTGTGTGCATGCGTGCGTGCATGCATGCAGGCCCACCTGCGCAGCTCGGAGCTTGAGAACACCAAGCTGAGCGCGGAGCTGCAGATGCTCAAGGCGGTGGAGCTGAACCGCGAGGTGACCATTGCGCAGTTCCAGGAGGAGATGGACCGGCTGCGCGGCTGCGTCTCGCAGAGGGACAGCCTGGAGAAAGAGCTGCTGCACTACAAGAAAGACAAGGTGAGAGGAGGGGAGGAGGAGAAAGAGGTGGAAGTTCAAGGTTAGCTTTATTGTCCCTTGCAGGAAATTGGTTTGCAGCCAGATCATAGTAAAAATACACACAAAATACACACAACAACAACATTCAATACAGGACTAAGAACAGGGCACTGGAGACAGAGAATTCATGACATACAGTAGTAGCAAAGTCAGCAAAAGTGCATTAGTGGGCAGTATGTGCAAAAGGGCAAGAATAAAGTGCTATTTGCTGTTCAGCAGTTGAATAGCTGCTGGGACAAAGGATAGTTACCCCTATATCTCTGCTGTCGGGGAGAAACCATATATATTTTTTGAAACAAAGCAATACTGCCTCATCAAAGTTGGTGTTGTGAGACTTTATAATACCCCTCTCGTCAATGACTTGGATTAGAGGGGGAGAGGTGGTGGAATTAGTAGGGATTGGTCCGATTAATCAATTAATCGATAATCGTTTTTTTACCAGCTGCAAGCTGGTCAATATTAGCTTGCCATAGTTCCAACTGGGTAGTACACACTGGAGATCATTTTCTGCTACTGGTTGCCAAGCCTGCATATTTCCAGCCTAACGTGGATTCATTCACAGTTGCTTGCCTGGTTTGGTTTTTGGAGGCTGCTTAGCTTATTTCTGTCACTACAGTTGCCACCACTGGTGACAACCCATAACATCCCATCGTCTGCATGGCATGGCTAGTCGAGCAGTTCTGATTGGCTGCCTCGTCTCCAGCCATGTTGCCTCAGAATTCTTTAGGGTCACTAATTTGAGCATAACAGCGGAGTGCAGCTAAAAAGTGGCATAACGTCAGCAGCAGACCCACAGATAATAATAATGCAGCTGGTAATTCATTGATTTAATCAATTTGGGCTTGTTTTTAAATATTTTGTAAAAGCAATATTGTCAACCAAACAGGACAGGGCTATAAGGCCTACCTAAGTGTGGCTGAGTAGCTGCATGACTGAGAAGAGTGTGAGTGACTGAGTGTGAGTGGAGATTGACTCCAATCAAGATACAGGTTTGGAGGATTTAGCAGGTGTTGGGAATTAACCTAATCAGGCCTATAGGCTGGGGTTGCTATGGTGACCAATTGGCTCAACACTGGTCCAGGGACCACCACCAGTGGTCCTTGAGGGGTTTCCAGGTGGTCCTCATCCAAAAGATGGAGTTAGTAACCAAATGGACCCTTAACTATAATAATAATAATAACAATAATAAGTTAATATTATTGTTAATCATCTACATCAGGGGTTCCCAAACACTTTTGGCTTAGGTACCCCTAAAAACGATTAATCGATTAATCGTTAACAAACACCTCTCTCAACAACCCCCCCCCCCCCCCCCTCTCTCACTCTCCTCCCTCGACACACACACACACACACACATATAACAAGGCGGAGCTGGCGCACGTGCGCGAGCAGCTCCGGCGGACGGACGGCGAGCTCCAGGCATCCCGGCAGCAGGCGTCGCGGCTGGCCGCGGAGCTGCGCGAGACGGCGGCGGGCGCCCGCGACCGCGGCGTGGCCGAGCTGTACCGCGCGCGGCTGGAGGCCGACAGGCTGCGCGCCGGCCTGGCCGACGCCCAGGACGAGTGCCGGCGCATGGAGGGCCGGCTGGAGCGCGTCAGGAGCGCCAGCGCCGCTGCAGCAGCGACAACGACGACGCACAAGGAGGCGGTGAGTCGCCGCTGCATGGGACCGGGCCGGGCTGGTCTGCCGTCGTTTCATGATCATGTTATGATGTCATTAAATTATTACGATGTTGTGTTGTGATGTATTATGGTTGTTATACCATGAGGGCTGCTTCCCGGCTCAGAGGCAGGCGGGACTATACCAGTGGTGGAAAAGTACTCACAGTTTGCAACGGTAAAGGCAAAACGAGTACCATGACCCATTTAGGCCTTTTTTTTTAATGTTTTTTTTTCTTTCTGAAAAACCTCGTGTTTCTATATCTGTGGTTCTCAATATTTCATGTCAAGGACCCCCAAAAATATATGAAATTGGCCGCTGACCCTCATCTGAAAATGTGTTGTTTCAGGACCACCTCCCAGAAGCAAGATTTTAGTTAAAGACGTTCGCTCTGAAAGCTTTGCACATGTTTCATGATTTTTCAAAAAATAGCAGACCTACAAGCTCGTGGGCTTGTTGATCTGCTATTTTTTCAATAGCTAAATTATAACATAATGTTTAAAACACCAAAAGGGGTTCCCGGCCCCAAATGGGTTAATCTGAATCAGTGGTTTTCAACCCTTTCATATCAAGGCCCATTATTCATTCAGCATTTGAACCACGGACCACCATTTAGCCTCTCAGACACAAAACTAAACAATATTTTGTTATCATTGGATAACATTTTGTCCACAGTTCACGCTGTATTGACGTTGGCACCATTATGAGAGATAACAGGCAAACAATGATCAAAATATCAATCCTTCTACATAATATTATGAGGACACAAAGAGCGAGCCCTGCAATGACCATAACAAAGCCCTGACCCCTGACACTACGGGTCCATTTGGTTCCATTTAAGGGAACATTTGAGAACCCACTTAGTAGGCTGCTACTAGTTGAACTCCTAGGGCTGTATTTTGCGTGTCTTACTAAGTACCAGGTCTTATTACTTAACTAAGACCTGGAGGCGTGGTCAATGCTCTTTGGCCACTCAGAATAGCCAAATGGCATTGATCACGCCTCATGTCTTAAGTTAAGTATTACGACCTGGTACTTAAGACACGCAAAATACAGCCCATAGTGTCATATAGTAAATAATTGCCACACATATTCTGAAGAAAACCTGACATTCAGTAACAGTAACAAGTATCAAAATAAGAACATTGTAAGGTGTGTAAAATATCAAATAAAAAAACATTGCCACAGACAAGACCGAGTCTTTGTCACGGACACATTTTCGGACATATTGACGATAACGCCACGAGGGACGGACAACGCAACAAAGCCAACGTGCACTGGAGCGGCTCTAGCACCGCTCCAAAAATGTGAGTTACTTTATTCCACCACCACTGACCACCACCGCCTCCTCCTTCCTGTCACAGTGCAAGGGCAGGAGCAATTAGGACCCAATTGCAGACAGATAGGCGCAGGCAGATGAGCTTCAATGCAAGGGTTTTATTCCATAAAACCAACACAAGGAATACAAGGAACTTGAAGTACATAAATCAGGAATACACTAGGAGGCAAATCATGGATACATGAGGAGCTAAACACTACTGACATTAGGGGTAGATTTTGAAGGTGCGTTTTACCAATGGAAATACATAAATTGGCCTCGCTCTGCGCACATTCGTATTATGAAAGGCATATCGGCCCGTGTTGAACGCACTGGCCCGTGTTGAACGCACACACATTATGGCTTACCGCGTTCTGAATATTTTAGCATTGTGGGAGTGTCCATATGTTAATTATTTTAGCTTTGCGCAATTTGCTATTAAGCCCCTTGACCTAAAGACACTCAGCGCATAACGATTAGACGTGGGTCTGACCACCTCATAAACGCAACAAGCACTGTTTGATTTTACACTTGAGCGGCTCTGGGATGCTGGTAGAGTGTTGCCATGTCTGTTATTATAAGCGGCTTCTTTTTATGTAAAGTTGCTTGTAAATATTGGTAGTTGTACTATTTTGTGGTTGCTTTTCTTGTTTCTAAAGTGGTTATTTGGGCTTTTCTCCTAATGTTGTTTAAACCAGTGATCCTCACACAGCACATTCCATGTCAAGGATCCCCAGATGAATGCATTTGCCCAAACTAAGGACAGCTAATCCAAAAATTAAATAAAAAGATTACTTTTGAAAATAGCAGATCTATACCAGCTCACAATGCATCACATTCATTCATTAAAACTATGAACTCTGACTGCAGGGGGATATATAATGATCATTATAACAATGTGCAAGAACATATTTTAAAAGAAGGAAGAACTTTATATTTGTGGACAATCAAAATATGTTTTTTTATTTTAATGTGGTGTCATTCAAATTAATCTGGATATGGCAGACTCACTATTTAGAAAATAAAAACATGGCACTTCATTTAAAATAGGTTACAGACCCCTGTTATATGCGCTTATTTTTATAGACCTATTTACCTTGTTTTCTATGAGACATGGCAGTTTTGCGTCTTTTAAAAAAAAAATGTTGAGATTAGAAACGGCCATAATTCTTTCATTTCTCAACCTTAAAAATAAATAAAACATCTCCATAATCCGTGGAAATGTGCTTTCATATGCTGTATCACACCCATTCAAGTCTTCTTCAATAAAATGCTACGAGCGAACTCAGCGAAGACCATACCATCGGGGCCACAGCATTACGCAGCACTGCATTCAACTCATTCCTTCGTCGTGACTTGAATGAAATAAAATATAATAAACGTTATTTTACTGGTGTTTTTCAATAGAAACAAATAAAGAGCGTGTGTAGGCTTCTGTGTGCAAGTGCAAACAGTGCATATACATGCATGCACTAGGCTATATTTCTTCCGTGTCGGGATGGTGATTGAGCTCTTCAAGTTCACAGCCCGTTTGGTCTTTCATAAAAAAACGTTGATATTAGCCTATAAACACTCATGGTTCTCTCATTTCTCAACCGTTTTATAAATGTAAAAATCTCCATATTCCTTAGGAATCTTGCTTTCATTCGCTGTATGGTACATGGTTCTATCGTTATCGAATTAATTAATTACGCATGGATTTCCAATTTGCCAATATGCTGCTATCTACTCGCAATTCCATTCCGATCTGAAAGGTGGGTCTGTTCTTTTGAGGCATAAAGGTGACAGCATGCAGTGCAATAGGAATAATTAACCCAAATGTGACAAAGGCATGTCATGTCTTCTATGGTGCCAGCCTGAAGAAATGTCATACCACGATCCCCAAAGTGCGCATTCCGTATGTGACATCAGCTGACTGGTAAAGAGAATAGTACGACATGTTGATTGGGTACGTCTCAAACACGCCTTAAACACACCCATGACTAATTCAAGGCCGTTTTGCGCACTCGCGCACTCCGCGGGGTGTCAAAAGCGCTTCTTAACATGCCCAAAATTGCAATATGACATACTACACGCCCCCAGATCATAATACTGTAATTAGATTAGTAATATAGAAGTAAGTAAAATAGAAGTCCTAAATCGACCCCTAAGTGACGAACTAGCAAGGGAAATGAACAAACAGGGGAGTATAAATAGACACAGACTACTATACAAAATCAAGACAGGGATTGGCTGGGGGACTAAAGGCCTATTCATAGTCTGGATTTTCGGTGGTGAGGTGACCACCGCTCCGGTGGTGAGGTGACCACCGCTCCGGTGGTGAGGTGACCACCGCTCCGGTGGTGAGGTGACCACCGCTCCGGTGGTGAGGTGACCACCGCTCCGGTGGTGAGGTGACCACCGCTCCGGTGGTGAGGTGACCACCGGAGCTGAAATAACGTTGAGCGGTGGTGAGTAAAAACAGAGCGAGGGACTGGAGCGGTGGTGGTGGTTTGCTCTTCACCGCGGCGCGTGACGTCATGTTGTAGTTCGGTGGTCACCTCACCACCGAAAATCCAGACTATGTATGAGCCTTAAGAGGACACAGGTGGGAAAACAAAGACTGATCACAATACAGCTTAGACAAGGCAGGTACAGAACTACTACAGGGGCAGACAGGAGGGCACAAAACAATACTACAAAATAAAAGGTATACACAAGTTAAACATAACACGTCACGAACCGTGACACTTTTTCCACCACCACTGACCACCGCCTCCTCCTCCTTCCTTCCAGGCCGTGGGAACCAGCGGCGGCGACGGCGAGGGGGGGCCGGCGGGAGCGGGGGAGGAGGATGTGGTGGCGGCGGTTTCGGAGGCGGAGGCCGAGCTGCAGAGGGAGGTGGAGGAGCTGAAGCTCCGCCTCCACATGGCCGCCGAGCACTACAAGGAGAAGTACCGCGAGTGCCAGCGCCTCCGCCGGCAGGTGGCCAAGCTGTCCGGCTCCTCCTCCGAGACCACGCAGGTAAGGGGTATAGGACCAGATATCAAAGTATTATATAACCACCCTAAAACATGATCATCAGGTATTATTACAATATTAGGGGGAAGAACTGTGCATTATTTGTTGAAATCATGCTTTTATGTGGACACGCCCACCAGTTCCATTAAGTATGCCTGGTTTTGCTGGTTTGTGGTGATGGGTGGTGATCCACCTGAACTGAAGCCGCACCCACAGCTGTAGTTGTATGATAAAGGGGGAGGGGTTAGGGGAGGGGCTGATAGTGTGGTGTCACTATATTACTGTTTACTTCATTGGCCCGTTTGACTGTCAAGGGTTCAGCCTCCAGGAAGAAACCCTAAATACAAAGTGAATACACCATTGCACATAAAAACAACTCCAGGGTGTCTAATGAAGTACTGTCACCTCATAGACACATGAAAAACTAGAAAAATATAAGAACCTTATATAGTTTTTATTGTATTTTATGTAATCTATGTCTGACATTATTCTCTGCTTAGTGTAATTTGAGTTATGTTCAAATAAAGGGTATAGGCGCAATAAGCCTCGGCTTCTGCCTTCACCTTTTCGGTACCACTAGTTATTAGTGGATTTTAACCCATTCTGAACGGGAACCCATTTTGGTGTTAGCATCATGTTATGCTTTAAGCTATTGAAAAATAGCAGATCTAAAAGCTTGTAGGTCTGCTATTTTTGAAAAATCGAAGAACGACTGACATTTTTTTAGAATCTGATCTCAGGTCAGAATGGGTTAATCAGACCAGTGTGTGTCCTAGTGGAAACCTCGTATGAATCTGATCTCAGGTCAGAATGTATGTACGTCTGTACAGTATGTACTCCTTTTTTCCTTTTATGGACCGAAATAAAATCTATCTATCTATCTAAGTATCACTTGTGTGGGACGAGGGGACGGGTTAGCAACTTATCTGACCGTAGGCCTAATATTGCCTCTAATTGTGTTATTAAACCCCCTCTTATCTGGTGTCTCACATTGTGTTTTAAAATGCAAATTTTGGTCACACATCTTGCAGGAAAAGAGAGAGCTTTTACAACAGAAAAAGCCAACTATTAGGGGACTAACTATTGGCATTTGAACACTGATGCCTGCATGCCAGTCACAATGTGGGACAGGGTCTCAACTTGTGGGATGCCTGAAAAGTCTTGGAAATGAGTGAGTGTCCCACGCAAAGAGGGACATGTGGACCACCCTAGACCCCCCCCCCCCCCCCAAATACAAAAGGGCGGGCGCTCAGATTGGTGAACCAATATAATAATAATAATCTTTATTGTCCCAAAAGGATATTCATCTTCAACAACCACCACAAAACAACAAACAGAACAGAAAAACATTACACCGGGACAATACAAAAGCATGAGGTCCCCCCACTGTGTACAGAACCATCCTATCGGCGGGGCAGTTTGTTTAATGCCGCGATCGATGGCTGAGGGGACAAAGCTCCTATACTGAAACAAACCTTTTTCCCACGGCAAGGTTTCTGTATCTTTGTCCTGATGGCATGAGGTTGAAAAAGCGATACAGGGGATGATCAGCGTCACGTGATGTTGAAAGTGCTAGCCGTGTGATATGGCCTGATATTGTTCATATATTAGTCTGATAATCTTGGAAGCAATACGTGATAGTGGTTTAGTGTGGAATAGTTGTCTGGCTATACGCGAGACTATAGACAATGAATAAATTCATGTTATTTTTCTATTATTAGTCATTATTTTACACCCAAGGACTTTTATTCTGAAATGGTTGCGTTACAGGGATTGCTGTTGATTCATTGGCGGTGTTGTTGTTTTTGTCGCAGGAGTCAAAGAGGAACGCAGCCACTGAGACCATGCAGGAGACAATGATCCCCAGTCCAGAGTCTCCCACTGACGGTTAGCGCACGCACGCACGCACGCACGCATGCACACACACACACACACACACACACACACACACACACACACACACACACACACACACACACACACACACACACACACTCGGTGGGACATAGGTAAATGGTAGATAATTACCACCTCTGCTTTAACCCATTAAGACCTGAGGCTGATTCGACAATTAACGCCTTCTAAACCAGTATTTCTCACACTTTCAAGATTTTTCCAAAATGTTCAAAAATAGCAGATATACAGTGTACGAGCTGTGAGCTTGTATATGTGCTATTTTTGAAATCGTCAGCGTATAGGCAAACATCTAACACGACACAGATGCGATGCTTTCCACGTTTTAACGGGCAAAAAATGCAAACAAGATTAAAAACTAAAATGACCACGTGGGCAGCCATTAGACCACCTTACTACCCAGTAGATCTACTAGATCACAAACCCTCTGCAACCTATACTTTTAATCTGCTCTTAAACTGTGCTTATACAGAAAACATCTCCGCCACGGTTCTGCGAGGACGAGGAGCGACAATCACACCGCTGCTACTCGGCATCGGAGAACCCGGAGAGCCCGCGCACGCCACCGCCCACGCGCAATGCGACGCGATCCCCGCTGAGGCGCGGCGCACGAACCGACGCATCGGCGCCACAGAGGAGGAGGAGGAGGAGGAGGAGGAGGGGGAGAGGCGGGGCGAGGGAGACGATAAGGAGGGGGCCGAGGTGGAGGGGGAGGGGAGGGATAGCCCCCTGAGGATGACGAGCTGGGTGGAGGTGGAGAACGAGAGGCGGAGCGCCGAGGAGAACGAGGAGGAGGAGGAGGAGGAGGAGGTAGGGCTGTCACCATTATACGCTTTAAGTTGACGATTCACCCATTCCCCTGCTTTTGGCGTAGATCTACGTCTTATTAATATTAATCTGTAAGTAAGTAAGTTAATCTATAGTGGTTATGATCGATGGAGTCGTATAATACTACAGTACATCGGCACTGGGTTGCTGTATAAGTGATGGTGTAAACAGGAAGGGGCGCTGGGGTGCGCACGCTTATCCGACACGCCAAAGGTCTGTGTCGGAACTTAAAACCCATTCTGAACGGGAACCCATTTTGGTGTTAGCATCATGTCATGCTTTAGCTATTGAAAAATAGCAGATCTACAAGCTCGTAGCGAACGACTGACATTTTTAGAATCCGATCTCAGGTCAGAATGGGTTAATCAGACCAGTGTGTTGTCCAGTGGAAACCTCGTATGAATCTGATCTCAGGTCAGAATGGGTTAAAACCTGTAACCCAAAGGCGGCGGGCGCCATCTTGATCGGCGTGTGCATCCGCACCCCACTGTATCTGTTTCTTTCGATCGTTTATTTGACGGTCCATATTAACTAACGTATAGAGATGGTCGCTGTGATCCGTTGTGGTGTCCGAGCGAGGGACGGGTGTTCCGATCTGTCACAACACACACACTCCTAAGTAAC
This sequence comes from Protomyctophum parallelum, assembly GCF_964188405.1. Lineage (NCBI taxonomy): Eukaryota > Metazoa > Chordata > Actinopteri > Myctophiformes > Myctophidae > Protomyctophum > Protomyctophum parallelum. Next base: position 19,268,701 of record NC_139697.1, on the reverse strand, counting down.
ATCCAGGTTGCATTTTTTGGCTCTTCAAAATAAGGGTTGCACGGGGGGGGGGGAAATCCTGGACGGCTACGATTGAATTAATTAATTGATCCTGGCGGGGGAATGCGTTGGTTAATTGTTACCCAAATAATTGAGATTGCAACGGTTTGATTGTGTTTTTGGCATTGGAAATTGGAACATAATGATTAGAAATAATATTTCTGTTTGGCTTTTAGGCTTTGTAATAAAAATGCACGCGGGCAGATAGGGGGGTTTTATCCCACGATTTTGCAACCCAGTGTCAATTATCTAATGTAATCCTAGGCGCTACACTTCCTCTGCCAACCTGGGGGGTGGGGGGGTAGTGGTCTGACCTCATGCTTCCTACTATGCATGAGGAGTCCAAGCTGTCCAGCTGAAACTTCTTTTCACCTGACAGGGGAGAGTTTCCCGGCCCCGGAGTCTCCAATGCAATGCTATGGAGAATGGTGGCAGGCTGGGTAATGGAGTCTCCAATGCAATGCTATGGAGAATGGTGGCAGGCTGGATAATGGAGTCTCCAATGCAATGCTATGGAGAATGGTGGCAGGCTGCGAGTGGCTGTGTTTTTCTTCCTGGTTGTCACTGGCTATTGTGGAATATTTTCCGACATTAGAACATTCGATCGCGCTATTTTAACCCATTTACTGTAGGCCTGACGTCGAAATTAAAAAAATATAAATCATGACAGTTTTCTGAAAAACCTATGTTTCTATGTCAGTGGTGCTAAACCTTTTTCATGAGCCCCATGTATTTGGTCGCCGACCCCCATCTGGAAATATGTTGTTCCGGGACTCCCCCAGAAGCAAAGATTTGAGTTTAAAAGCTCTGAAAGAATATTCAAAGATTTGCACCTATACAAGCTCGTGGCGCGCTATGAGCTTGTAGATCTGCTATTTCTCGGGTGTATGACTTTCATCCGACGGAGCATTGGTCCGAAAGACAACCTACCTCCTCCCTCACCCTAACCCTAACCTCCCCCGGGGCAGACACCTAAACCTAACCGCAACCCTCTCCCGACCCGCAGCGCACCTCGGAGCATTGCTCCTTCGGAGCAATGCTCTGTCGGATGATAGGACACCTCCCCTATTTCTCAATAGCTAAATTATAACATAATGTTTAAAACCCCAAAAGGGGTTCCCCGCCAAAAATGGGTTTGTGCAACGGAGCTACATTCACGTTTTGGGGACGATTCTTCAAAGGTTAGTGAAAAAAAAAACACTGGCAGTGAATGCAGTCTTTTTTAGAATAGCGGAAATAGCTGATCTATATACACGCTGGAAACTCGTAGATCGGCTATTCCTGCTTTTTTGCACCATTTTGTCCACATAATTGCAAACATCTCAAATAACTGCTTATTTAGACGATGACGTAAGTGATTGTGACAACCCTAGGAGGAGGAGGAGGAAGAGGAGAGCTCGGGGGAGGAGGAGGAGGAAGAGGAGGAGGACGAAGAAGAAGAAGAGGGGGTCAGCGCAGTGGAGGAAGGAAGGAGCGAGGAAGAGGAGGAGGAGGAGGTGGAGCAGACGACCACCACGACCACGTGCTGGGTGGTGGAGGAGGAGCTGGCGCAGATGGAGGAGAGGTGGCGGGAGCAGTGCGCCGTCAACGAGACGCTCAAGCGGCGGCTGGCCGACGAGGAGGAGCGCTTCAGAGTGAGTGCGGTAAAAACACAGTACATTCACATTTAAAAAATAGCAGACCTACAAGCTCGTAGCGCGCCACTCGGTGGCGCGCTATGAGCTTGTAGATCTGCTATTTTTCAATAGCTAAAGCAAGACATAATGTTTAAAACCCCAAAAGGAGGAGGGAGGAGCACATTCCACCACACGTTTGATTGATTGATTGAATGTTTTATTAGGCAACATAAATGCAAACAGCACAATGTACAAAAAAAGGATTTCACCGAAGAAAGACCTTTTGCGGCCTTGTTTCCATTCGGGTCCTATATCCACTCACACATGACATGAATAATAAGTTAACGCAGTAACAGTAAGTGATGTAACAATAATAATTTAAAGCAACATATACATTTCCTCTACACATGAAATATACAGTATGCACAGGTTCGGGGCCGAAGGTTAATCGGAAGGGGATTATTCGCACAAAGATGGCTGGGGCGATCACCTCCTCTCCCTTTCAGTCTGACAGGGGTTGACACTATAAGGTCTCAGAGGCCCGCCGTCGTGGCAAAGTACAAGTCATGTTCGACTTGCCCAAAGGTCATGCCCTCTTGCCCCCCGAAAGGTAAATCATCCATTATAAAAGGATAGGTAACTTATAGGCCTGACCTCGAAATTAAAAGAAGAAATCTTCTAAATCCTCCAGTTTTCTGAAATAAATATTTCAAAAATAGCAGATCTACAAGCTCATAGCGCGCCACTATGAGCTTGTAGATCTGCTATTTTTCAATAGCTAAATTATAACATAATGTTTAAAACACCAAAAGGGGTTCCCGGCCAAAAATGGGTTATTAACTTATTCTTTTTTTTTCTTCATTTTTTACTTTCTGGGGCTGTGCGAAATAAAAGAAATACCAATGCATAGCTTATTATTTATTTTTATTTTGAACAGGGAAAAGAGCACATTATCAGGTAAACAGTGTTCTTATCTTATACATTCCACAGACCCAGAAGACAGAGCGTTCTGGTCACGTCCAGGCGTTTATAGACAGATATCTCGTGTTGTTTTTATAGACGGTTGTTGTCCGCTCTCAAACGAGCACTTGCCCCGGGCGGTCGTGGCAACCTGAATGCAAACTAAACCCTGTTGACCGGCTATTTTCACTTAGTTTGGGTCCCGGCCGGGGCAAACGTCAAATTTACAATTCATAATAAAGTGCTGTGAATAATCTGTTATCACAAATGGTCTGTGAAATTGTATTTGAAAAAACATTAAATTAAAGTGACCTACGTATGCGGGTCATGACCCGAAGATTGAAAAACGACCAGTTTTTACAGTAGTGCAAGTGGACTAAATTTCCCCGCGGTTCGTAGCTTTTTTATTACTATTTACATTTGCGGCATTTGCGACTGACGTTCTTATGCACATTGAGTTACAACCATAGGCCTCTCTATGCTCTTAACTGCTGGGATCCGCCTGACGCTATAATCAAGCCATAATAACAACTCATACAAGACAAACCCACCCTGCTCTGATCCACTGTGACCCTTCCTGACTGGAAGGCGGCCAGTTTCCAATGTTCTCACCAGCTGGGGTTAATAATAATATCACTATCGTACTAAGAGTGCCTCTTGAGCATGGCACTTGAACGCACCCCCCCCCCCCCACACACACACACACACACACACACACACCCCCACTACAGTGGTTTTCAACCCTTTTCATATCAAGGACCGTCGTTTATTTGGCTTTTGAGCCACGGACCACCATTTGTGACTCTTGGATACAGAGACGACAGTCATGGCGGAAAGACTAACTTGTTCATGGAGAGGAGAAAAAAAACTTTTTTTGTGTGGTGCAAGCCACTCCATTGTCCAGCAATGTGTGTCCCCTGCCTGCCTCATGGGTCCCTACCTGGCTGACTGGCGTCGTCCCTTCCTAAACATTTTAGTCCAGTTTGTATTTGTTTGACGAAATTGTCAATATATTCAGTCTAGAGTTTTTAGTCATCATATCTTAGTTTTCATGTATAGTTTCCATTCAGTTTTGGTCAGTGAAAAGAAAAAAGGTAGTCGACGCATTTCGTCATAGCATTGTCAGGAATGGACCCAAAAGCAGGCAACAGGATGCAAAGCAGACTATCTTCAAAGTGTTTATTTCACTAAACCAAGATGGGGCAAAACAAAAGGCACAGCGAAACATATACACTCACTTGACAGAGGTCTATGGACCAACAAGGACACGCTGCAAACAAAGGGCTTAAATAGACAGGGGTAACAGGACACAGGTGAACTCAAAACACAATCAAACACAGGATAGGCTGGGGGACCAAAAGGACACAGGTGGAAACACTGACAAATAACAAGGTAGGATAGACAAGGTATAACTAACAGTAACTAGGAAGACAGGAAACACTAGGAACAATACTACAAAATAAGATACACAAAACTATAAGGCAACAACAGAGTAACGGAAAACCAAAACCAAACGAGAAACAGTCAGGAATACATGAGCAAATACATATAAATGACCAGAAATACATATTATAGTCCAAACTCTAAATAAGGACAAGCATTAGTCGACGAACTGGAACGGCCACGCCGTCATCCCAGCTCGCTCAGTTCGGTATGTTTGATCTGGCCGAGTTTGGGGGGGTTTGGGGGGGGAGCACGTGTTTATCGGCGCCGTAAATAAGAACTCCGCCGTCGTCTTTGATAGAGACTCCAGTCTTGTTGGGGTGAGCGACCCCTGAGGGCTCGCCCAGACCTCGCTAATGGCCCCGGCGGCCTGACACACAGAGTCGGGGCCGGCCACAAAGAACGGCATGCTTTATGGCTGTTTACGCACAGCCACCCAGGAGGACGGAGAGAGAGGGAGGGAGAGAGAGAGAGAGCGAGAGAGAGAGAGAGAGAGAGAGAGAGAGAGAGAGAGAGAGAGAGAGAGAACGGACATTGACTCTCACAGACTCCTCTCACCTGAACTTAACCCATTAAAGATGGGCCGTAAATCGCGCGAGACAGAGAGAGAGAGAGAGTCAGATGTAGAGATAAAGAAACTAGACAGACAGAGAGAGAGAAAGAGAGATAGACCGATCATAGATAACGATTATTTATTAGCCCATTTTGAGCAGGGAACCCCTTTTGGCGTTTTAAACATTGTTATAATTTAGCTATTGAAAAATAGCAGATCTACAAGCTCGAGTGGCACGCTACGAGCTTGTAGGTCTGATATTTTTGAAAAATCGAAGAACGACTGACATGGAAACATAGGATTTTTCAGAAAACTGTCAGGGTGTAGACGACTTTTTTTAGAATCTGATCTCAGGTCAGAATGGGTTAAAAAAGGAGCGAGAGTATTAATGGGGGTTATATGGACAGATGGACGACGGACGGACACATCTGACGCAGAAAGAGAAACATTGTTCAGTGTGGGAGCCGGAGCTCCCTTCGTAACGGGATGAGAAGAAAGGAGAGGAAAGGAGAGGAGAGGGGCCGGGACGGCAGCCAGCCAGCCATGTAAACTATATCCCACTGACTCAGTCAGGGCCCTGCTTCAGAAAGACAGAGAGAGAGAGAGAGAGAGATTTACTACCATCCCCTGGTCTCTCTCTCTGCAAACCTATATTTCTGTGTACACACACATCATGTAGTCCTCGGTGCTGATTTAACTCTCACAGAGAGTCACACGAGGATAAATAAACACGGGGGATTTTTCACCGTCTGTCTGTGTATTCGACTTGTGTTTTTGCGTGGCACACATTTAAAAAGGGGCCTTCGAATGAAACCATGAAATCCATCAAGCAAATTAAGTTTTGTGTCTACTGTCTATATATATATATATATATATATATATATATTAGGGCTGTCAAATGATTAAAAAAATTAATCAGATTAATCACAGCTTCAAAATTAATTTAATCATGATTAATCACCATTCGAACTATGTCCAAATATGCCATGTTTTCCTGTTTATTGTTGTGGAAATGGAAATATAAATGACAGAAAGCGGATAAACATTCGTTTTTGAATGTTTTTTGTTTTCTAATGCATTTAGTATAGCCATGATGTGATGTGAGCATTTGTAGGCCTAGCCTACACTTTGAGTTAAATCAACACTGGCTTTTGGCCATGTAGACTGCGGTCCCCCAGGAGGAAGTCACTAATGTTGCTCTGGAGAGGGAAGTCTGGAACACTCTGGTGGAGCTGTTGCCCCCGCGACCCGACTAGGGATAAGCGGTTGAAGATGGATGTGTGGATGAATGGAGACTGGGGTCCCAGTCCAGAGATGAAAATCATAATAAAATGGCCTAGGCTACTTTCTATCAATTTAATTTGGGGGTCCTTGAAATTAAAATAGCTGAGAAGCAATGGGTTAAACTGTAGACTATAGTTAATTGAAATTCACAAAATACAATAATGGCACATAAGCATTTTTGGAAACAGGGCTTGGTTTAGAAAAGCCTATATTTTGCGCTAAAGTAATTATTGAATAACATATAAATGTAGGTTTTAAGGCTAGAATGGCATTGTAGTGGACTGTAGTGAGAGGCGAGATTGTCTCTCCTTCATTGCGGGACTGCAGGACTAGTCTGGAGAAGAGATAGTTAGTCGTGAATCAGCTTCAGTCAGTGTTTTGGTTCGTACCTGGAGTTGTGCATTATATCTCCGCTGTGCACAGCAGCACAGGGGAACTGTCTTTAATATATCCATGGTCGTTTTCAGTTGCTTTCCATGTGCGACACAAAAGTACCATGTGTTTGTTTTGGTAATAGCCTACTGCAGGCGCAGCCATGCTGATTCACGTAATCGCGTAGGACAAAACGAAACCAGCCGGACAAACATTAACGGCATTTTCAAAATGTCCACAAGTTGCGACGGACCCGAGTGATTCTTGCAGCGCGCTGATAGCTAACACTAGTAGTGTGTGTGTGTGTGTGTGTGTGTGTGTGTGTGTGTGTGTGTGTGTGCAGTGTAGCCTAATGGGGCTTTGCTAGGCAGACAAAGTAACGCAACAGAGTTACAGAATCAAACCACTTTGCAACCAAACTACAATACACAAGCTATCTCTCTGGTGTTGTTCAATCATGACTGTGCTACACAGTGACAGATTTGTTATGCTCTGGACGTTCCTGAGCCGCGCGCACAGGCGCATGTTAGGGGGAACACTAACATGCGTTAATTGCGTTAAATATTTTAACGCAATTAATTAACGCAATTGATTAATGCCATTAACGCGTTATTTTTGACAGCCTTAATATATATATATATATATATATTACTGTGTTGGATTACATTTCTGTTTGTGTGAAAAGGCCGATTGCCTTAACCCCTTTTGGTGTTAGCATTATGTTATGCTTTAGCTATTGAAAAATAGCAGATCTACAAGCTCATAGCGCGCCACCGAGTGGCGCGCTACGAGCTTGTAGGTCTGCTATTTTTGAAAAATGGCGAAAATGTGAATATATAGTCTTTCAGAGCGAACGTTTTTTAACTCAAATCTTTGCTTCTGGGGGTGGGGGGGGGGGGGTCCCTGGAACAACATATTTTCAGATGGTCGGTCGGGCGGGCGGCCAATTATCATTTTTGGGGTCCTTGACATGAAATAAATGGAGAACCACTGATACAGAAACATATAGGTATTTCAGAAAACTGGCAGGATTTCGAAGACTTTTTTTTTCCCCCCCGACGTCAGGTCTAAATGGGTTAAAGGTTTCTATAGTTGTAAAGAATAAATATTATTAATAATAATAATAATAATAATAAGTGGTGTGTGTGTGTGTGTTTGTGTGTGTGTGTGTGTGTGTGTGTGTGTGTGTGTTCGTGTAGGTGCAGATGGCGGAGCGAGCCAATGAGGTCACAGAGCTGAAGCGCAGCCTAGCCCAGGCTCTGCAAGACAAGGAGCATCTCCAGGAGGTAAGCTTTATAGTCTTTGGATTAAAACTGTTTTTTAATTTTAATTTATTTTTTTAATTTGGGGATAAAAAGAGAAGACATTGAAGGGTCTGCAAAGATGTACAGTACAGGCCTGTTATATGCACGCTCCAATCATAACGGCCGTCGGCAAGAGCTGGTGACGTCTGGCTTATTCAAAGCATGAGCCCCCGCATACGCACACACACACACACACACACACACACACACACACACACACACACACACACACACACACACACACACTTTTAGATCCCGTCCTATTTTAAATGTCTGCTCTGCCTCTGTAGCATACTGTAAGCATTACAAATTTAATACAAATAAAAATAACCTGCCCCTCTATTTCCCATTTCCAAGTGCATTTGTCTTATATGTAACGCAAAATCCGCTATTCCAAAGCCATCTCAGGTACACATATTTAAACTATTTTCAGCAATGGGCTAATATTTTTTGGGGTGGGTATAGATCTTGTTGAGATGGTCATTTTGAAAGTAGCTCTCACGTCAAAAAAGTGTGGACACCCCCCTGTCTTATAGGGCTCTGGCACAGTGATTTGTAACATAATAATGTAACACCTATAGTGCAGGTGTTTAGCCCATTTAGAGCTGAGGCCGGTTCTACAAAATGTCTTCTAAATTATTTTCTGAAAAACCTCTGTTTCTATGTCAGTGGTTCTCAAAGTACCGTACCGTATATTTCCAAATAATAGCCCCTATACTCAAATAGCCGCCCACTACCTATAGTACCTAATAACAGCCCAGGTTCTGACACCATTTTGCACAATAACCGCCTCGTCCAAATAACCGCCCATGGGCCATTATTTGCAAACTTAGTCAGCCTCATTTATAAATACACAGCGTGCAGATCAACTATTTTCCTACTTCTGCGTGCCTCGCCCGTTCAAAGTGGTATATATTCTGTGAAATGTTTATTGTCATTCCGTGTATCTACTGTACAAGCTCCAAGTGTTGCGTCCACATGCAGTGCGTTGTGAGCTTGCTATTTCCGGTGCGCCACTCACCGTGAATCCAAGCAGAGGTCCTATACCGCCACCACAAAGTCCACGATATGGAGAGAGATGGTAGGGTAATGACCCTACCATCTCTCTCCCTCGCCCTGTTAGCCATGCAGCCTAGATTTAATGTGCACTGAGCATGGATGCGCTTGTTAGGCCTACTACACTCTCTCAATTAGGGATTTCCCAGCGGTTAATTTCGCTGACGTGTACAACCTTTATTCAAATAGTTGAAAATTAATTCATTAAAAAACGGAGCGTATTTTTGATCTGTAAGGCCAAACCTCATTTGAAAGAATATATTCTTTCAAATGAGGTTTGGCCTTATAGATCAAAAATACGTTGGACAACATGGTATAGGTCGAAACATGTTGGTTTAATAAAGACTTTTTAACTATTTTGTGTGCCCGGATCTCCGCCTTTTTTCAATACATACCCTATACAAAGACACACGGAACTGCTTTCTATGACATGCAGGGACTATTTTAAAAGTGAGTATTTATTATCGAAGTATTTGAGAAGAAATGTGCTAATTGAGTCTGTGTCCAGTGGTAGCATCCACTCCTAATTAATCAGACCAGTGTGTGTCCAGTGGAAACCTCGTATGAATCTGATCTCAGGTCAGAATGGGTTAAACATTATGTTATAATTTAGCTATTGAGAAATAGCAGATCTACATGCTCATAGCGTGCCACCGAGTGGCGCGCTACGAGCTTGTAGGTCTGCTATTTTTGAAAAATCGTAAAATGTGGCACAAATCATTGAATATATATTTCAGAGCGAACATTTTTAACTAAAATATTTGCTTCTGGGGGGGGGGGGGGGGGTCCCTGGAACTACATATTTTGAGATGGCCCAATAGAGATAATTCTGGGGGTCCTTGACATGAAAAAGGTTGAGCACCACTGACATAGAAACATGGGATTTAGATAGAAGCCTTTTTTAAAGGAGGCTGCAGGTAACATCCCTGAGGGAGAGCTACAGGGCCTTGTGTGATCAAGGAAGAGAGTTCTTATCCGGCATGGGTTTTGTTCAGTAGCGTTTGCACTGTTGAAATTTGAATCTGTACTGGCCTTTGGTGGAGGAGTTCAAAAACCCTAAATTTACTGCATTTCTGACTGTTCTTGGAGCACTTGGCCGTTCGGGGCAACTTCACACATGCCATCTGCAGAAAACGCATCCCATATACATACAGTATATATGTCGATAGTATATGTGCTTCCTGTGTTAAGTCCTCATCTCAAACTCGCCTATACTTCTCCTTCTCCTTCTCCTCACTAATGAATACACCCATACCTTGCCTCTGTCATCACTATGTGCCACGGTGCCATTAAGCAAGTGCAAATGCCATGTGGCGTGTCTTGTTTCGACCCTCCCAACCTCGGTTTAAATGTTAAACCGCAAAGGAGCACTCTAATGAAGAGGAGGAGGAGGAGGAGGAGGAGGTGGTGGAGGTGGTTGGTCAGGGACGGAAGGACGTAGAATGGAGACAAAAGAAAGCGAAGGGGGGTCGCAGAGCAGTTGGTGTAAAGTAACCAAGTACATTCACTTAAGTACTGTACTTAAGTACAATTTTGAGGTATTTGCACTTTACTTGAGTATTTCCAATTTCAAATACTTTTACTCCTACTCTACCACATCTAATCTTAACACTCCTCCTCCACTACAAATATCTGAATACTTTAGTTACTAGCTACAGTACTTTGACCACTTCAGCTCTTCAGCCATTTGAAAAAAAAAAAAGAATTGCCGATCTACAAGCTCACAATTGTGAGCTTGTAGAAAGCTTCCAAAAGATTTCTATATGCATTTGAAAACTAAAAAATGGGACATTTATTTTTAAATTCCAGACCTTTTTAAACGTGTAACGTGTACGAGTATAGCCTCGCTCTACATTGCAGTATAGGCCTATTGATATACTTTTACGCGAGTAAATTAATTGGGTGCTTTCTTTCCACCACCGATGCAGAGGGAGGGAAGGAAGGGAGGGAAGGAAGGGAGGGAGGGGGAAGAAAGGAGGCGAGATGGAGCTATATAGCTCTCAACGTCTGCGGCGGGAGGCAGAGTTTGACACTCATTACCGTAATGAGTAGGGTAATGCTTTTGCCTAATGCTTTTTTGCCTTCGGACCTCTCTGCAAAAGGGCAGTTCGTTATACCGCCCGTACCCCCCCCGCTCTATCTCTCTCTCTCTCACGCAGAGAAAGCTCTCGAGCCGATGCAAGTTTGTTTACTTTATACTTAATGTGGATGCCACGTACTGTACACACATCACTGTATGCGGCTGTTCTTGAGGAAAAATGCTGTGCACATCAGATGAGCTTCAATTTCATGTCCTCGACTGTCTGTCCCTCGCTGTCTGTCGTTTTCTCTCTCCCTCTCTTTCTCTGTCTCTCTCTCGCAATAAAAAAAATATTTTTGAAAAATCGAAGAACGACTGACATGGAAACATATAGCTTTTTCAGAAAACTGTCAGGATGTAGAAGACATTTATAGAATCGTTCCCAGGTCAAAATGGGTTTTAAGCATCTGCCAAATGTCTCTCTCTCTCTGTGTGTCCACCAGGAGCTCCAGCGCTACGTGTGCAGACAGAGGGAGGCTGCAGCGGGGCTCCCTCACGGTGCCCACGGTGCCCAGACCCAGCAGCAGCAGACGGTGGTGCTGCGCTACCCGCTGCCCTACCCCCAGGACCCCTCCCCGCCGCCCCTCGTGCCCCACAGACCCGCCGAGCTGCAGTACGGAAACCCCTACTCCGGAAACGACGACACCACCCGCGGTACGGTCTATATATATAGGCGTGGCGACGGTTCACTTATTATTACCTCCCCGATTCGATACGATATCGATAAACCCAGTAGGGTGCCGATTCGATTTATATTGCGATCTGGGTCCGCGGCTTAATACAGATAAGTCTTGAGGGGGTCCTTGACATGAGAAAGGTTGAGCACCACTGACACATACTGTAGAAACATGGGGTTTTTTTCAGAAAACCGTCATGATTTAGAAGTAATTTGTAGAATCTGGCCTCAGGTCTAAAGGCTCATACATAGTCTGGATTCTCGGTTGTTAGGTGACCACCGATCTACAACATGACATCACAAGCCGCGGTGAAGAGCAAACCACCGCCACCGCTCCAGCCCTTCTCTCTGTTTTTACTCACCACCGCTCAACGTTATTTCAGCTCCGGTGGTCAGCTCACCACCGGAGCGGTGGTCACCTCACCACCGAGAATCCAGACTATGAATAGGCCTTAAATGGGATAATGTACCATTTTTATTTCCCCCCCTTGCCACACAGACGGGGGTGACGGAGCGCTGTCCCCCGACCAGACGTCCCGCCCTCCCCCGGAGGCCCCCCTGTCGTCGTCCTGCGCAGCGCAGCCCTGCGCTCCCCCTATAAACCCCCTCCCCAGCCCCCTCCCCGAGGGGGCCGCCGGCGCTCCTCCAGCGGCGGGGGCCTGGGACCCCCCCCGGGGGGTGGTCCGCATCCAGCCGTCCCGCAGCATGAGCCCCCCCGACGGGCTGGAGCGCCCGCCGGACGAGCCGTCGCCACCACCACCCACCGTGAGTCCCCCCCCCCCACAACTGATTCTATAGTTTATCATAGTCATTATAGTCTCTTGAATAGTTTTCACTTAGTTTTAGTCACCTGGAATGTTTTAGTGTTAGTCTAGTTTTAGTCGACTATACATCTACAGTTCGATTTAGTCGACTAGAATGTATTTTGGTGGGCGTTGATGCCGTTGTAATGGCTGATCTACTCACAAGCTCACAATCGGCTATTTTCAACATGCAGCCAAGTGTAAATTGACTTGTCTTTGGATCTCTCGTCCACTAGTCCCTTCCTAACATTTTAGGTGCTATTTACACGAGGATGGTGTTCATATAAAACGTCAAAATAAAGTATCGTTTGCTGCTGTCATTTAGACGAGAACCGTGTTCTCAGGAGGTGAAAACGCAACGAAGTGAAACCACCTCCCAGAGTGGAAATCTTTGAGAACGCCGTTTCCTATGGTCTACATATAAACAGGCAAAACGGTTTATCCGCAAAACTTATGACATCATGGCTCACGTTGGCTCACAGCGCATATGTTTATTACATTGATGCAGAGCCATATCATTATGATATAATGGAGTGGAGTTCCTGAACAAGCCTCCCTCCTCGCCTACAAAGCGCTGCTCATCAGCGATGGTGAATGTAAAACCATGATGTAAATAAAAAGCCTTGTGAAAGACGGCAGCCGCGGCAGCAGCGTTTATGTAGCCTAATGTATTATAAAATATATACCATCCCGTGGCGCGCTTTGCCTGCCCAGAGCAGTGCTGCGCCGCTTGCGCGGCACTGTTTTTTGGCAAATCTAAGCTAGCAAATTTAAGACCATCTCTTCAAAATAAGAGTATCCTCTAGAGAATTGAAAAAAAGTTAAATTTGCACATTAAAACTACAAATTAAGCATTTAAATGATGCTATAAGACACACATGTTTCTGTGTTATTTAATTACTTATTTTTACACATAAACATAATGTGTCTTTACAATAGCTGTAATGTAATAATAATACTAATAATGTAGTGTAATCATTATTTAATTAACGACACTTTTATTCTGAAAGCAACCGGATGTCTTAAATTTGCTCGCTCTCAAACAGGAAGTTCTAGATTTGCCAAAAAGACGGAGCCGTGTTGCGCAGGCTTGCATGAAGGGGTTCTTCTTCTTGTACGTGGGTGACCTGTCTATTTGGCAGCCCGTTATCACCACCTAGCGACATTATAGCATAATAGCACATTATAGCATAACGTGTGCGTTCTCGTGTAAAGGGTAAGAAAAAATGAGAATGCAACGGGACTTTGACGTGTTATATGGAGATGGTCGCCGTCTAAAAGAGGCCTTAGTCTAGTTTTTATTTGTAGACGAAATTGTCAGTATATTTAGTCTTAGTTTTAGTCATCATAGCCTAGTTTTCATTTAGTTTTCGTCAGTGAAAAAAGGTACTCGACGAAAGATTTTCGTCATAGTATTAGTCGACGAAATCAACACTGGTCCGCAACAAACGTAAAGACAAAAGTCGCGACACAAATACAGCAACGGGAAAAAACCTGCGGTGCAATTACATACAACGTCAACGCAAAGACGAGACGTTGCGCGAACGCACGAGCGCGGCGTGAACGGGCCGTCGCAAACGAAGCGAACATTTATTTTATTCATCCATCCAACTGAACTGACCGCCGGGACTGCAACGGTCGGAAAAAAAAAAACTGTATGCAAACCCTAAATGATATAGTTTATGTTAAATATATTGAACCGAGGCCGAGCCGTCTAGTATATGAAAGAGCGGGTTCATTTGGTTACACTGCCAAAGTTCAATTAGGCCTACTGTGTCTACAGCGAATCGTCGCGCGACGCGAGCGAAGGGACTTTTTTTTTTTACCGACCAAAGTGAAGCAATTGAAGCGACTGGAAACAAATCTATATCTTTAGGTGTGAATGCACCTTCATGAAGCAAACAGGATATTGTTCGCATACTAGAGCATGTCTGAAATAAGTGTCAGAGCTGAAATCGACATGTGAATATGAAATAAATGCTTAAACATGTAGCTAGGTGTAATGTTAGAGACCACAGAAGTGAACCTTTCAAGTCTGTTTTCTCAACTCGCTGTTTTCTGCAAGACATTGTTCTATAAGCCATATCTCCAAAACTGGTGGGTCAAACTGAACAACCTACATTTCAATTTGAAGCTATATAGCTTTAAAAAAAAACGAAAATTCAAAAAAGTCCAATGGCAGTCAAATGTAGTCACATAATGTCCAAAACGGTTACTTTTCAGGATTCTAATTCAAAAGTAGCAGATCTACACGCTCTAAACACGTTGATTCGCGCCGCGGTTCGAGCTTGTGGGTCTGCCTTTGTGACGCTATAGTAGGGCAGCAATGTAGGCTACCAAAAAACACAACATTTAATAATAATCGGTAGTCAATAATGTTGCTCTCCTTCTCTCCAGTCCGTGTCTCTCTCGGCGTTCATGCTGGCTTGACCATGTGACCGCGGGTTGCTTCACCCCCACCCCCCCCCCCCCCCCACCAGAGAGTTAAAGCATCCAGCTCATTTACATGAAGCTCTAATTAGCGTCACTCTCTCTGAGCCCGAGAGAGAGAGCCTGCGATCCCATAACGAGGGCTAGCAGAGGCTAATTGGTTAGAAATTAGGCCCCGGATCTGTAATCAGCTCGAGCAAGATGTGTCCGCGTGGAAACATCACTATAAGCGCATAAACGCTAAACTATAAAAATGCATACTATAGCACACATAGCTCAGCAGCAGCACAATTAGCAGCTGTCATTACTAAATTATGGAGATAAAAACGAACTAATAATATTATTTTTTTTACATCTAAGGGTTGTATGAATACCGTAGTTTGTGGTCCAGCTTGAATAATCATTGGTCTAGTTCAGTGGTTCTTAACTAAGCATTATGTAATTATGTTATACTTTAGCTATTGAAAAATAGCAGATCTACAAGCTCATAGCGTGCCACCGAGTGGCGCTCTACGAGCTTGTAGGTCTGCTATTTTTGAAAAATCGTGAACATATTCATTTCAGAAAACTGGAGAATTTTTAAATTTTGAGGTCAGGCCTAAATGGGTTGAAGTGGGTCCCGCGGGCCCTCAAGGTGCCTGGTCCAAATGGACCAATACAGCTCTGTGTCTCCCATTCCACTGGTCTAGTTTGGGAGGTCAGTGATCCAGTGTCCAGATGAATGATCAATGGACTTCTTTTATTGTTTTGATATTAATTAAACTGTGTCTAGACTGATGATGCGTTCTTGGTTTAACCTATATGAGCCTATATAGATTACCATCTCTATGAATTTGATGTATTATTTAGCGTTTACCTTGCTTATACTGTAAATCGTTCTGGATTAATTAAGAGCCTGATATTTCAAAATGCCTAAATTGCAAAATTGTGTGTGTGTGTGTGTGTCATAGGTGGTGGATGCGGTGGCGGTGGCAGCCCAGCCACCGTGCGATCATCACCCCTCCACCAGACGTCCTGATGCCCGGCGCAGCTTCTGTTTCGATTCCAGGTAAGGCTGAACCCATTCTGACCTGAGATCAGATTCTAAAAATGTCTTCTACATCCTGACAGTTTTCCATTCTGACCTGAGATCAGATTCTAAAAATGTCTTCTATGTCAGTCGTTCTTCGATTAAAAAAAAATAGCAGACCTACAAGCTCATAGCGCGCCACCGAGTGGCGCGCTATGAGCTTGTAGGTCTGCTATTTTTCAATAGCTAAAGCATAACATGATGCTAACACCAAAAGGGGTTCCCACCCAAACAGTTCCAAGCACAAGTACAAGGGCATGAATCGCACAAGTATGAGTAGGCTGAGTGAACTTCAAATCAGTTGGTGGAAAAGGTGCTCAAATGTTTTGTAAAAGTATAAACTACACTGAAATGTAGATGTACTCTGTTACAAGTAAAAAAGTCCTGTATGCAAAATGTACTCAAGTAAAAAGTATTGCCATCAAAATGTACTTAAAGTACCAAAAAGTAACAGTACTCATATTGCAGAATATCCCATTTCCCAAGTTCAAAAAGTGTACACAATATTTTGAAAATAGCCGATCTACCAGTGTTGTGACTAACGCCCTTACGTCGCGTTACGTTACATAACGTAACTACTATTTGCAGTAACTTGTAACCTAACGCTTTACATTTCCCCATTCCATAACGGCCTTATAGTTATTGTGCAAGCGTTACCCGCGTTATGGCGTTATTGTCAACTTATGTGATCAGTGAAAAGTGATCAGTGAAAAGTCTCGCAGCTCCGTGAGTCTATCATATTACAGGCGTCTCTGTGCTGCTGACTGCAGTGCAGAGACTAGAGAGCGCTCTCTGTGGTGACAGTTTCGTTTGTGCTCTGCCTCTCAACTAACTGCGGGAAAAACACAGATGTACAAGCCCAAAGCGCGGTGCATTGCGACCGGTAGATAACTTGTAGATCTGCTACTTCCAGCGCAGGACGGGCGCATGCTTATGACGCTCTTAAATATGCATCAGCAGCCAGCAACGACAACGCACTAGCAGCATAAACCACTCGTCGTCAGACGGAATACACACGCAAATACGAGTCACGACACAACTTTATTGCACATCTGTGCTTTGCCTTTCATCCACGCTTCTATAGCCTTTTAAATCTCATTTCCCATCCACGGGCACAAGCAGCTTACACCCGATCTGGATGGTGTTGTTGTTTCTGACGAGGGTAGCAACTAGTTAGCATGGGAGCTAACATTAGTTTAACTCACTAGTCCTTACCCGTGGTGAGATATTTGCCCCCCCTTGTGGCCGTGAAGGGTACTGCGCCTGGGTGCGTTTGTAATTGACTAATAAATAAATTAATAATCATTAATGTGTCAAATCGAAAAAAGGGCTTCGTTACGCCCTCCATATTCATATGGTCAATGCCTGTGTGAAAAGGGAGTGATTGGTGCAGGCAGTAAGGAGTTACGGCAATGTTTCTGACAGACACACACACACACACACACACACACACACACACACGGACACACACACACTCAGACATTGTTAGAATTATAGTATGATGATGATATCGTTAGAAGCCAAGGAGTCCTCCTAATAACACTGGTACTTTCCATCCGTTCCCCAACCCTCACACTCAATGTTGCGTCTGCCCGTGTTTAATGGTCAGGGTTTCACTGTCCACAGCAGGCAGACCTGTCAAAACTATGCACTTCCCAAAACTCACAAGACAGCCACCACCTATAAGTTCAAACACACCTCTAGAATATTTCTTTCCCCAGCTATCTCATTCCACTTTCATTTATTTTATTCCATAGTCTTAGTTTTTCTATAATAAAGTAGTTTTTATTTGTTTTCTCATGTTCCCCTTGAAAAGCGTCTTTAAGTACCTAGAGAAGCATTATATAAATAATAATATTATCACTATTATTATTACTACTTTTTTAATTGCCTATGCTTATGTAGTCACTATTCATTGATTCACTCGTATCCAAATCCATTCGAAAAAAAGCTCACTGATGATCAGGTCAAATAGGCCTATTGATATGCGATTAATTGAGATTAATTAATCACAAAAAACCTTCTTTTAAATAAATAAATAAATAATTATTTTTTTAAAGTAAAGTAAAGTAGTTTCTTTCATAATTTAATGTAAAGTAAAGTAACAAATTACTTTTTTAGATAAGTAACGATAACTATAATTCCTTACTTTTTAAAAGTAACTTCCCCAACACTGCGATCTACAAGCTCACAATGCGTCACAATGCAATGCATTGTGAACATTTGGTGAAATATTTGTTTTGTAATGATAATGACAATCTACAAAGTAACTATAGTAACTAAAGTTACTATAACTGTAGTAAAAGTGCAAATTTTGCCTCTGATGTGTATAAATGTACTTAGTTACTTTCCACCACTTCCAAACATTTCCAAGTACAAGCACTATTTAAGGGCATGAATGGCGTGATTATAAGCAGGCTAAGTGAACTTCAAATAATAACATCACAATCCTGCAGGCAGTGACAGCAACAGTACAGTACAGTATAGCCTACCTGTAATGTTTTTATGCAGCTGTTGTTGATGCTGATTTTACCAGCATGAGCCTTATGAACTACTCACCTAATACTCACAGAGGAGGTTCCATGTTTAACGTATACTTCCAAAGTGTGTACATTGTTTAAGTCACAGATGCATGGTTTTCATATCGTAAATATATTAACTTTGGCTAAAAGCTTCTATTTAATCGGCGTGGGTTCTTGTTTACCCTAAGAACTGTCATGGCAGCTTGGCTACAACCTAAACGCACTTCCTCTTCCACTTCAAAATAAAATATTTTAGTTTTAGTCATAGTCTCTTAAATAGCTTTCATTTAGTTTTAGTCACCTGGAATGTGTTAGTCTAGTTTTAGTCGACTACATATAACAAGATTTTAGTCGACACTTGCTTCGTTTACACTTAGCTATTTTCAGCATGCAACCAAGAGTAAAATGACCTGTCTTTTACTTATACTCCGAGCCATAGAGCAAGACAGAGTTACGACATTGAGGGGAGCAGAAAACAGCCTGGCCCATAGACTCCAATACATTCCATAAACTTCCGGTTGTCCCCTTTCAATAGAAGTCTATGTAGAAGAGCCTGGCCCCATGAAGTGAACAGAGTTGTCGTAACTCTGTCTTACTCTATGGCTCTGCTTATACTGGACCTCTTGTCCACTAGTCCCCTCTTGTCCACTAGTCTAGTTTTTATTATCAATATATTTAGTCTTAGTTTTAGTCACACCATAGCTTATTAGTTTCCATTTAGTTTTCGTCAGTGAAAAAAGGTAGTCGACGAACATTTGTCATCATTGTATTATGAGACAGTTGACGAAATCAACACCGATTGTCTGTAATATTAACCCATTTTGGGCGGGAACCCATTTTGGTATTAGCATCATGTCGTGCTTTAGCTATTGAAAAATAGCAGATCTACAAGCTCATAGCGCGCCACCGAGTGGCGCGCTACGAGCTTGTAGGTCTGCTATTTTTTCGAAGAGTGACTGACATAGAAGACATTTTTAGAATCTGATCTGAGGTCAGAATGGGTTAATAATGCTCTCGCTAACGCCCCCGATCGTCCTCTCCTCTGCACCCTCCCTCCCCTCCCCACCCCTCCCCACGCAGCAGCAACAACGACGTCCACCGGCGCTGCCCGCTGTGCGAGGTGATCTTCCCGCCGCACTTTGAGCAGCGCAGCTTCGAGCAGCACGTGGAGAGCCACTGGAAGGTGTGCCCCGTCTGCTCCGAGCAGTTCCCGCTGCACTGCCGGCAGCGTCTCTTCGAGAGGCACGTCCTCACGCACTTCGACGGCCACGTGCTCAACTTTGAGCAGATGGAGTGATTGAACCCACCACACCCGGGCCCGTAGGCTACCACTCCACCACACCCGGGCCCGTAGGCTACCACTCCACCACACCCGGGCCCGTAGGCTACCACTCCGGGGGCGGTCGGTCGGTCGGTCGGTCGGTCGGTCGGTCCGAGCAGTGTTGTTTTTGGCAGCAAATTTCTATTTTAGTTTTAGTCATAGTCTCTTGAATAGTTTTCACTTAGTTTTAGTCACATTTTAGTCGCCTGGAATGTTCTAGTGTTTAGTCTAGTTTTAGTCGACTAAATGTCATGAGATTTTAGTCGACTAAATCTACAGGTGATTTAGTCGACTAAAATGTGTTTTGACAGGCCTTGATGTCGTTGTAATGACATATTTTACACTTTGGTTGCATGTTGAAAATAGCATGTTGAAAACGCGTCGCAGCGCGACGCGTTGTGAGATTGTATATCTGCTATTTTCAGCATGCAACCCAGCATAAAACTGGATCTCTTGTCCACTAGTCCCTGCCTAACATTTTAGTCTAGTTTTTATTTGTTGACGAAATTGTCAGTATATTTAGTTTTAGTCAGTGAAAAAAGGTAGTCGACGAACATTTCTCGTCTTAGTTTTAGTAGACGAAAACAACACTGCTCCCCGGGGTGGGTCGGTCGGAGAGGGGGTTTGTGGGGATTGGAGTCAGGACGGCCAGGGGCCGGGTTAGGGTGTAACCTCACGTCACCACCAGGCCATCCACCTCGGAGGAACGCCAGCTGGTCTGTGTTCCAAAATCGCTGTGTTTGAACCGGTCTGGATTGGATGGTACTGCAATTTTACGTCATGTTGTAGTCACTGATTTGTAGTCATCAGGCAGGAAACCACAAGGCTGAATAAGAAGTATACCCATTCATAGCACTGATTCCGCCTTGTGGTTTCCTGCCAGATGACTACAAATCATTGACTACAAATCATTGACTACAACATGAGGGAAGTTACCATCCGCTCCCGACCGGATCCTGAACCCCGAAATGGAATGCTGCCCAGGCTATCCACACTTTTCCTGGGCTGTGTGTGTGCTCCAGTTCCTGTTGATTTCATTGGATATCATTGGTCATCTGACCAGTTTCATTGGCTTTCATTGGATCAAATCGACAGGAACTGGAGCACACACAGCCCAGGAAAAGTGTGGATAGGTTGGGTGTAGTTTTGGACAACCGAATGGGCAATCTGAAAGAACACATAATGTTGTAGACTTTGTTGTTTTTCCAAGGCTTTGTTTTGCTCTGTGTTCACGTTCAATCATTAAATATGGCAATCCTGACAGAGTAGAAAATGACCTCATATGCCAGTGAAAAAGGACAACATTTTTTATCTTTTCTTTTAAATCAAATTAGAAAATAACTCCTAGTGTGAGTAGTGTCTGAGGCAAGCGGTTCCCAAACTTTTCATGGTCGAGAGACTCGAGACCCAAAAAGAGAGACTAGAATATATCCATCTAGTCACTAGATGTTTTCCCGGGACCCAAACTATAGTGAAAATAGCCGATCTCGTAGAGCTTGTAGATCGGCTATTTTCACTACTCCTTATTCTTAAACATTTTCGTTTTCGTGAATTTTGTTTTTGATTCATGAGAATGTTTTTTTTTGGGGGGGAATGTTTAAAAAAAAAAGTTTTTAACTAATAAGGATTAAAAAATGAATGTAAGGAATGTAGGAAACAAATAGGTCCCGACACAATGTTTTGGGAATCATAGAGACAGGCGTAGCACCCGACTGTCATGGCCATAAGGGATGGGGATCTAAGTATACCCAGTTCAGATTATCTCAAAATCCCCCAAAATCACACACTTCAATATTTAGCAAGTTTTGACCAAACTTAAAGTGTGTCACTTGCCTTATGTCTGATAGAAGAAGATGTGGATCAGGTCTATTGTCTTTAATGAAAACAAAACATGATTTAACATACAGGCAAATGTATTTATGATCGTTAAGCCGTTATCGACTATCGAATATGGTGTCAATAACAACGTAAAGAATACAAGCCCCAATCCTAGTCATGGCTGCCTCTTGTCTCTATGTGAACATCTTCTCTCTGCTTTAACCCATTTTGGGGAGGGAACCCCTTTTGGTGTTTTAAACATTGTTATAATTTAGCTAGCTATATTGTAGCAGATCTACAAGCTCATAGCGCGCCACCGAGTGGCGCGCTACGAGCTTGTAGGTCTGCTATTTTTGAAAAAATCGTGAAAATGTGGCGCAAATCCTGACAGAAAACTGTCAGGATTTAGAAGACATTTTAGAAATTTCGACGTCAGGCCTAAATGGGTTAAGGCGTTATAGTTCCATCATCACCACATGAATATATATAGCTCATTCGGAGCAAAACATAACAAGAAAATGTCCACCTTTTGAAACAAAAGGTGTTTCCTTGTTGTGGCGTTAGCTCCAATTGCTTCATTGTTACACCAAGTATAGGGTTTAGCCAGTGAAACGCAGCCAGTCAATCATTAGTCGAGACGCGTTGCTTCATATTTTTGGCACTTTGACACTGACAAGCCTATAGAAAGGATGTATAGTATAGGGTGGGTTGGAATAACAAAAGTTGCTGCTTCTAAGCACAAATCAGTATTGGATCAAATTGAATGTGTCACGTTTTTAACAGTCTGATTCTGTATTTGTGTATGGAAGCACCGTGTGTGTGTGTGTGTGTGTGTGTGTGTGTGGGGGGGGGGGGGGGGTACTACTACTACTGTGTACAATACAATACTCTACAAGCAAAGACGTCAAGGCGTTTAAAAAAAGAGAACAAACGGCACTACATTTTAATTTATCTGCACTGAATAAGGCTTTATTCTGAATGTACTACTACTGTATAGTATATTATATATATATGTATATGAAAGAATTATAAGATACTGTATGGAGAGTTCTGTGTGAGCTCTTGTGACCCCCCCCCCCCCCCCCCCCCCCGACCTTCCCTTGATGTGTTTCTTTTAGAGCAGTGGTTTTCAACCCTTTTCATTATCAAGGCCCATTATTGTGAGCCACGGACCACCGTGCATTTGATGACATTTAGGGGCATATTTTGCACATGCAGTACCAGGTGTTATGACTTAAATTAAGACGTGTAGGCGTGACTGATGCGATTTGGCCACTCAAAATAGCCAAACAGCATTGGCCACGCCTCCCGGTCTTAAGTTAAGTCATAAGACCTGGTACTTAAGACACTCAAAATAGGGCCCTAAAGTCTCTCAGACCCAATTTTCTTTTTGTTGTCTTTGAATAAGATGATGTCCACAATTCCGTGCTGTGTTGATGGTGGTAGGCTACCATTAGGAGAGATAACAGGCAAACGTTGATCAAAATAACAATTCTTCTAGCATTCTGTAATTGTGTAGATTACAACTGATGCAGATTATTTATTTATTTTTAACAATAATTAAGCGTAAAATGAAACCAAATGGACGCGTTCATTTAGTTAAAGATCTATAAGGGTCCATTTGGTTACCAGCTCTCCATCATTTAGCTCCCCAAGGACCACTGGTTGAAAACCACTGATCTATATATTAACACTTCGTGGTCTTCGGTGGCAGCGGTTATAGATTTTATTTGTCACACGCTCATACGTGTTGTATGTGCAGTGACATGTTTCAATTCAAGAGACAGGATTGACCAGCATTGGTTCTTTTCAAAATGCCTTCGGCAGACCACGAAAGCTATGGGCAGGATGCAAAGTGACAGGCACTTTCATGATCCTACTTTTGACTCTAGAAATGTGATTTTTCTTTTAAATGTTAATTTATTATATATTTCTTTCTTTTTCACCTCCTATGGTCCATTTCTGTCCGTGTGTGTGTGTGTGTGTGTGTGTTTGTTTGTAAGTATGTGCACACTGAACCCGTTGTCAATCTCAACTACCAGATGATTCTTCATCTAACGGCTTGTCTGAGACCGTATTGCCATTTCAAGTTTAAGTTTATTTCAAGGTGACCACTGGCCGTGTCGTATCCGGGCTTTCAAAAGTTCCACATGCACCATAATTACAACTTAGTCAAGTGTGTGTGTGTGTGTGTGTGTGTCAAGTCCCAGTCGAGCTGTTGTCGTGTGAGAATGCAACTGGAGGTTTTAATGTGTATTGCAAAAGGTCTTTATGAATAAAGTACGCTTCGTTTAAACTCTACAACAGTGGTTCACAAACATTAATAAAGTACGCTTCGTTTAAACTCTACATCAGTGGTTCACAAACATTTTGTGGGCCAACATGCAGGTCTCTCACCTGCCAACACCCAATTAACATGTAGGCTTATTTTACTCTTTTAAACTTGACGGTTAGTATGTTATGTCGCCCTACTTCGACATTTTACCTTTTTTGATTATGACTAGAATTGTACTGCATATAATATGCATGTCCCCTTTTGGTGTTTTAAACATTGTTGTAATTTAGCTATTGAAAAATAGCAGATCTACAAGCTCATAGCGCGCCACCGAGAGGCGCGCTACGAGCTTGTATAGGTCTGCTATTTTTGAAATAATCGTGAAAATGTGGCGCAAATCCTGACAGAAAACTGTCAGGATTTAGAAGACATTTTATACATTTCGACGTCAGGCCATATAATATGGATGTCAGGTCCTGTCCCATCACATCAGGCCCCTCTGAAAGCACTGAATGGCAAGGCTGTCACGGCGCTGTCATGTCGCCATAATTACCGGGCCTTTCACAAGGATGTCAGGCCCTCAAACAGCCTGTATCATGGTTCGTATCAAGCCATCATGGTCAGTAGATCATGTGATACCTTACCGACCATGATACTATGTTTTGTTGCATTTGTCACCTGTACAACCATCATTTAAACATTTCAAATCTACAGCCAATTTTCCATCCTCATCATCCCAAAATATTAATCCATTTAGGCCTGACGTTGATTTTTTGTTTGTTTCTATATCAGTGGTTCTCAATATTTCATATTGTCAAGTACTCCAAAAATTATATGTAATATGCCGCCGACCCCCATCTGAAAATATGTTGTTCCAGGGACCTCCCCAGAAGCAAAGATTTGAGTTAAAAACTGAAACTCTGAAAGAATATTCAAGGATTTGAGGCACATTTTCACGATTTTTCAAAAATAGCAGACCTACAAGTTCATAGCTTGTAGATCTGCTATTTTTCAATAGCTAAAGTATTAACATAGGCCTAATGCTTAAAACACCAAAAGGGGCTCCCGCCCAAAATGGGTTAAACTGCCCCCCCCCCCCCTCCCCAAACTTTTCTGAAAAAAAAAAAAAAACACAACACTACATGCGCGTTTATACTTTGTAGCTTTCTCAAAAGCATCCCAATCCCATAGTCTGCCCACCGGGAAAATAAATAACACAACACATCATACAATACAGCTTTTCGTTTATTTTCCTGTTTTTTTTTTTCTTCTTCTTTCCTCAAACGTTTCCTGATTACACATACGTACGAAGCAGCTTCAATTGTGGATAGAAAGACAGCCTGACTGACATCACGTATACAAGTCACTCTCCTCCTCGTAACCCCCCCCACCCCCCGTACAAAAAAAAAAGGAAACATCGGTCTCCACGTTGACATACGAAAATATATAATTTAAAAGCACTTGACAGACACGTTACAATACATTCACTGTACACAGTACGAGTCCGCAGCCCTCCCTCCCCTTCCATGCACCCCCCCCCCCCTCCCCCTCCCCCCAACATGTCTTAATACTGCGACTGGCCCTCGTTATTACTGTAGTTGTGTCCTACGTAGCTGTTGCCATAGCGGCACTGGTCTCTGGTGAGAAAGAGAGAGAGAGGGGATGGGTTGGGGTTTTTTTTAACGAGTGTTTGACAGACCCCCCCCCCCTCCCGACCCGACTCTTTGTCTCCACTTTAATCCTTTGACACGCAAACTCACTCCCTGGCGGCTGTGAGGTATGGCAAGGACACCAGAGGATTCAAAAAAAAAAAGTCTTATACTGCATGGGCTCACAACTATCTCCTTCTGGGCATGTTCTCTGGTTAGTATAGCCCCCCCCCCCCCTTTCGCGACCCTCGGTTATACCTTTTTCTGTTATTTGTACAGAATATAGGTAACCGAGGGTCCCCGAAAGGGGCCAGTATACTATGCACGGATACACACTGAGTAGAGCCGAAAGGGGCCAGTATACTATGCACCGAGGGTCCCCGAAAGGGGCCAGTATACTATGCACGGATACACACTGAGTAGAGCCGAAAGGGGCCAGTATACTATGCACAGATACACACCGAGTAGAGCCCGACCGATGAGATTTTTTGGGGGGCCCCCCCAAACCTCCCCATTCAAATGCTAGCATCATGCACCGAATGGGACATTATTATCACGTTTAGTCGGTGGAGTGCTAGACGGTTAGTCAGAGTGATATTTTTGACATAAAAAAGTGCTAAAGTTTTTAATCCTTTAAAATAATCTATTTGACAACATTTAACGTAAAAGCAAAGCAAAACAAAACAAACACAAACTGAACTTTTTTATTTTTAACCTCTTTAAAATAATTCCCATTAAAAAAAGGGGAATTTTCAACTATGATTGGGACACATCAGCTGCATGATTGCAAAAACTATGCCCCCCCCCCCACCCCCCTCGGACCCCCAGGCAGTGAGTATGACAAGGAAGAGGGTGGACGACGAAGGAGTCCGACAGCGACAAAGTCGTAAAACAAGTCAAATAATGGCCGATATATCGGTCGGGCTCTATAACACTATATAACCTTGAACTCACTTATAACTGCCAAAGGCGATAATAACGTATGAGTAAACTTTGTGCTTGAAAATGTGGGTGTGCACCACCACCTATTGGCCACGTACGTGCCACCATGCTTTTGCTTATGACAACACCGGACTTGTGGAGGAGTGGAGGCTGTGTGTGTGCATGTGGGAGGTCACTGTCACTATATACCCCTCGTACAACATTACAGAATATAGAAATGTTTTCCGGCACTGAACCATTGGAAAAGTACAAAAAAAAAGAAGAAAAGCGAGTCCATGACGGTGGAAATGCAACCTCATCTCACAGAAATACGGCGAAATAGCACGAAATTGCAATTTCCGTGCACACACGGCCTAGAAAACCCCCAAAAAATCCGTACATATTACGAGACTATACCGTTTTCACCGTGACGGAGGCGTTGGCTTTCACTAGCATGGAAGGGGCTGTTTCACCGCGGCTGGTTCGGGGCGGCTGAGTGAGTTCGGCTATTCTGTCCATATAGGGTTACAAATCTGATGGGGCCGAGTCGGACGATTCGCAACGCTCGACGCTCGGTGGCGTCTCCAGTGGTAGAGACGGCGCCCCCTCCGTCAGCGTCATATCTACTTTTTTGGGGGTTTTCTAGGCGCGTATGCCATTTCACCGTGTTTGGGTGAGACCGGGTATAGGGAAATGACATCATGAATGGGCACTGCATTGTTTGTTTTTTTTTCTTCTTCTTCTGGAGGCAACAAATGATTGCGGTCGTTGGCCACTGTGTAACGCAGTGTTGTTTGACACAACTCTATAGCTCGCTCTCCTGCAGGAGCGCCAGGGTGGCATGCCTGGCACAGGAGGAGCGCCAGGGTGGCATGCCTGGCACAGGAGGCGCGCCAGGGTGGCATGCCTGGCACAGGAAAACAACACAGAACAACTACTGTATGTACAGTAGCCCTAGAACACTACAGGGGCCCGACGGCCACACACATCGTCAAAAGTCAACGACCCCCCCCCCCCCCAAATTGACACGTATTTTTTGGGGCCGCGGACAAAATACGTGGACCCCGTTATAGGCCCATAATGCTGATATAAGTTGTGAGCTTGACGGATCGACTATTTTCAAATAGCCCAACTTTCTTTTTTAAATGGGGCATGACATGTTTAACCCATTTTGACCTGGGAACGATTCTGCCAAATGTCTTCTAAATCCCGACTGTTTTCTTGAAAAAAGCAGTTTTTCTACAGTATGTCAGTCGTTCCCAAACACTTTCATCTCACTTTTCGCGATTCTTCAAAAATAGCAGACCTACAAGCTCGTAAGCTCGCCATTCGGTGGCGCGCTATGAGCTTGTAGAACTGCTATTTTTCAATAGCTAAAGCATTACATAATGCTCTTTGAGAACCACTGGGCAACTAAAGCAATGTATACGCTCACGCCTTGTGCGTGAGCGTGCGCACATACATACCCATACATACATACATACGTATACACACAATGTACTGGAATGCTGTGATCTACAATGAAAGGTTGTAGATGGTAATCTCTTGGAAAAATACGAATCGAACTCGCTCCCCCGCCCTCGTCCTCGCACATACAGTACATGATACAATCCCTTAAACACAGAAAGCATGCATGAAAACAATTAAAACATTCCGTCCATCGATCGAGACATTTCGGAGGCGCCGCCGTTCAAAAGAGAAAATCGGCGACATACATTTTCAGCCTCCTGGATGAAGACAAAGTGTCTCCTGAAGCGCCCCCCCCTCCCTCCCTCCCTCCCTCCCTCCCTCCCTACTAGGCACATGGTATGGTCAGTGTTTGGCAGTGATGAGCTGTTGGCAACAATCATGGAAAGAAAAATGAGAACAATTAGAAAAACAACAACAACTCTTGGCAACTGGAACGACTCAGCATGGCGCTTAGCCCCGCGTTTTCAAGGCCAAAAATCTGATGAACCAACGCAGCACTGGGGGCGATTCCCGCGGACCAGGAATCCTGGTGTGGAAAAGAAATAGTGAGAACGTATAAAGTTATGGAAACGTGCAGATAAATTGTCATCTGTGTGATGGACATAAAAAAAAAAAAGATTCTGTTGGACCTTTAGCAATAAAGTAAGCGTTGAAATGAGCATCCTTCTCCTCGTCGCTGATAAAATTGTCTCTGAATAGATTCAAATACTTTTACTTGTCTCATACTCATAAGTATGAGCGGTGAATCCTACACTCCTCACCTGTGGGACAGTTACGCTCCAAATTTATACTTTGTAACTCCGCTGTACGACGGCGTCAAAAATACGTTCAGTGTTTGAATCAGGCTTTTAGTCTCTCAAACCAGCCTATATGACACTCCCACCATCTTTGAATGCTCCAGAGAGCAACCCGGCGAAGGCTGAGAAGAGCAAGACGTCTCCTTGCAAACCGAAGGTGACAGCGTCTTCTTTCTGAAACGTTCAGAAAGAGTTTAATCCAAAAAAAGAAAATCGAAAATTCTGCTAAAACAGCTAAGCTATAGCTTAGGCTTAGACTGTCTGGGAATCAGCCTCTGGTTGGACTGTAGGTCCAAGCGGCCCAGTGCAAGACACCGATAGCGCCCACACACATTAATATGTAAATATGGCTCCTGATATTTAGGATAGGTATACATGCAATTTCCACGTGTATACCGTGAATAGAAATGTCCCCAAAAAGGAGTCGGTATACTCTTATTATTTCTCTGTGGGGCCCCGAGACCTAAAATTGGCGGATCTTTCGATCTTTATACTGTGTCGTAGAACAGTCTGGGCCTTGACATTACGGGAAGGGCCTTGACATTACGGGATGGGCCTTGACATTACGGGAAGGGCCTTGACATTACGGGAAGGGCCTTGACATTACGGGATGGGCCTTGACATTACGGGATGGGCCTTGACATTTACGGGAAGTATATAACCGAGGGAAGAATGCTGCTGTAGTGTCGGACTGAGGCTCTGTCCTTAAAGGCCACACAGACCTTTCTGACCTCGGGGGTCATCTCAGTCAATAAGGAATGGAAAAAGGAACACTTTTTGACCGATGATAAAACATAACAGAAATACACGCAAATACCTAAAAAACATGAAAAAATATATAAAATAAAGCTTGGAAATAAAGTGTAACTATTTATGTATATGCTCATGAATACTTATATTTCTTTTTTTTTAATATATATATACAGATACATATCTATGTTTTATATATATCGATATAGCTATTTCTTATATCCTGTATAAGTTAACTCTTTATGGGCTTAAGCCCACTGTGCCCTGCCCCCCCTCCCTCTCACACACAGGGGGGCGTTGACTTCCTTCTATTTGTAGACCGTGGCCAATCCAAAAAAGGGGGCAGGGCTTAGTTGCATTTAGTCTCCCTCCCGCCCGCTCGCTTGTCGCTTTGCGTTTCTCGCTTGTTTTTTGTTTTTTGTCTTTTTTCACTCTTGTTTTGTTTTTTACAGTTAGCACCTTTACGCGAGTAAAATGACGTGTAAAAAAAAAAAAAGGGGGTGGAAAAAAAAGTGTGATAGCATATACGAATGTGCAAATGTACAACAACATCGAAAATACAAAGATAACGTCATTCAAAAGTACAAAGTGATATAGATAATATATAAAATAATAATAATAATAATAATAAAAAAAGAGAACATAATAATAATAATACAAGGCAAAGAGTAAAACAAAATAAAATAAACTTAAAGCATGCACTTGATCCTTTAGTGTGTAGGAGTGGGTGTCAGGGGTGGGGAAGGGGTGGAGTAAGGTGGGGGTTTTAGGAATGCTTGGGTTTGGGGTGGGGGCGGGGCTTGGTTTTCAGGGGGCATGCCTGGGCATTGGCGCCTGGACTCGCAACGTAGGACTCACTCACACGTTCGAAGCAGTGCTGATTTCGTCGACTAAAACTATGAAATTTTTCTTTTTTTTGTCGACTATAACTTTTTTCACTGACGAAAACTAAACGGAAACTAAATTAAAACTAAGCTATGATGACTAAAAGTAAGACTAAATATATTGACAATTT
Organism: Protomyctophum parallelum; assembly: GCF_964188405.1. Lineage (NCBI taxonomy): Eukaryota > Metazoa > Chordata > Actinopteri > Myctophiformes > Myctophidae > Protomyctophum > Protomyctophum parallelum. Next base: position 19,238,478 of record NC_139697.1, on the reverse strand, counting down.
TGTCAACAAGCCATTTTACAATTGGTTGCATGCTGAAAATAGCCGATCTACAAGCTTACGACGCGTCGCGCTGCGAAGCGTTCCGAGCGTGTAGATCGGCCATTTTGCAGCACGTGTAAAATCAGTCATTGCGACGGCATCAAGGCCTTCCAAAATGCATTTCAGTCGACCAAAATCAACTGCAGATTTAGTCGACTAAAATCGTATGACATTTAGTCGACTGAAACGAGAGTACTAGAACACTAAAACGTTCCAGGTGACTAAAACCAAAAATGAAAACTATTCAAGATGAACTGTGACTAAAATAAAGAATGTGCCGTCAAAATCAACACTGGGTTTCGAAGAACGTGCGAGTGAATCCTATAGACTGACACCACTCTAGACAGGAATGCCCAAAAACGTCACATCCGGTTTTAGCCCAGGGTAAGAATTTTCTATGGCTGCCAATGCAACTTGGTCCAATCCTTAATCACATACGGACAAACATCTATGCCGATAATATCTAACTTGCGGAGGTATCGTGCCTTGTCCACAGGCAACAGATCTTTCAACGTATGGCATTGCAAATACGTTTGATAATCGCTACTCTGCGCAATATTGTTTTGGAAATGCCGCAAATTGCATTGCAGTGAACGAGAGCACAGCTTGACGCTCTGAATACGCGCCGTGGTGTCAGTGTATACGTTACAGAGTCTGGGCCTAATAATGCCCCAGGCTATAGGTTTGTTTCTCGGGGTGCAGCTCGAGTTGCGGCGGCACCGTCTCTCCCACACAGGAGGAGGAAGAGGAGGACATGCCTCCTCTCTCTCCTCTTCCTCCTCCTCAGCCCTGCATCTTGCGCAGGATCTCGGTGGAGACGGGCGGGTGGAAGGTGATGGTGTGGTGCCGCAGGCCCTGCGAGGTCTTGTAGCTCTTGCCGCAGCGGCACTTGAAGGGCTTCCTCACGCGGATCTGGGTGCGGTGGCCGTTCTTGGCGTGGTATTTGATGCCGTTCACGTTCTGAGAGGAGGAGGAGCAGGATGATTATGGGCAGGGGGATATTATATCGTTGCTGTCGGGAAGAAACTACCGGCTAACTAAAAAATCTAAATCATGACAATTTTCGGAAAGATTTGAGGCACATTTTAACGATTTTTCAAAAATAGCAGACCTACAAGTTCATAGCGCGCCACCGAGGCGCCATGAGCTTGTAGATCTGCTATTTTTCAATAGCTAAATTATAACATAATGTTCGAAACACCAAAAGGGGTTCCCGTCTAGAATGGGTAAAACCGTATGTTTTGAAAACAAAGCAATACCGCACACACCAAGGCTATAATGGTTAACTAAAACTAACAAAAAAAAACTAAAACTAGAATAAAAAAAACATTTTAGTTAACTGAAACTAATAATAAAAAAAAAAAAAAAAAAAAAAACGATAACTAAACTGAAACTGAAAATACCCTTAGTTTTTATCAATATTTATATGCCTTTCGGATATTTATCCTATCGGATATTAATCCTTTTAAATTCATTCGATTAATTTCCTCATTTCTCCAACAAGTTTTACGGCAGTTTTCAGCACCGTACGGCAGCATGTAGCCACGCTAACCCTAACCCACAAATAAACCGTACGGAAAAAACCTAAAACTAAACTATAACTAAACAAAAACTAAGCATTTTCAACCAAAACAAAAACTAAATAAAAACTAGCAAACCCGCTCTAAAAACTAATATGTCAAAACTAACTAAAACTAAACTACAATGAAAAAACCAAAACTAGTATAACCTTGGCACACACACACACACACACACACACACACACACACACACACACACACCAACACACACACACACACACACACACACACACACACACACACACACACACACACACACACACACACACACACACACACACACACACACACACACCTTGTATCTCTTCTTGCAGCCGGCACGGGGCAGGCGAAGGGCTTCTCCTCCCCGCCGTTCATGCACATGGAGCTGAGGATGGACTCGGAGCTGATGGCGCTCTCCGTGGTCCACGACTCGTCGCTGTCAGACTCCTCGTAGTCCACCTCTTCCTCGTCATACTCACTGCCTGGGGGGTCCGGGGGGGGGGGGGGTCCACACAGAAAGCACATTGTTAACCCATTTAGGCCCGACGTCAAAATTTTAAAAATCGAATCTAAATCCTCCAGTTTTCCGAAATAAATATTTTCAAGATTTAAAAAAAAAATTGCAGATCTACAAGCTCGTAGCGCGCCACTCGGTGGCGCGCTATGAGCTTGTAGATCTGCTATTTTTCAATAGCTAAAGCACAACACATTGCATAACACCAAAAGGGGTTCCCGCCCCGAGAATGGGTTAAAGGGACATTTCACCGCTCGAAGAACTGCAGTCACAAAATCTGCAAAACCTGTCAGTCAGTCAGTCAGTCAGTCTGTCCGTCCGTCCGTGACACTCCATATTTGGCCGTCCATCACACCTCGTGACACACTCCATATATGTGAAGATCACGAAACTGACCTCGTCAAACGAGACTGGATCATCACCTAGGTCTGCATATATGGAGCCGGGCCAGCAGCTCCACAACCGACCTCAAAACCCTTAGATGTCCATATATGGAGCTAACCCTTTTCTGACAACATCCATATGTTGATCCTTCCCCCACCCGTCTTTCCTCTTCGATGTCTCCCTTTTGACCGATACCTGTCCATTTAAACTCTAGACGGGCCCACCCCAAAGTTATTAGTGCAGCCGTGCCTGGCAGCCGGCGAAATCTAGAGTTCTCAGCAGGCCCCAAAATAGGGCCCGGTTCTACCTGGGCCCTAAAGGCCTATTCATAGTCTGGATTTTCGGTGGTGAGGTGACCACCGCTCCGGTGGTGAGCTGACCACCGGAGCTGAAATAACGTTGAGCGGTGGTGAGGTGACCACCGCTCCGGTGGTGAGCTGACCACCGGAGCTGAAATAACGTTGAGCGGTGGTGAGGTGACCACCGCTCTGGTGGTGAGCTGGCCACCGGAGCTGAAATAACGTTGAGCGGTGGTGAGTAAAAACAGAGAGAAGGGCTGGAGCGGTGGCGGTGGTTTGCTCTTCACCGCGGCTCAGTGACGTCATGTTGTAGTTCGGTGGTCACCCCACCACCGAGAATCCAGACTATGTATGAGCCTTAACTGGGCTGGTCCAAGTCCCCACCTGGCTTTACTAATTAGTGTTTTCACAACCAAGTGTCACTGTTGCGCAGCCTAACACACACACACACACACACACACACACACACACACACACAGTATATATCTAAGACAAATTTCTTCCTCGGGAGACTAATAAAGTATATCTCTATCTCTATATGGATTTGGGGTGGTACAGTACAGTACAGTAAAGTAGAGGGACCCCCTGGGGACCCCCACGCGGTAACTCCGTAATTTCTCGACCATTTCGGAAGCCGGGGCGGCTCGCCGGAATCGGACCGGCCCCCTGGACACGTTCCTGGGGGTCTGGATGTTTTCCGGGGACCCCCACCACACGGAGTTGCACCACTCACTTCACACGGGTGTGATTTTCCTTTTTTTTTACTTTATGGAATTCTTTCTTTATGAAACGGGATATTTAGTCGACTCACGACACAAAAAGAAAAAGGGTCCCGAACAAGGAACTGCTTTGAGAAACACTGGGCTAGCGGCTAGAATATTACTGGAAAGCACCCTGATGCGTGTGTTGGGGGACAGACACTGTGTGTGTGTGTGTGTGTGTGTGTGTGTGTATGTGTGTGTGTGTGTGTGTGTGTGTGGGGGGGGGGGGGGGTATATCAAAAGGCTGGGGGTTGGCACAGAGAAAGAGATCATTAAGTGGGAGTGATCTTCATCGCGGAGCCTGGAAAAAGTGCTTTGCTAAGAGCAGAACATTTTCCATTCACACATGCAAGAGCGTGCGCACGCACGCACAGCCACACACACACACACACACACACACACACACACACACACACACACACACACACGCAGCAACAAAGAGCTACACACACGCACGCACTCTGACCCCCCACCATTTCACAGGAAATGCTGCACCTCAGCATGAGGAAATGGATGGCACCCTGGCACATGTTGAAAGTCGTTGTGTGTGTGTGTGTGTGTGTGTGTGTGTGTGTGTGTGTGTGTGCGTGCGTGCGTGCGTGTGTGTGTGTGTGTGTGTGTGTCCTTGTATTCTTATTATACTTGAGGCAGGGCTCAATCTACACACAACACAAGTAAAGTAGAATTTGCTAAATATACTGGTCCTCACAAGAGAAATGGATGTTTTAGGGTTAAAACCGTTTTTTTTTTTTTTTAGGGGTTATGTGTGATTTGTACTACTCAGTTATGTGCCGGTGTCGCACGCTGAAACGAGCAGATCCACAAGCTCACACCACACTGCCCTGCGACGCGTTCTAAGCTCGTATATACTGTAGATCAGATATTTCCGGTTGCGCAACTGAATATAACTCAGGCTTCAGGGGGGGCTGGTGCTAAAAAAAAAAGTGGATGTCCTCACAAGTATATAGCGTTACAAACGTGTGTGCGCGCGCGCGTCCGCACCGTGCATATTCCTGTTCGCACATAAGCCCCAGAGCTATAACACTATATATGCTCAGCGCCATTTGGGGGCTGGAAGTGGACATCTGCTTTTTTTGGGAAGCCGGGGAACACGCGGTCCCCAGGCCAACGCACAGCGGGACAGCTGCCGTGTAATTAACAGAGTGTTGAGCGGGCCTGCTCACTGACGCAACTCCACACATGCACACACACGCACGCACGCACAACGCCGGGCTCCACGCGTCTCAGTGTCATCCAAACTGGACCAGGGAGACTGTACATTATACAGGGGTTTGCCCAAAAGGTAGACCGCGATCCACCAGTAGATCACAAAAGGCTGCATGATGTGCAGATAGACCAAATGACCAAATGTCCTTAAAAATATATATAATTTAAATATTTAAAAAAAAATGTTTTGGCATCCGACACTTGAATTGAGGTGACTGGACGGATTGATTGACATCAAAAAGGGTCTGTCACCTGTCTTGTCAGCTCAAACACACACAAATACAATTATTTGTTCTCAATAGTGTTTCACACAAACGTCATTACTAAACTTTACAAAGTAAAGTTATGTACAAAAAAACATACCAATACCAATACCATTTCCCCCCCGTCTATTTCCCATTCCAAGTGCATTTGTCTTATATGTAATGCAAGCCCCGCTATTTTCAACAATGGGATAATATATTTGTGTGGACAGATCTTGTCCATATTGGTCATATTTGAAAGTAGCTCTCAAGTAAAAAAAGAAAAGTGTGGGCACCCCTGCTTACAAAATATGTAACCAAATGGGGTGCATTTGGTTGACGAATGTGAGAAATAATAATTCCCACCGATGAGCTGAAAGAGGGAACGGATTGAAAGAGAAGGAGCTAATACAAAGTAAAACGTGGTGAAATGTTAATCGAGGTTAACTAAAGTCGCCTTACTGATTACAGGTCAATGATACGTTTGTGAAATGGGTCATTCTTCTGCATAATGAGCAGTTTTACATTAGAATTTGCCATGAATACTTTAGTTCTGTTACTTTTGAACACAGGACTCGTGACACAAATATTTCTACATTGTGGAATCATTGCTACTTTTTACGCAACCACATGAACACTATAGTCTCTCGGGCGAACATCCGGTGAAAACTGGACCGTGAGGATGCAGGTTGGCTATTTTCAGCAAACTTGGTGTAGAGGGGGAAAAAAGTCTATATACGCTGAAACAACAGGTTGGGCATGCCCATATTATGGACCCTTTTTTTCCCTTTTCTTTATTTTTTTAACTGACGTTTTCTGTCCGGGATGGGGCGTATAATGTGTGCTAATTAGTAAGGCCAGGCGGGGTCTCGGGGGAGCCCAGTTAGGGGGCTTAATTTTCGGGCCTGTTGAGAACTCACTGCACTAATAACTTTTGGACAGGCCCGTCTAGAGTGTAAATGGACAGCTATCGGTCAAAAGGGAGACATCGAAGAGGAAGGACGGGTGGGGTCAACATTATGGAATGCCAGAACAGGTCAGCTCCATACATGTGGATCTAAAGGGTTTGATCAACATGGGTGTCTGTGAGGTCAGATGTAGAGTTGCTGGCTGGCGCCATATAATGCAGGTCTAGGTGATGATCCGCTCTTCTCCACGTATGGGCTATCCAGGGTTTGATGAGGCCAGTGTCGCGATCTTCATATATGGAGACGGCCATATATGGAGCGTGACGGACTGACTGACTGACATGAAATGCAGGTTTTCATAGTAAACTGCGAGACTTACAGTCGCAATTAACTAACTACTAACTATTACTATTTAGTCTTTAAGGAGTAGGTCCATGAATATAAATATATTATTTCTATCAATTACACGCACCGATTCATGGAGGTCTTTTAGACTTTTGCAGCATTCTCCTATATGCCAATAATTCGGTCATGTCCTACTGACCGATGATCCGGTCATGACATTATTGGCCAAAACATTAATTAAAAAGAAAATCTCCATGAAGTGGTTTTGCCCATTTTGGGGCGGGAACCCCTTTTGGTGTTATAGCATTATGTTATGCTTTAGCTATTGAAAAATAGCAGATCTACAAGCTCATAGCGCGCCACCGAGTGGCGCGCTACGAGCGGCGCGCTACGAGCTTGTAGGTCTGCTATTTTTTTGAAAAATCGAAGAACGACTGACATAGAAACATAGCTTTTTCAGAAAACTGTCAGGATGTAGAAGACATTTTTTTTAATCTGATCTCAGGTCAGAATGAAAAACTGTCAGAATGTAGAAGACATTTTTAGATCTGATCTCAGGTCAGAATGGAAAACTGTCAGGATATCAGAAGACATTTTTTTAATCTGATCTCAGGTCAGAATGAAAACTGTCAGGATGTCAGAAGACATTTTTAGATCTGATCTCAGGTCAGAATGGAAAACTGTCAGGATATCAGAAGACATTTTTAGAATCTGATCTCAGGTCAGAATGGGTTAAGCAAAAAAGGCAGAGGATTCTTCCACCACTGCTCCACACAGGAAAACAAGCACACACGCGCACGCACACACACCTGCGTTACCTGTGGGCGTGCTGCTGCGGAAGGAGGAGGAGGGGGTGATGGGCGGCGTGACGGGCGGCGTCAGGTTGCCGCTGGTGTGGCGAGGGGGCGTGGCCGTGCTGTTGCGAGACACGCCCCCCGGCGATGGACAGCGACAGCTTGGGCGCCTTCTTCTTCAGGGTCTCCTGCTCGCGGCGCGCCGCGTCCGTCATGAACCTGAGGACGCGCGCGCAAACACACGCGCACACACACACGCACAGTTATATTTAGGCTTAGTTTTAGTCATCGTAGCATATAGTTTTCATTTTGTTTCCCCGTTTGGTTTTCGTCAGTGAAAACAGGCAGTCGGACGAACATTTTTCGTCCTAGTGTTAGTGGACGAAATCTTTTTTTTTTTTTTTTTTTACCCAGGGAAGTAGCTGAGCACAGGTGCTCATTTTCAGCAACGCCCTGCACATAGAAACACACAGACAGACACACACGCGCGCGCACACACACACATTAAAACCTGGGAGCTGACCAGTACAACCACAGTCTTATACTGTTGGCCACTAAGCAGCTCCAGGGGGAGCAGTTGGGGGGGTTCAGTGCCTTGCTCAAGGGCACTTCAGCGGTGTTGTGTTGGGTGAGTGATGACCAATCACTTCCCCACCCAGATTTTTCCTGCCCGGCCGGGGGAATCGAACCGGCAACCTTTCGGCAACAAGGGCGCTTCACTAACCCTTAGAGCCACCGCTGCCCTAACTCCGGCTGGTACCGAGGGAGAGATGAAGAGACAAGAGGTCCTTCTTTGAACTCCTCCTCCTCCTCCTCCTCCTGCGTGAAGTCATCTCAACATGCTACAATAAGTAGAGATGACATTTACAGTCTCACCACTTTGAACACTTACCACAGAAATAAACGCTCTCTCTCTCTCTCCCACACCCCCTTTCCCTCCCTCCCTCTCTCTCTCTCTCTCTCTCTCCCTGTCTATTCCTCCCATTGGCTCTCACTCCTCTCTCTCTCTCTCTCTCCCCCTGCATCGTACTCCTCTCTCTCGCTCACCCTGTTGTCTTTTCGCCGTTCTCTTGGAAGAATGATTTAATAGTGGTCGAGTAGGACATGAGACATCGGTACACCGCACTCTCACTCACACACACACACACACACACAATGATGTAAATGCCGCTGGCTCTGTACAGTGTGTGTGTGTGTGTGTGTGTGTGTGCACGTGCGCGGACCATGGAGTCAGGAGTGATTGTGTTGTGTGGTTTTGTCTGCTGGTACAGGGATGACTCACCACCGTGTCTATGGGAAGGGATCAGTCACCCAAGCTGTTCGCCCACAAGCCAGACACACATGTGCACGCACGCACGCACACACATGCACGCATGCTTGCGAGCATGCGCACGCACACACACAACTCCCAATGGTGGAGCAATACTGCCCTCTATAGATTTACCCATCCTGTATGCTTAGGCTCTGTGCATGTGTCATGATGGGGTGTGTGTATGTGTGCGCGCTCGGTGCGGCGCGCGTGAGTGCGTGTGTCAGTGGTGTAAAGTACATTTACTCTGGTACTGTACTTAACCCATTTAGGCCTAAGGCCGATTCTAAAAACGCCTCTAAATCCTGACCCAAGGTTTCTGAAAAACTTCAAATATTTATATAGCAGCATCAAAAAAAATTCATTTTTGAATACTGTACAGAACCCAAATATGGGTTCCCGGCCTGAGGGGGTAAGATACCAATATGGGTTCCCGCCCAGAATGGGTACAATCTTATGGGTTGTTTTTTTTCGTACTTTACTGGAGTATTTCCAATGTTCTGTACGTTTACTCCAGTATATTGCAAAGCCAAATATTGTACTTTTACTCCACCTCAATTTATTTGAAAACTTTAGTTGCTAGATACTTTGTAGGTTTGGATTATCATTATTAATCATACATTAACCACTTCAGCCCCTATATACTGTATACATTTCGGCCATTTAACCCATTTTGGGTGGGAACCCCTTTATTGAAAAATATCAGATCTACAAGCAGATCTACAAGCAGAGCCTAGCAGACCTAGCGCCTACAAGCAGACCTATAGCATGCCACCAAGTGGCGCGTGGCGCTAGGTCTGCTTGTAGGTCTTCTATTTTTGATAAATCGAAGAACGACTGACATAGAAACATGGCTTTTTCAGAAAACTGTCAGGATCTAGAAGACATTTTTTTAGAATCTGATCTCAGGTCTACAAGACCTACAAGGTATCGCAACGCATTGTGAGCTTGTAGATGGATTTTTTTTAGACATTTTGATCTTGTGAAAATGGGACATTTGGGTGTGGCTTTCGGTACGCCGCAGCCCACAACCCTCTCTACTCTGCCAGACCGGGGCTAGACAAACATTGCCTCTTGCTCTTATTAGGACAGAATGTGAATAATCGATTATTTCAGGAGCAAAGCAGTAAAATGATACGTACGTTGCAGGACAACAGCTACTGCTGTTGTCCTGCAACGTACCCTTATCATTCACTAAACTCACCCCACACAGCTACTGCTGTTGTCCTGTGACGTCCCCTTATCATTCACTAAACTCACCCCACACAGCTACTGCTGTTGTCCTGCGACGTCCCCTTATCATTCACTAAACTCACCCCATACAGCTACTGCTGTTGTCCTGCGACGTCCCCTTATCATTCACTAAACTCACCCCACACAGCTACTGCTGTCGTCCTGCAACGTCCCCTTATCATTCACTAAACTCACCCCACACAGCTACTGCTGTTGTCCTGCGACGTCCCCTTATCATTCACTAAACTCACCCCACACAGCTACTGCTGTTGTCCTGCAAGGCTGCAACGTCCCCTTATCATTCACTAAACTCACCCCCACACAGCCCTTATCATTCACTAAACTCACCCCACACAGCAGTCTTTTTGAGTGGTGCAACCACTCCAAGGAACAGCAATGTCCGTGTTCACCTATGTGACTATGTCCGTGTTAACCTATGTGACTATGTCCGTGTTCACCTATGTGACTATGTCCGTGTTCACCTATGTGACTATGTCCGTGTTAAC
>NC_139697.1:19220855-19223355 GCF_964188405.1 Protomyctophum parallelum | reverse complement strand
ACTGAACTAGACCAATACAATAGTAGGCTAGTATTTATGTTTTTCGTTAATAATAATACTGCTAATTATTATTGAACGGTAAGTACGCTGGTATGTACGCTATGGTACACTATAAGCTTGTATATCTGTTTATTTTAAGCATGCCGCCGCATTCTGTCAGAATCTCGTGTGTGTGTGTGTGTGTGTGTGTGTGTGTGTGTGTGTCGCACGCGTGCGTGCGTGCGAACTTCATGACAGTGGTGCAGCATTACATTGTATTTTGATTTGAAATAAATAATGATGAATAGATGTCTATACTGTTGCTTGTGTGTGTGTGTTATGCTATAGGGTTAGCTGGAACACACGCCCTGTATGATCTGTGGTGCGCATCTACAAGCTCCAAGTGTTGCGTCCACATGCAGCGCGTTGTGAGCTTGCAGATCGTCGGTGCCCCACTATAGAGAGATGGTAGGGTAGTGCCCAAGCCTATTCGTATTCCTATATGATCTGTGGCTATATTAAAGGCCTTTTATATGTGATCTCACATAATGTGCGAGTCAGAGCTAACGTTACTCAATCATCATTTGCCGACTGATTTATATCACAGCACAGCTATAACATATAGCACACATGTGTGCACATGTGTGCTTGTAATAAAAGTGGGTTTCCTATGTTTGCTATAAATTGTAGCTATGTCAGAACCTGGACGGACCACAGACAAGGGATTTAAATATATAACAGAGCAATCTTTATTAAAGGTAATACTCAGTGGGTTATAGCACAACAATAATAGAATGAGGCAAAAAGGTAATAAACTATAACAGGACATTTCATATATGCACAGCACTTAATGATAAAACCACTCTATAAAATACCAGCCTATTTACATGTACACATAGTGACATAATACAACAGTGTTTGGTCATGTACTTAACTAGCCGCCAGGGCGGGACCCCCCAGGGTCTGAGCTGTGACGCCGTCCAACTCCCCAGGGGATGCTTAGCTGGCCGGCGTGCCGCGCTGACAATACAGTCTCTTTAAACTTGGTCAGCTGTCATCGTAGGTCGCGGAGCGAGGCGGCCGATCACCCTGCTACTTGCCCAGCCCTGTCTATGGAGACCGTAAGTGTAGTCTCCCCTCCTGCTTCATTCAAAGCTAACTCCCCCTCGCTGTCTGTCTTCGCTGTCGGCTGGACTAAAACCAGCAAACGGCCCCTCCCGTCCCCAGAGTGCCGTGCCGCAAGACGTATGCTCCGACCTGTACAAACACCCAAGTGTCCCTTTTATACTGGCGTCCACCACCTGAATTCACTGCCGTCAATCAGTGCGTCTCTGCTCATCAATCACTGAGCTCCTCCTCTGCTGCACACATCACAATATGTTATAGCTCTAGAGACGCAGAGACAGAGACATATTTATTTAAAATAATCCTGTCTCGCACGGCCTATATAGAGCCAATAAACGGAGCACCCCCCCCCCCCCTCTCTCTCTCTCTCTCTCTCTCTCTCTCTCTCTCTCTCAGCACACGCTGTGCTGTGATATAAATCAGTCGGCAAATGATCATTGAGTAACGTTAGCTCTGCCTCTGACTCGCACATTATGTGAGATCACATATAAAAGGCCTTTAATATAGCCACAGATATAGTACAATAATCCAACATTAATGGTCGATCTTTTTTCCAGGCGAGACGAAGAAGTGGAAGAAGAGGTACAGTTATCTTTTACTATTCATGAACATATGAAAATAACAAACATGCTTGTGAGAATGTACAACGATTTAAGTAATGTAATTTCTTTTGTTTATTCCACAGACTGACAGTGAGGACTAAAGGAAAAAGAAATCTGCGTTTTTTCAATGTTTTTAGGCGGTGATTCCGGAGGAAAATCTGTGGGATTCTGCGGAGTGTATTATAATTTTTTCTTTTGATCCATGCATCAATGTGTTTAGAGAGCAAAAATAACTCTAAATATGCTAAATAAACATTAAAGTACAAACCTTTAAAAAAATTAAAAACATCTCCTTAATCCTTGGGAAGTACAAATATCTTACTGCCTTGACAACATCACTTTTAGGTATAAAATAACAGCAAATATAGCACATCTCGGGGAATTTAATGTTGTAATAACATATCCAACAGGCTGTGTACTGATAACAGGTACTTGTACGTGAATATGCAATGTACTTATATATGTGCAGCCGCGTCACGTTCCTATAACGGCGGTGGGTGCCAAAAAAATAATAATAAAAAAAGCCCAAACTGGTACACCCGATACTATTTAATATTTCCCTTATTTTCCCTACATTTTCTTATCACATCTATGGTATGAAAACAATGCTAAGGAGTTGCTTCAATGAAATATAATTGCTTTAAGCTGAAAACGATATGTTTAATGATGTTTTTTAGCGTTGTTACATTTATCATGCATGCCAATTAATCCGACATGCGCAGCAATTGTAACACTGGAACAGCGTCCACGTTCGGTTTAATAACTCCCGACCTGTTTTATAAAAAAAATAACTT
>NC_139697.1:19190855-19218355 GCF_964188405.1 Protomyctophum parallelum | reverse complement strand
GGGGGGGGTGCCACGCCAGACTTCCCGGTCCTTAAATTGCCATCCCCACGATTCCACTCCATGGCTCCGAGACATGGACACTTTCAAAGAAACCAGAGAAACAGCTGGATGGATGGCACTTACACCTGCACCTTCTACTCAATATATATTTTTATCCCACGATTTTGTAACCCATTTTTCACCCCTGTGTCAATCATCTAATGTGATCCTGGGCTCTACACACCCTCCACCAACCTAGTCCCCATATATGGGGGACAAGGGGAGAGCCACGGACTTGAACTCATGCTTCCTTCATGCCTGAGTGTCCAAGTTGCTCCTTTACACCCGACGGGGGAGTTTCCCGGGTTGGACGTAGCACGTGGAAGGAACACGTTATTCCAACCAGTTCCTTTCCCCTCCATCAGGCGCCCCGGCTGGCCAGGGGGAGGGAGTTTAGTGACCAGGATTACTGCATGCTTTTGTGAGGGTACCTATACCCTAGGGGACACGGGGAGAACATGCAAACTCCACACAGAAATGCCCTTTCGCCAACCCCCGCCTTCGGGTATGGGCACTGATGGCGCGGAGGAGGAGGCACGCCGCCAGCACCCACAGCGCACCTTCTAATGAGAGCGCAACATCTCTCTGGGAAGAGCCACCTTGGAAAGACTTCTCTAACCCATTCTGACCGGGCACCCATTTTGGTGTTGGCATCATGTTATGCTTTAGCTATTGAAAAATAGCAGATCTACAAGCTCATATACGAGCTTGTAGGTCTGCTATTTTTGAAAAATCGAAGAACGACTGACATAGAAACATAGCTTTATCAGAAAACTGTCAGGATGTAGAAGACATTTATAGAATCTGATCTCAGGTCAGAATGGGCTAATATATACAGCAACCCTCCCCGTGTTTCTTCACTAGTCCGATCCAGAAGAACACAGTCTGCCGGCTGATGCTACAGAGCTTATCATGAGGTGATATCTTCCCTTCTTCTCTGGAATCCTATGCCTCAGAGCAGAGCAGAGGTAGAAAACTCTCCTTCCCTGATGTCAGCCATCGAACAAATAAAAGGTATTCTCGTCAAACCAAGAGAGGTTGGTTCATGGTTGGTTCCTAAATAAAAGGGTGTGAATGTAATGTAATGTGAATGGGGGAGGGGGGGGGCAAAAAGCAGGTAAAAAATAACTTTCCATTAACCACTTGGGGTTAATATTATTTAAACTACACTTCGAAATAGATGCTTACGTTTTATTTGACGTTGATTTATGCCAATTGTGTATAATTAGTAATGCTGGGCCGTTATCGGCGTTAACGTGCTGCGTTAACGCGAGAATATTATCGCGCGTCAAATAAATTATCGCCATTAATCTATTCTCAAAGTTGGGTCTAAGAGCTGGGTCTGCATTGACTGCATAAAGCAAGCAAACTAGGAATTTCACTTTGATAGTTTTATCTGGCGGACGCCGGAATTACTCTGTGGGAGGGAGAAGTCCTAACCTAACAGGGACAAGGTGAAATAAATTACTCTGAGAGCGGGGCGGTAACAAATCCTAACCTAACCGGACACGGGTGAAATTAATGAACAGTGCGGCGTGCCACATCAAACGTCAGCATGCAGGACTCTGTGAACCCAGGTTTGCTTCAGGGGAAATTTCTTTACAAGAAGCTTCCCAATGGAAACCTCGACAAGAACAAGGTGGTTTGCACCCTGTGCAAAGCAGAAATGGCTTACTGTAGGAGTTCTTCAAGTCTGAAGTATCACCTAACGCACAAGCATCCCTTTGCGTTGGTTGATGATAGCGAAGCTGCCGGCGGGCCAAGCACTAATATGGCTCCGGGGAAAAGTGTTCGTCAAACTACAATGTTTGAGTGCAACCGTGGCAAGCCCGTCAGCCCAACTCTATCAGCCAAGCTAACTAACCTCCTAGCTCAATGGATTGCCATCAACTGCCGGCCTATCAGTGTGGTTGAAGATGATGGGCTCGAGCTTCTTCTCCAGGCGGCCACAGGCGACCCATCTTACAAACTACCTGCGAGACGAACTATCACAAGGAGAATCCATGACCAGTACGCCGCAGAGAAAGCTGCGAAAGATGAAAAGTTGGCCGGGGCGGCGTGTGTAGCACTGACTGGGGACCATTGGACATCTGTCAAAAACGACAACTACCTTGGCGTTACTGTACACCTCATCGATGTCAGCTGGGAACTTCACTCGTTCGCCTTAGGTACGTTATGTAATTTAAATTAATTTACCACGGTGAAGTTGGTCTCGGGCTGGATACCCAGCCATCCTGGCTGAATATCCAACCTGAAACCAACCCCACCGCGGCATGTAATATTGCTAATTCAGCCTAACATTTACACAGCTTTAGCTAACGTTATCAGGGATCGATTGATTTATTTTACCACCAGCCAACATTATACGTTTGCTAGCTAGCCCCAACAACGCCAGCCTGCTAATTGTAAGTCTCCTATTAATAGCAAACTTATTCTGATCTACTTTGTCTCTCCTATAACGTCAGGTGTGATTAAAACGGAGGAGCGCCACTTTGCAGAAGCTTGTGCCAGACAGTTTCTCGACGTCGCTAATCAGTGGGGCATAGCTGAAAAAATCACCACCATTGGAACCGACAGCGCTCCCAACATGATAGCAGCAGGGAGAATATTACCATTTGAGCACTTGCCCTGCGTTGCTCATCTTGTACAGAGGGCCGTTGTAATGTCACTTCGGGATGGTGGTTTTGATGGTGTACTGGCCAAGTGTCGAAAAGTGGTCGGACATTTCAAACACAGTCCGGCTAACTCAGACGAGCTGAATGCCCAGCAAGCATCCCTTGAACAAGACCAGGAGTCACTCGTGCAAGACGTTCCAACACGCTGGAATTCAACCCTAGCGATGATCACACGTTTGAGGCGCAACAGAGACGCAGTGCACGCAACGCTGGCTCAGCAGACCCACAAGCTGGCCCTCCCAACACATGCTGAATATGAGAAGTTGGCAAAGCTGGAGAAACTGCTGGAGCCATGCAAGTAAGTGTGTGTTGTGCTGTGCTCTATGTGTGTGTGTGTGTGTGTGTGTGTACACTGCTGTGTGTGTGTGTGTGTGTGCACACTGCTCTGTGTGTGTGTGTGTGTGTGGCTGTGTGTGTGCACAGTGCACACTGCTCTGTGTGTGTGTGGCTGTGTGTGTGTGCACAGTGCACACTGCGCTGTGTGTGTGTGTGTGTGTGTGTGTGTGTGTGTGTGTGTGTGTGTGTGTGTGTGTGTGTGTGTGTGTGTGTGTGTGTGTGTGTGTGTGTGTGTGTGTGTGTGTGGCTGTGCTGTGCTGTGTTTGGGGCTGTGCTGTCTGTGTATGGCTGTGCTGTTTGTTTGGGGCTGTGCTGTCTGTGTATGGCTGTGCTGTTTGTTTGGGGCTGTGCTGTCTGTGTGTGGCCGTGCTGTGTTTGGGGCTGTGCTGTCTGTGTATGGCTGTGCTGTTTGTTTGGGGCTGTGCTGTCTGTGTGTGGCCGTGCTGTGTTTGGGGCTGTGATGTCTGTGTGTGTGTGTGTACTGTCTGTGTGCTATGCTCTGTGTGTGTGTGTGTGTGCGCGTGTGTCCTGCTGTGACATTGTGGCGTCGTTTTTGGTGTCAATTCACCCCTCTTAATGTGTGTGTGTGTGTGTGTGTGTGTGTGTGTGTAGGTACGTCACTGAGCTCCTTGGTGGGGAAAAGTATGTCTCCTGCTCTGTCGTTTTACCTGCCCTGTGTCATCTCCTGCGAGCAATGAAGATCTCTGATGATGATCCTGCCTACATTGTGCGCTTCAAGACTGCCTTCATCAAAGACCTCAACCAGCGGAGGGAGAAAACAAACCTGGAATGGCTGAAGGTATGTGACACGTACTGACCAGAAGATAACTGTATTGGCTGACCATTATAGACCGTTAAGCCAGAAGATTGATAAATGGATAGATGAATGAGTCATGAAGAAATATGGAGGATTTTGAAAGTTACATTTTCTTCCATCAATCTTTATTTTATTTTTCATCAAAAGGTGGCCACTGCTCTGGACCCACGCTTCAAAGATCTCAAATGCCTGCCCAGAGCAGAGAGGGAGCCAGTGTGGGGAAAGCTGAGTGACTTGGTGAGGGCAGAAGAACCTGCTCTGCAGCCGCCCAGGGAGGAGAACCCTGAGCCACCTCAAAAGAAGACAGCCCTACTACTGATGGGATCAGAGTCAGAGTCAGAAGACGAGATACCAGTAGTAGACAATGTTGTAGAGAGGTACAAGGTAGAGCCCAGTGCCAGTTTAGATCAGTGTCCACTGAAGTGGTGGTCAGAGCACACTGCTGTTTATGGTAAGATGGCCCACATTGCCCAGAAGTACTTGGGGACTCCTGCCACAACTGTCCCATGCGAGAGACTGTTCTCTTTAGCAGGCCACATTGTACAGAAAAAAAGATCTAGTTTGTCACCAGACAATGTGAACAAGCTGGTGTGTCTGAGTGACTGGTGGAAGAAGGAGAGGTAGAGGTTGGACTCAAATCATGTACAGTAGGAGAGGGAATAGGAAACCCCAGTACCGATGGAGGTACAGTAGGAGAGGGAATAGGAAACCCCAGTACTGATGAGGTACAGTAGGAGAGGGAATAGGAAGCCCCAGGGTTGGGATTGGGACGCCCCACACTGGAGGTGAGTGACTGGTGGAAGAGGTAGAGGTTGGACTCAAGTCATGTCACAAAGCTACTGACTGTAAACAGTTCTTCATCACCTCTAGGTTTACAGTTTAATTAATGTCATATCCCAGAAAAGGGGGTTGTTCTTGCACCCACTGTTCCAAATTGCCTGTATGGTAACGTGTTTATGGTTATTCGTGTTTAACTGAATAAACAATGTATAACACACGTACATCGTATTGAACATTATTATATTTTCATTACCAATTATGATAGGGCTCCTGGTCTAATGGGCCACGTGGCCCGTTCAAGGATTTACTTCTGGTCATTATTTAGGTAGCGCACACATATTTTCAATGCCTTCGGCAGAGTTCAAATGAGCCATTTTAATCTAGATTAATCTAGATTAACTCCAGAATTGCAGTGAGATTAATCTAGATTAAAAAAATTAATCTATGCCCACCACTAATAATTAGACTAATAAGACTATAGGGGCTTTTAAGAAGTGGTAAGGATTAGGTAAAGCCTGTGTGTGTGTGTGTGTGTGTGTGTGTGTGTGTGTGTGTGTGTGTGTGTGTGTGTGTGTGTACGGTATGTAGAGGGGGGGGGGGGGGGCTGGGGGAAGGAGTTAAGTTAAGGGTGGGGGTGGTGTCAGGGGGAAATGGACTGAGCCAGGTGCAGAGAGGGAGAGAGAGAGTGCGGCAATAAATGTTCACCCACTTTAATGGCTTCCGCTCACCTAGCAGGACAGGAAGCCAAAACACCGGCGATGCCGCCATTGCAACAGGGGAACAGGGACAAACCCCCCCCACACACACACACACACACACACACAGTCTCTCTCAACGGTTGTGTCACTTTAGCTGGATTATTAACCCAAGACGGATTCTATACAAACAACCTTCTAAAATCTAAATAAGCAGTTCTCAAACTTTTCCGTGCCCCCAAAGTGATATTATGCATTTGGCCGGGGGACTGGACTCCCCCCCTCATCTGAGCGAACTATGATTATCCCATTCTGACCTGAGATCAGATTCTAAACATGTCTTCTATATACATCCTGACAGTTTTCTGAAAAGGCTGTGTTTCTATGTCGGTCGTTCTTCGGTGGCGCGCTATGAGCTTGTAGATCTGCAATTTTTCAATAGCTAAAGCATAACATAATGCTATAACACCAAAAGGGGTTCCCTCCCAGAATGGGTTATGATGATATCTTGCGAGACGAGTGCGGCGAATGCGCGTTGCATGCGTGCATACTTGAAATGTTTCACTTGTCTCCCCCCCCCCCCTCCCCCCCCCGGGGGTCTATAAATATCTCCCTAATTACCTAGTCGTGTCATTAAAAAGGCAGTGACCAATCGGCCGCCACTCCCGAGCCGTTTCAACACCGAGCTCTGCCTCGCCGACAGAAGTGCAACACTGCCCCCTGCTGAAAGCCGTCTGCAACTGCTCTGTTGTATGTGCACGCTGCTGTACGTATGTGTTCATCTATAATTCCCTGCGTGTGCTTGTGGGGGCACATGTGTATGTTCTTATATGCTTATGCTTGCTTGCTTATATGCTTGCTCGTGTGTGTGTGTGTGTGTGTGTGTGTGTGTGTGTGTGTTGCAGCAGGCCAAGAATGCAGGGCTTGTTTGGGAGCCGGGCTAATTAAACCACAGAGAGCATTTTAATGTGTTCCTCAAACAGTGGGACACCGGATGGAGGGAGAGAGGAGAGTGGAGGAGGCAAGGGAGAAGAGGAGGGGAGGGGAGGGACTACAGGGATGTGTGTGTGCGTGCGTGCATGTGTGTGTGTGTGTGTGTGTGTGTGTGTGTGTGTGTGTGTGTGTGTGTGTGTGTGTGTGTTGGGGGGGAGGGCAAACCTCTCTGTAATTACATTTCCCAGAGCTTGGTGGGGCACTTGGGCCCTCTTAACTTCCGCAGGCGCTGTGTGTGTGTGTGCGTGCGTGCGTGCGTGCGTGCGTGCGTGCGTGCGTGTATGTACACACGCTCGGCTACATACATACATGCATGGGACTGAAATAGTGGGGTTGCATTTCCAGTTTGGGATGCCGACACACCAATTGCTGCCAGCTACGCCCTGGCAGGTCGTTTAGGATGTGTGATAAACACACACACGACACGTCTTACGCACACTACACTCTACACACACACACACACACACACACACACGCCCTTCCTTCCGTGTCACACCTGACCTGACGAGCTGCCAGCCGTCACAGCCATGGCCACGCTGCTGCCGCCCGGACAAAGCGGTCAAGTGTATGTTGTCCACGGGCCGCGAAATCCCGAGCGTAAATTCAATGAACCCATTTAACCCAAGACCTGAGGCCGATTCTACAAATGTCTTCTAAGTCATGACACTTTTCTGTTTTTATGTCAGTGGTTCTCAAACCTTTTCATGTCAAGGACACCCAAAAGTATATGTAATTGGCCGCCGACCCCCATCTGAAAATATGTTGTTCCAGGGGGACCCCCCCCCCCCCAGGAACAAAGTTTTGATTTAAAAGAATATATATTCAAAGATTTGCACGTGTTTTCACGATTTTTCAAAAATAGCAGATCTACAGTGCCGTGCTATGAGCTATGAAAATATATACACGGTGCTTTCCCGGTTTTAATGGGTTAATATAGGCTACTATGAAATGACTGAAATATTGAATAACTTTAAACTTGGGAAGTTGTGACCTTGTAGATCGAGCTATTTCCGCTACATTTTGAAAATATGAATCCTGTCAGTGGTTTTCAACCAGTGGTCCGGGGACCACCAGTGGTCCTTGCCGGGGGTTCCAGGTGGTCCCCATGCTAAATGATGGAGAGTTGGTAACCAAATGGACCCTTATAGATCTTTAACTCTTGAGAGCGTAAAATTAAACCAAATGGACCCATATGGGTCCATTTGGTTTCATTTTAAACCATTTCATTTCATTTTTGAAGAGTTAAACCATTGTTAAACATCTGCATTACTTAATTTACAAGAAGCGTACACAATTACAGAATGTAGAAGAATTTTGATCAACGTTTGCCTGTTATCTCTCTTATGATCACCACATCAATACAGCATGGAATTGTGGTCAAAATCTTATCCAACGACAACAAGATATTCTATGCATTTTGGGTCTGAGAGGCTAAATGTCCTCAAATGGTGGTCCTGGTCCGTGACTCAGATGGAAGCAGAATAAATAATGGGCCTCGATATGAAAAGGGTTCAAAGCCACTGCCTAATCCCATTTTGGGACGGGGAACCCCTTTTGGTGTTAGCATTATGCTATGCTTTAGCTATTGAAAAATAACAGATCTACAAGCTCATAGCGCGCCACCGAGTGGCGCGCTACGAGCTTGTAGGTCTGCTATTTTTGAAAAATCGAAAAACGACTGACATAGAAACATAGCTTTTTCAGAAAACTGTCAGGGTGTAGAAGACCTTTTTAGAATCTGATCTCAGGTCAGAATGGGTTATATGACGATTCAAGTTTCTTTATTAGGAAAAAAAGACTCCTTGAGATGGACCATCTCGTTTTCGAGGGGCTCCCAACAACACGGATACATGTCACAATCATTATTGTACATGTAAACAAAGACAAAACTGGACAAGACAAAACACTAAAACAGTGCAAACCTTGAAAACCTCTATACATACATACTGAATCGCGGCGCTAGCCTGACACCTTCTGGTAAGACAAAAGAGGGGATGCCGTAGCCCTTTGACACCATCTCTGAAACTGGTAAAAGACAGAAAGAAAGGTGGGGGGGGGGGGGGACCAGTCTCGTAATTATATCAGCCCCCGACAAGTTGAATAAAACCACTCTCCTCCCATGCTGCTTGTTCTGCCTACGCTGGGTCGTAGGGGGGGGGGGGGGAACTCTGTGCCCTGCCCTCATCTCATCTTCAAGCTGCTTTCAATCTCGTCCGCAAGGTTTTTAACCCATTTAGGCCCGACGTCGAAAAGAAAGTTCACTCTGAAAGAATATATATTCAAAAGATTTGTGCTGCATTTTTACGATTTTTCAAAAATAGCAGACCTACAAGCTCGTAGCGCGCCACTCGGTGGGGCGCTGTGAGCTTGTAGATCTGCTATTTTCCAAAAGCTAAAGTACAACATGATGCTTAGTTAAAACACCAAAAGGGGCCATTAAGACCCGATACCAAATTCCACAAAAAGTCTTCAAAATCAAGACTCGGGTTTTTCTGAAAAACGTATGTTTCTATAGCAGTGGTTCTCAAACTGTGTCATGTCAAGGAATCCCAAAATTTTGATTTGGCCACGAAGTGCACAAAACAAAATATGTTGTTCCAGGGATTCCCCAGAAGCAAAGATTCGAGTTAAAAACGTTCGCTGTGAAAGAATATATATATTCAATTTAGATATCAGACACATTTTCCCGCGATAAAAAAAAAAAAAAAAAATCAGATCTAGCTTGTAGATCTTCTATTTTTCAACAGCTAAAAAGTTAAAAAATAACAGCTAAAGTGGTTAAAGGATATATGGTGGGAGGACGTGGCACAGATGCGTTCCAGGTCTTAACCCATTCTGACCTGAGACCAGATTCTAAAAATGTCTTCTACATCCTGACAGCTTTCTGAAAAAGCTACATTTCCATGTCAATCATTCTTCGATTCTTTTCAAAAATAGCAGACCTACAAGCTCGTAGTGCGCCACTCGGTGGCGCGCTACGAGCTTGTAGATCTGTTTTTTTTGTATTTTTCAACAGCTAAAGCACAACATAACGCTAACACCAAAAAGGGGCTCCCGCCTAGAAGGTCCTAATGTCCTAATCTATGCCCCTCCCTATCACTATCCCTTCCTCCCTCCATGTCTGTGTGCTGAGGTAAGAGGCAGGTATGTGCTTGCACGGAGGAGGACCGACACAAGGCCGCTGCTCTCTGGCTGGTCTCAGGTCTGCTCCATGAAGACATGTGAGATCACCGCATTCCTCAGAGCTTACCTAGACTATAGTCACCTCACCTCCAGGGCTTTGTGTCAACACACACAACAAACAACGCGTTTTTACTGAGGTCATTTTGTTTGGCCCGCCACCCGCCCCTCCCCTCCGCCGACGTTAGTACTCCTCAATGTTAACATTGTTCAATGCAGAAATCCTCATTTTCCCTCGAGGGGTTCAATTATGTTTAAAAAAAACAACATGGCGTTAACCATTGTTTGGCCTTGTTGTGAGCAATGAACTAGTCATTGTTATTAACCCATTTTGGGCGGGGACCCCTTTTGGTGTTAGCATTTTGTTATGATTTAGCTATTGAAAAATAGCAGATCAACTTATGAACTTAAGTTGTAGGTTTGCTATTTTATTTAAATCGTGAAAATGGGCCTCAAATCTTCGAATATATATTATTATCAGTGAACATTTTAACTCAAATCTTTGCTTCTGGAGGGTCCCTGGAACAGCATATTTTCAGATGGGGGGGTGAAGGCATATTACATATAATTGTTGGGGTCCTTGACATGAAATAGTGAGCACCACTGATTCATAAAAATAAGGTTTTTCAGAACACTGTCAGGATTTAGAAGACAATTTTAGAATCTGATCTCAGGTCAAAATGGGTTAAAGAAGAGTAAATAAGGATGAGGGGGATCAAGGAAAGATGACTCATGTTGGCCTGTCTGCAGTAAACCGTTTCTCGGGGGGGCCCTACACACAAATGCAGAAATGTTTTCAGGCCGCACATAGTATACTCTACCACGAGAGGGCAGTGTTGTTTGTGGTAATATAAAGGGTGCACTATGACAACTTCATTTGGGGGAACCAGCAATATAAGGCCCCAAACTGCAGTCACAAATCTGATTCAAATTGGATGCATTTATCGAATCTGATCTTTTGGCCCCCGACCATTCACACCAGATCGGTATCTGTCACAGATCTGTGTGTTCAGACTGGCAGCCAAATCCAGCCTGAATCAGATCTGTGGCCACATCCAGATTGGAATCTGATTTGTTTAATCCATTCTGGGTCGGGAACCCCTTTTGGTGTTAGCATTATGTTATGCTTTAGCTATTGAAAAATAGCAGATCCACAAGCTCGTAGCGCGCCACCGAGTGGCGCGCTACGAGCGGCGCGCTACAAGCTTGTAGGTCTGCTATTTTTGAAAAATCGAAAAACCACTGACATAGGAACATAGCTTTTTCAGAAAACTGTCATTTTCAAACAGACATTTTTAGAATCTGATCTCAGGTCAAAATGGGTTGAATAAGTTTAAAACGCAAACAATTCACGTGGAATCAGATGTAGATCAGGTTGTTGCATTCGGACTGAGACAGATCTCCTGATATCAGATTTGAAGCCACCTCTGAATGTGTCTCGAATCACATTTGGGGAAAAAATAATTTACTTATTTAAACAAATCGGATTTCAATCTTAATGATGTGGCACAGATCTGATTCAGGCTAGATTTGGCTTCCAGTGTAAATGGGGTCTTAGAGACCACCTGGATTTCCTTGTAACTAAACTTAGCAAACAAGTCTAAAGGTCATTACACACTGGCGAATTGGCGACGCGATATATTCGTGCGAATAATTCGCATTAAAAAAAAAACAATTGAAGTCCATGCAAGCTTCCACATCAGTGGCGAGTGTGCGAATGTGCGAAAATGCGACCGTTTTCGCTTTTATTTGTTCGCTCTGGTGTCGTATTTTGCAGAGATTCGCAGGCGAACTGCAACATGCAATATTTCGCATTTTCAGATCGCTTATTCGCATCGCGTCGCTAATTCGCCAGTGTGTAATGACCTTTAATCAGTGTTGCAACGCGTCGCAACGCGTTGTGAGCTTGTAGATCGGCTATTTTCAGCAAGTGTAAAAACACTCATTACGATCAAGACCCGCCAAAATACATTTTAGTCGACTAAATCAACTGTAGATTTAGTCGACTAAAATCTTATGACATTTAGTCGACTAAAACTAGACTAACACTAAGACATTCCAGGTGACTAAAATGTGACTAAAACTAAATTAAGTTTCAGTCCAAAGACTATGACTAAACTAAAATAGAAATTTGCTGCCAAAAACAACACTGGTCTAAATGATAGACAACACCTAGGGTCACTCTGAGAACTACAAAATCACAGAGAGAGAGAGAGAGAGAGAGACACACAGACACAGACAGACACACACACAGCCACTTCAATCAAAACCAGGGAGACAGACAGACATAGCCGATCGCAGACAGACAGACAGACAGACACCGACCTCCCTACCCCCACATCTGTCTTGGGGGTGTTATTATTGATTGGGTCTGTGTAATGTTTGATGCTTTCAGCTGATCAGCAGCAGAGAGGGAGAGGGATCTCATCTCATTAGGGCCTTCTGGGTCTGGCCCGCAGTGACCTCCCGTTCTGCTCAGCTGACTGCCCGGGGTCAAAGGTCAATCTAAGAGCCAGATGGGTGCATGATGCGCGTGTGTGTGGGGTTCGGCCGTGGAGTGAAAATGCCCTATGTCTGTCATTATTTCCATTCTAAACAGTATCGTCGCTTCGTCTGCGTTTAGGATGTGTGTTGTTCCTCTATCTGTATAACTCTATAGAATATACTATTTATTTTGTATACAGTTACTCCGTTAAAACCGGGAAAGCACCCGTGTGTCGTTTTAGAATATTTCACATTGCTGGCTATTCATAAATAGCTAGATGTGTACAGCCTAGGGCGGCTCCACACACCCCGTCACTTTATTTGGGAAATCTTGAAAAGTGTCAGAAGAGAACTACTGATACATAATCATAAGGCATTTGTAGATTCGGAAAATAGATATTTTTATCATTCATTCATTCATACATACACATATATCCCATGCTACAAAGTCTAATGTAAAACACGGTCACGTGGCTGTACATGGGGGCAGACGGCGGACGGTCTAGATTTCACTTCTTCTTGGTTATTAATCCATTCTGGCCGGGAACCCTTTTGGTGTTTTAAGCATTATGTTATATACTTTAGCTATTGAAAAACAGCACAAGCTACAAGCTCGATCCGCTATTTTTGAAAAGTCGTGAAAACGAGTCAAAGTTGGAATATATTATATTATTTTAGAGCGAACGTTTTCAACTCATATCTTTGCTTCTGGGGGGGTGCCTGCTGGAACAACATATTTTCAGATGGGGGTCGGCGGCCAAATACAGATCATTTTCGGGGTCCTTGACATGAAAAGGTTGAGAACCACTGACATAGAAAGAAACATGAGGTTTTTCAGGAAACCGTCAGGATTTAGAAGATATTTGTAGAATCGTCCTCTCAGGTCTAAATGGCTTCATTTGGAAGTGATCCACTGAGCATATGGCGTTGCTAATCAGCGTGCTCCACAGTCTGCCACGCAGCACATTTTACCTAAAGAAACCCAGCACACTCTTCCTGTCCTGATGTGACGAGACAGCCCGATTGGCTGTCATCGCCACCGCCACAGCGGATTGGATGGGGGGGGTGGGGGGGGGGCTTTGTTAATGGGGCAGCAGGTGTGCTATTCCTCCTCGGCCAATAAACTGCCCTGGACCCCAGGTTGCCATGGAAACTGGCTTAGTGGAGAGCATCCATTTACCCGTCTCCCTCCCTCCCTCCCTGGCTGCTATGCCGTCCTAGTCTACTGAACATGGACGCATGCCACTAATAATGATTAGCTCAGCGCTACTTGGTAAATCAGTGCGCTTGTCTGACTGGTAGTTTGTTTCACTGGTTATCACCTATACTGCCTAAATGCATTAGGCCATATATATATGGTGGTATAATCTGCTATAGGGCGGATTACAAGCTAATAATCCGCTGGCGTGAGAGGATTTCCCCGATAAGTTTCTTGTTAAATAGGAGAGAGGCTGATCTGTGCTTTAGACAGTGCCGAGCATTATACGGTATATAGGCTACGAATTAGTTTCAATCTCAGAGATATGTGCTTATGGGATAAGGGGCCAATGGAGTGGGTGTTTCACAACCGATGGATTGTGCAGTCCAAGTAGGGAATGAGACATTACCCCATTCTGAACGGGAACCCATTTAGGTGTTAGCATCATGTTATGCTTTAGTTATTGAAAAATAGCAGATCTACAAGCTCATAGCGCGCCACCGAGTGGCACGCTACGAGCTTGTAGGTCTGCTATTTTTGAAAAATCGAAGAACGACTGACATTTTTTTTTAATCTGATCTCAGGTAAGAATGGGTTAATCAGACCAGTGTGTGTCCAGTGGAAACCTCGTATGAATCTGATCTCAGGTCAGAATGGGTTAACCCAGGTGAAGGAGTTAAAGTATCTCCAGGGTCTTGTTCACGAGTGAGGGGAGTACGGAGAAGGAGATCAACCAGGGAATCGGAACGGCAGGGGCGGTATTGCAGTTTCTGTACCGCTCACTGTTGTGACGAAAAGAGAGCAGAGCCAGAAGGCAAAGCTCTCCATCTACCGAGCAATCTTCGTTCCTATACTCTCATCTATGGTCATGAAGTGTGGGTCGTGACAGAAAGAATAAGGTCGCGAATACAAGCGGCCAAAATTAGCTTTCTCTGGCATGGCATCTCCCTAAAGGGAAAGGCTCATACATAGTCTGGATTTTCGGTGGTTAGGTGACCACCAACAAACTACAACATGACGTCACGAGCCGCGGTGAAGAGCAAACCACCACCACCGCTCCAGCCCTTCTCTCTGTTTTTACTCACCACCGCTCAACGTTATTTCAGCTCCGGTGGTCAGCTCACCACCGGAGCGGTGGTCACCTCACCACCGAAAAAACAGACTATGAATGAATAGGCCTTTAGAGATAGGGTGAGAAGTTCCGTCACGCGAGAGAGACTCGGAGTAGAGTCACTGCTTCTTCACCTGGAAAGGAGCCAGCTTAGGTGGTTCGGGCATCTGGTTGATATTATGTTATGCATTATTATGGTGCATAACAGACTGCACAGGGGTTGCCTGCAGCCATGCAACAAGTTGATACTGAACAAAACTAGAACGGACAAGTTTTTGCTGTCATTTAACGCGCAAACAAAAATAACAGTAGGCTATGATGACTAAAACTGAGACTAAATATATATATTTTTTTTTAATTTATATTTTTTGTCCCACGATTTTGTAACCCATTTTTCACCCCTGTGTCAATCATCCTGTGATGTGATCCTGGGCTCTACACACCTTCCGCCAACCTAGGGAGAGCAACGGACTTAACTCATGCTTCCTTCATGCTTGAGTGTCCAAGTTGCTCCTTTACACCTGACAAGGGGGAGTTTCCCTGGTTGGACGTAGCGTGTGGAAGGAGCACGTTATTCCAACCAGTTCCTTTCCCCTCCATCAGGCGTCCCGGCTGGCCAGGGGGAGGCAGTTTAGAGACCAGGATTACTGCATGTTTTTGTGAGGGTACCTACCCTAGGGGACACGGGGAGAACATGCAAACTCCACACAGAAAGACCCTTTCGCCAACCCCGCCTTCGGGTATGGGCACTGATGACGCGGAGGAGGAAACACGCCGCCAGCACCCACAGCGCCCCGAGCGGGAATCGAACCCAGGACCTTCTAGCTGTGAGGCGACAGCACTACCAACTGTGCCACCGTGCCCCGAGACTAAATATATTGACAATTTCGTAAAGAAATATAAACTAGACTAAAATGTTAGGAAGGGACTATAGTGGACAAGAGATCCAGTAGAAGTCATTTTACACTTTGTTGCATGCTGAAAATAGCAGATCTACAAGCTCACAGCAAGTGTAAAATCAATCAGTACGACGGCTTCAAGGCCCACCAAAATACATTTTAGTCGACTCAATCAACTGTAGATTTAGTCTAAACTCTTATGACATTTAGTCGACTAAAACGAGCCTAACACAAAAAAAATCCAGGTGACTAAAATGTGACTAAAACTAAATTAAAACTATTCAAGAGACTATGACTAAAACAAAAAATTGCTGTCAAAATCAACACTGGATGCCTGCCGTTATGCACAATGCGATGTTAAAGGGGCCCGGCCGCGCGCGCACGCACGCACACGCACACGCACACACACACACACACACACACACACACACACACACACACACACACACACACACACACACACACACACACACACACACACACACACACACACACACACACACACACACACACACACACACACACACACACACACACACACACACACACAGGCCTGCTGCTGTAAACGTAAACAGTGGCTCATCTCTTGATAAAGTTGATATCCCAGTGCCCGGAGGGCTTTGTCTCGCTGCGATTGGCCACTTGGTTTTCACTAGGGACACAACAGCGTCCACAATGTGTTTTGACAAGAAGATTATTTCATACAATGATACATACGTCTTTTTAAAAAGGTAGAGGTAGACATTACCTTATTACCTTGATGATGATAATAATAATAATAATAATAATCCAACTATCTTTAGCTCAGAGACTGTTAACACACACTACTCCAGTGTTTAACCAGTGGTCCTTGAGGGGGTTCCAGGTGGTCCGCTGCAGCTAAATGATGGAGGTGGTAACCAAATGGACCCTTACTAGATATTTAACCCTTATATATCTTTAACTCTTGATAGTGTAACCAAATGAGAACCAAATGATTAAATTATTGTTAAACACCTGAAATTTACAAGAAGTCTATACAATTAGAGAATGTAGGAGATTTGTTATTTTTGATCAACGTTCGCCTGTTACCTCTCCTAAAAAGGTACCAACATCAATACAGAATGGAATTGTGGACAAAATCTTATCCAACGACAACAACAATATTCGTCATCAAATGTCATCAAATGGTGGTCCGTGGCTCAAATGCAGACTAAATAATGGGCCTCGATATGAAAAGGGTTGAAAACCACTGCTTTATTACCAGCAACATGGAAATGTTGATAATAAATGCTTTCAATTGGAATATTTATTTACACTATTTCTATTTAATACTTGGCATCACTCCCCGAACCCACTTCACCTCTGTCCACTTTGATAGGCCGGAATGGCTTAGGGTTGACGACAGAGTACATCCTCTTGCAATGGGTCTGGTCCACAAGATTCCCTACTCCACTAAGATACCCATGTACCTTAATGGCAACGAAGTCCACACCCACAACACCAGAGGGAGCTCAACAAACCATGTGCCACCCAGATTCGACACAAACAAGGGACTAAATTCATTTCGCTCCTATGCCACCAAAATGTGGAACGCCCCAGCAACAGTCATTAAGACATGCGAATCACTTGACTCCTTCAAAACCGCTCTCAAAGGGCACCTACGGACGGCTTGCAATTCGAAACTGGCCCCCGTAAATTCCCACCACTTTTTCCCCTCAATGTATATATTTTTTTTTTCCCTTTTTACCTCCTCTATGATGATTTCCTGTTTTTGGCTTTAACAAAGTGTATTTGTAGGTCTCTAAATGTTATGGTGAATTGGTGAAATGGTGGACCCTCTTGTAAACTGTAATACTTTATGGTGTCGTCCACTCACAGTTGACAGTTTTTTTGTATCGAGTTGTAATTGAAATGTGCTGTAATTCTGCAAACTGTTAATAAATACTTCAATAAATCAATTGTACGTCTTTAAAAGTTCTGATGAATTGAAAATGGAGGACCCTGATGTAAACAAGTGCTTTTAAGTGCTTACGTGCTTTTCCTGGATACGTCCTCAAAGTAGCAGTTTTTGTATTGACAACATATATGGAAATGTTGATAATAAATGCTTATTGAGTTATTTTCGTTGTCTTGTCTCCATCAAGACTTATAGCATGTTATGTAGACTATAATTGCATTGTATGTAGTCATAGCACGTCATAGTACATATGTATAGATGTATAGTTTATATGTATAGCTTCATTATATAAATATTCCACTGTTACTTTCTTAGCTTACGCATGTTTCTTGATAAATGTTTTTATGTGATGTATTCCCATGCTTTTTTGTTCTTGCTTAATGTAAGTCGCTCTGGATTAAGAGCGTCTGCTAAATGCCTAAATTGTAAATTGTAAATTGATCAATTAGTGCTTTATCATGGTGTCCGTGTCGTCCACAAGTATTGACATGTGCTTTCGTTTGAAATGTACCCAGTCTGCGTACTAGTGTGAAATTAAAAAAAATCAATCAATCAATCAATCAATCAATCAATCAATCAATCAATCAATCAATCAATCAATCAATCAATCAATCAATCAATCAATCAATCAATCAATCAATCAATCAATTCGCAGGTTGCCTGACAACAAAGCAACCAGTCATAGAGCGACAGTTGTCTCCAGGCTATGGGATCCAGACAGGAGCCTGGATGGATGGCTAGTTTATTATGGAAGACCGATCGAGGCGGGCCCTGGCTGGGAACATTTAGTTGCAACATAAATAATAATAAATATTTAATAACACCAATGCACAGCGAAACAAGCACATAGCCCACATGCACGTGTCACGACTACAAGACTCGACAAGTTGTTACGCCGCGAATGAAGCGCACAAGCACACACACACAACATAGATAGCGGAATGCAACGGTAGAAGCCGAGCTTTGCGTTCCGCTATGTTTGCTATGTGTGAGCTTCGTGGCTACATTAGCTAGCCCCCCCCCCCCCCCAGCTAACTGGAGTTAGCTCTACCCGACTGCTCACCGATGTGATTGTCCTCGATGTGGACGATGAGCTCGGCCAGGGACTCGAACTGGAGACCGCAACCCCCGAACCTGCAGGAATTGGAGAAGAACGACGCCGCGGCGATGCCAGTCGTCATGATGTTGTTTGCAAAGAAGCTCGCTTGTGTGTGTAGTGTGCATCCACTTAAAAACAAAAAAAAAGGAAGGGTTCGTCCCGGGGAGAGAGGAGGAGGAGGAAGGGAGGCAGGGCAGGAGGCTTCGGGTACCGCCGGGGGTGGTGTGGTGGTGGTGGGAGCGGGGCAGAGCAGGGGGGAGCAGCGGCGGAGCAAGACACACACACCGGGGCGGCTAGACAGGGAGCAGCGGCGGACGGGACGCAGCTGGAGCCAGAGGGAGGGGGGAGGGGAGGGGAGGGACGCTGGCTGGGGGTGGGGATGGCTGGCTGGTAGGCAGAAGGTGGAGGGGGTGGGTGATGGGAGCAGACAGTGGTGGTAAAAGTACTCAAATGTTGTACTTTACTTGAGTACAAAATGTACTCAAGTAAATTATTCAAAGAAAAAAGTATCGGCATCAACATGTACCTAAAAGTGAATGCAGCATGTCCCATTTAACAAGTTCAAAGTGTGTATACAAAATATTTTGAAAATAGCAGATCTATATATACTGATCTTGTAGATCTGCTATTTTCAAATGGCCGAAATAGCCTATAGATATAGGGTCGAAGACAAGTGGTTAATGTACATTGTAGATTTTAATTTTGATTAGTAAACATACGTATGTTTGTTTACTAATCAATCAAGAATCCACAAAGTAACTAGTAGGCCTAACTAAAGTTTTCCAATAAATGTAGTGGAGTAAAAGTACAATATTTGCCTCCGAGATGTAGTGGGGGAGAAGTAAAAGTATAGGCCTATACTGGAAATCTGAAATACTCAAATAAAGTACAATACCTAAAAAAGTACTTATAAGTACATGTACTTAGTTACTTTCCACCACTGGTGATGGGAGCATATAGTATACATCATGTTCTCTGCCTACCTGTTGGTGCTTTTTTTCTTTTTGGGCGGGAACCCTTTTTGGTGTTAGCATTATGTTATGCTTTAGCCATTGAAGAATAGCAGATCTACAAGCTCATAGTGCGCCACCGAGTTGCGCGCTAGCGGCGCTACGAGCTTGTAGGTCTGCTATTTTTGAAAAATCGAAGAACGACTGACATAGAAACATAGCTTTTTCAGAGAACTGTCAGGATGTAGAAGACATTTTTAGAATCTGATCTCAGGTCAGAAGGTGCCCCTGAGAGGGGCTGCGTGCGGCTGAATAGAATACAGAAGAGAAGAGAGGAGCATTGTGTGCAGGGCTGCTGTGATTGTAAACCTTGCGTCACTGTGGCTGTGAAGGTGTTTGAAGTGCTGTAGGCCTTATACTGTATGTATGTTGACCCAACCCACAACGTGAATGTAAATCACAGGAGGTTTAATCTCACTGTGCAAATCCTTTGTAGTTGCATGTGCATTGGTGCATAGCATAACATGTGACTCAACTGCATTCACCATACCAGTTTATATATATACGGTATATATATATATATATATTCCAATAACTAAGGCCTAAGCTCTGTATTCCAAGTTATGACAGCGCAGCTACATCTCTGTGTGCGCGTGCGTGAGTGCGTTATATGTATGTAACAATATTTATATATAGCTGCCACACTCACAGAACCCAGTGACAACAAGTACATCAGATGATCGAAAACACCGTTAAAGTTGAGTATAATCTTTTACTAAACCATGACTCTCAGTCATCTGCCAGGACCAAGCCCCACAACACACATTTGTGTGTGTGTGTGTGTGTGTGTGTGTGTGTGTGTGTGTGTGTGTGTGTGTGTGTGTGTGTGCATGTGTGCGTGTGGCTCCCGGAGAGAGAGGAGAATGTCTCTAAATCACTGGACTAACCAGGGTCCAGTTGGCTTGTGTCGGAGTTGTTAATCGAGCGTTAAAATGGCTGTCATAAACCACTCACTGGCCAGCAAGTAACTTCAGCAAACAACCTGCAATGGACCAGGGAACGTATCGTCGCCGTCGGATGGAAACCCTGTATGTCCAAAACCAAATTCCTTTTTCATTTTCATGTTGTGTGACACTCTTGTACGGCGATCTAGGGCAGTGGTTTTCAACCAGTGGTCCGAATGGACCGCCAGTGGTCCTTGAGGCGGTTCCAGGTGGTCCCTATAGCTAAATAGAAAGTTGGTAACCAAAACGGACCCTCATCTGGACCTATAGATCTTTAACTCTTGAGAGCCAAATGGACCCGTACGGGTCCATTGTTTCGTTTAATTTTACGCTCTCATGAGTTACATTATTGCTAAGCATCTGCATTACTTCATTTACAAAAAGTCTATACACGATTTGAGAATGTAGAAGATTTTCTTTTTTCCCAAGGACAAGAAAATATTCTTTAGTTTTGAGTCTGAGAGGCTAAATGTCATCAAATGATGGCCCGTGGCTCGAATGCCGAATAAATAATGGGCCTTGATATGAAAAGGTTTGAAAAAACCACTGCTGAAAAAACAAATAGCTTGAAATATGGAGATACGAGCATTCAGCTCGACAGCAACGTCATTCTCTCTTTTTCCAGCTCCTCTTTACCCACCCAAGCATGCAGGAACACACAGACAGTCAGACACACATCCAAAACGCACACTGCAACAAGTAAGGATTAGCCTACTATACAAGAGAAGAGTATACTCTATATACACCAGTGGTTCTCAAACCTTTTCATGTCAAGGACCCCCAAATTGACACACATTAGCCCCATTAGAAATGATATGCCAAGGACCCCCATAAGAGAAGATTTTTACGGCTCTAGTAGTGATTCTCAACCATTTTCATTTCAAGGACCCCTGCAGGTTTGACCTAAATTAGGCTAGTACGGACAGTCCCCCCATTTCATGGCATTTCTAAATCTGGGACCCCAATGTATATTGTAAAATCAAAGTTAATTTAACTCAGAGAG
The DNA here is from genome assembly GCF_964188405.1 of Protomyctophum parallelum. Taxonomy (NCBI): domain Eukaryota; kingdom Metazoa; phylum Chordata; class Actinopteri; order Myctophiformes; family Myctophidae; genus Protomyctophum; species Protomyctophum parallelum. The sequence continues at coordinate 19,197,153 of NC_139697.1, read as the reverse complement.
TCTACAAATGGAACCAAATGGACACGTTACAGACCCATGAGGGTACATTTGGTTCCTAATGATCATTTAGCTGCGCCGGGACCCCCTGGAACTCTCTCAAGGACTCCTAGAGGTCCTTGGACCCCACTTTGGGTACCACTGCTATACATAAAGAGAGGAGAAACATGTATGTACACACACACACACACACACACACACACACACACACACACACACACACACACACACAAACACACGCACGCACGCATACACACACCCAACACACACGTGCGCGCACATGCACGCCCGCACATGCACACACAAACATTTACCCCTGTCTTTACTCTTAATACACAATGTATACTTTAGTGTAGAAATGTGTGACATCATTCTAACACAGATGTTCTTTCTTACACACTAACCAACGTGCATGCACACCACACTCACACACACACGACAAACACATTCATTACGCACACATGTTGCACCAGAACTGTCGCTGACGCAGTTCGTAACACCCTTACGTGAATGAGAAACGCTAGCATCTGTTGTTTAAAGGGAGGGAGACGGACTTGGGAGAGTGGGTATAAGGGGGGGTTTATGGCGCATGACATCATCTGATCTAATAGGCCAAATCTGCGGATGGCGGGCCAGATTACCCTGCAGGATAGATTTCAAAGTAGTATGGATAATCTGATTATCTTGGATAGGTTTCATGGCTCTTTTGCTTGTGCAGGACAGCGTCCCACCAGTAGGGGCATATGCAGCGACTGAGGCACAACTGAGATGTACGTCAGTATATACAGTGGATAGATCATGCTATATAAGATCAATATGTGGTGGCTTGTGGTGGCCACGTCTTGAGGAATTTAATACATATAGGGACACTCCTCCGCATCATCAGTGCCCATACCCAAATTGAGGGTTGGAAAAAGGGACTTGCTGGTTGGAGTTTGCTTGTTCTCTCGGTGTCCCAACAACTGAGGAGGTATACTTAAAAGACTGTGTGCCCTTCAACCCCACAAGGCCACTGGCCATGACAATATTCCCTCCAGATTTCTCAGAGACTCAGCCATCTCTATAGCCCAAATCATCACCCACATAATAAACCTCTCCATCAAACAGGGACAGGTCCCCCAAGATTTTAAACTGGCCAAAGTAACCCCCCTGCACAAGAAAGGGAGCAAATTAGACCCCGGCAACTACCGCCCTGTTTCTATTCTTAGCTCCATCTCGAAAGTGATGGAATAAATAGTCTATGAACAGGTTGAAAAAATTAAGGTATGAATTCCAATCAGGTTTCAGAACATCCCACTCCACTGACACATGCCGCCTCTATTTGAGCGACCACATCAAACAAGAGGTGGATGCTGGCAAATACTGCGGCATGATCATGCTGGACCTCCAAAAGGCTTTTGACACTGTGAACCACTCCATACTGGTAAACAAGCTGAAAGCAATTGGTTTTGATAGCACATCAGTGAGCTGGATGCAATCCTACCTGGAGGGAGAGAACAGATGGTGGAGGTGAACGGAACACTGCCCCCCCATCCCCCCCTCCCAATGAGCTGTGGCGTTCCACAAGGAAGCATACTAGGGGCTTTACTGTTCCTAATTTATGTTAACAACATGACATCAGCTTGTGACTGCAACTTGTTCCTGTTCACAGACGACTCGGCACTGCTGAGTCGTCAGCAGTGCTGCAGGTTGAAAAGGCCCTCAGCTCTGAGCTCGGTATAGAATCTGCACCTGGCTCGCTGATAACAAACTATATCTCTACACCTGGGAAAAAACTGAATCCATTCTCTTTGGTTCAAATAGTAATCTCAGCAAGGCAGATGGCTTCTTGATTAGAGTGGGTGACAATTAGGGATGTCGTTTCCAATCCAACAATTTCTGTGTTAGCCGATACCGATACTGAATACCGATACCAGAGTGCTTTTAAAAAAAAGTGTAAAGTACTGTCTGTAACTTAAGTTCACTTCAAACAAGTAGGTATAGGCAGCACAATTTAAGCAGCTGTACAGCAGTGGTTCTCAACGTTTTTTAACACACACACACACACACACACACACACACACACACACACACACACACACACACACACACACACACACACACACACCCCAACACTGCAAAAACATAGTAAAAAAAAAAAGAACACTGCAAACACAGCAAGTAAAATTAAATGTACAACACTGCAAACACAAGTCAAATTAATAAAAGCACTGTAAGTACCCCCCCCCCCCCCCCCCCCCGCCCCCCACATACACACCTATAGGTTCCATCCTGGAGGCAAATCTTTCCGGTGATAAGATGGCCACCAGCATAATCAAAAAAGTCAACCAAAGAACAAGATTCCTATACAGGATCTCCTCACTGGTCAACAAAAACACCTTGAAGACCCTAACAGGAGCCCTCGTACAAGGTTTCTTCGATTATGCATGCACCTCCTGGTACCACAGCACCTCTAAGGCCCTTAAAACTAGGCTTCAGACTTCCCAAAACAAACTGGTCAGGCTACTACTTGGCCTCACTCCCCGAACCCACCTCACCCCTGCCCACTTTGATAGGCTGGAATGGCTTAGGGTTGACGACAAAGTACAGCATCTTGCAAATACTTCCTTAATGTCAACACACCCACAACACCAGAGGGAGTTCAACTAACCATGTGCAACCCAGATTCGGCACTAACAAGGGACTAAATTCATTTCGCTCCTATGCCACCAAAATGTGGAACGCCCTACCAACAGTCATTGAGACATGCAAATCCCTTGACTCCTTCAAAACCGCCCTCGGCCCACGCCGTGGCGTAACGGTCTGGGCACCGGACTGGTAATCCAGTCGCAGTGTGCCGCGGGTTCGACTCCCGAGCCCAGCACGGCCTTTACTGCATGTCATCCCCCCATCTCTCTCCTGTTTCCTGTCAGCCTACTGTCTGTCCCTTCAAAAATCAATAAAAAGGCGTAAGCCGCAAAAAAAAAAATCTTAAAAAAACCGCCCTCAAAGGGCACACTGTATATTTCTTTCTTTTCCCTTTTTACCTCCCCTATGACGATGATTTCCTGTTTTGACTATATAGTTTTGTATGTCTCTAATTGTTTTCATGAATTGAAAATGGTGGGCCCCAGTGACGTAGAGTCTGTGGGGGCCGGAGAGCCAGGGCCCCCATGAGGATTTCCGGGGAATTGCACCCAAGCGCACTGAAGACAGTCAAGACACTGTCCAACACCGCCCTCCCCTGGCTAAACCAGTCATGGGCCCCAATGAGGATTATGAAAACTATGTTTCTGGTGGGCCCTATTGTAAACAAGTGTAATGCTTTATGGTGTCGTCCACTCACAGTTAACAGTTGTTGAATTGAGTTGTACTTGAAATGTACTGTAATTCTGTAAACTGTTAATAAATAAATCAATCAATCCCCTATAGCCTAGGCGGGTATACGGTATACCCTCACAACAACAAAAAACAGTAATTCTGGTCTCTATACTGCCTCCCCCTGATGGCACCTGATGGAGGGGAAAGAATCTGGTTGGAATAACGTGTTCCTTCCATCGGACTGCTCACTCCTCATGCATTAAAGGAAGCATGAGCTACTAAATAACTAATAGCTAATAACGTGTTCCTTCCACTCGCTACGTCCAACCAGGGAAACTCCCCCCTGTCAGGTGTAAAGGAGCAACTTGGACACTCAGGCATGAAGGAAGCATGAGTTGAAGTCCGTTGCTCTCCCCATGTCCCCCATATATGGGGACTAGGTTGGTGGAGGGTGTGTAGAGCCCAGGATCACATTAGATGATTGACACAGGGGTGAAAAATGGGTTACAAAATCGTGGGATAAAAAATATAATTTAAAAAGAAAAGGAAGCATGAGCTCAGTTCGGGGCTCTCCCCATGAGGTTGACAGAGGGAGTGTGTAGTGTCCAGGATTACAGCGTAGACAATTGGCACCGGGTGAAAAATGGGTTACAAAAATTGTGGGATAACAAAATATATAGGGCAACAATGGAAACAAGCCCTGGCTTATAGGGTTATATCCTTTCAGCATAATTGTATAATCGTATACCACTGTACTATTTGCAAACCGTCAGTAAAGTATTCAATCAATCAGCCCAACAACACTAAAGACAGTGCCTTGAGAGCTCCAATGTGGATCTCTGACCGCGGTCCAGTGGTTTGTGAGATGATCTCTGAAGACACGCACGCACGCACGCATGCACGCACGCACGCACGCACGCACGCACGCACACACACACACACACACGTCAAACGTCACACGTCACACGTCACACACACACACACACACACACACACACACACACACACACACACACACACACACACACACACACACACACACACACACACACACACACACACACACACACACACACACACACACAAATCCCCTGACCCTCTTTATGAGCCTAAAAGGGGCAGGAATAGCTTGCACTCTGAAAAAGGAGAGCAGCTTTGCCGTGATTCATCCATTGTGAGGCCGCAGGTGGAGGAGGAGGAGGTGAGTGTCTTCGTGTCAACTTTGACCAAAATGTGACACAAAGTGACATCAGGCCCAGAGTGGGCACTATACGGTAGAAACCAGTGGTGGAAAAAATACTCAATTGTTTTACTTGTTTTACTGCAATGTAGAATTAATCCGTCCGTTACAAGTAAAAGTCCAATTAAAAATGTAAGTCCAAAAGTATTGGTGTGTGTGTGTGTGTGTGTGTGTGTGTGTGTGTGTGTGTGTGTGTGTGTGTGTGTGTTTGTCCAAAAGTAGGCCTATAAGAGTGTGTGTGTGTGTGTGTGTGTGTGTGTGTGTGTGTGTGTGTGTGTGTGTGTGTGTTTGTACTTAAAGTAGCCTACAAAAGTAGAAAGTAGTCATTGTGCAGAACGTCCCATTTCAAGTTTTCAAAAATCGTTTGAAAATAGGCTATCTGAAGCTCACAACGCATCGCATCGTGATGCATTGTGAGTTTGTAGATCGACTATTTTCAAATGACCTAAATGTATATAGGGCTGTAGTGGATAATGAATGTTTTGTAATAATAATAAATTCATATAATTGGTCCTCGCCTCGCCTGATCATGATAATATACCATAATTATTTTCTACTCCTCTCATAGGAGGGCTGTGGGCAGTTCAGAAACACGTCCAGATGGGGAATCCAAGCATTAGCTTAGAAAGGTAATGCTAAGAAAAAAAGCCTGAGAAAGAAAGCCTGCAGTTATTAAACTGCAGGCTTTCTATTCCTGAAACGTTATAATGCGATAAGGGAATCTAAAGACTAAATATATACTTATATATATTTTTTCTTTTAAATCTTGTTTGAAAGAAGAAAACAAATCTGCCTATCGTTGATGTCACTGGTGGATGGGTATCTGAACTGCCCACAGCCCTCCTGTGAGACACAGACCGAGTGGAGGAAAAATGGTGACATTTCTTTTTTCATGAACATTTGTATAAGGACCAATTAAATGAAGATTCGAAAGTGGTGAAGTGGTCCTTTATTATCTTTATCATCTTCCTCAACACAGACGAGCCATACTTTAGGTCTGTGCAACTGCAAGCATGCATTTGCCCCGAGAAGGCACTCAATGAATGGGACCCATATGGGGAAGAGCTAATGTTGTGATGACATCATCACAACTTCCTGTTTTTTTTCCTGTTGCCACGGACACCAGAATTTGCCTCTCTCTGGTGATTGGTTGGAGATGAGTCAGTGGGGTTTGGTCCAGTTTCACACTCGAACCACAACAAACCAGATTCCTCTGGTTCAGCAGTGTTGCTTTCCTCGACTAACATACTATGACAAAAATGTTCGTCGACTATACCTTTTTTCACTGACAAAAACCAAATGGAAACTAAATGAAAACTGCTACGATGACCAAAACTAAGACTAAATATATTAACAATTTCGTCAACACATACAAAACTATAGCCTAAAATGTTATAGTGACTATAGTGGACAAGAGATCCAGTATAGGCCTATAAGTAATTTTACACCTGGTTGCATGCTGAAAATATATAGCTAAAATAAGTGTAAAATCAGTCATTAGGACGGCATCAAGGCCCGCCCAAAATACATTTTAGTCAACTAAATCAACTGTCGACTAAAATCTTGTGATATTTAGTCCACTAAAACTAGACGAACACTGAGACATTCCAGGTGACTAAAATGTGACAAAAACTAAATGAAAAGTATATTCAAGAGACTATATGACTAAAACTAAAATCTAAATTTGCTGTCAAAAGAAACCAACACCGCTGTTCAGCCTGCAGCATTGCCAGAGCACAGGAAAGTCTGACCAAATATGGC